>NC_047536.1:11003245-11304929 GCF_012275295.1 Melopsittacus undulatus
CTATATACTGGTAGCATATTTATTTTTCTAATTGTGGCTGGCTGTTTGCTTTTCACCAGAATTAAAGAAGACAAAGTCTTGGAGTCAAAATATGGAAACTGAATCACTGTATATTATATTGCTCATCTCTCTTATAAAATGCCTTTGTTTCTTGAGCTGGCAAGAGCAAAGGGATGGTGTTGGATGTTGTTGATGCAATCCTGTGGGGTACAAATGGCATGGTGGAGTTTACAAAACACCAGCACCTCCAGCTTATATCAGTGGCCCTAATAATTTCCCCTCTTCAGTGTGCACAGGAGATGACAAGAACTGTGAAGTGCATAACTAAGAGTGAATTCAATTTACTTCTTACATCTTTTAGAAACAAAGTTGTTTTTTCTTTTAAAAAAACAATGAAACTAACCAAAACAATATTTCACCCCCTGCAAAGAAAATTAAAACAGTTTCATGCTCATTTTAAACTCCAGAACTCCCTATATCTAAATTCTTTCCAGATAATGTCAAAAATAATGATGTCAGCGTTTATATTGGCAACAGAAAGGTGCTCTTTATTTATTTCATACTATTCCCAGAGAGTTTCCAGGGATTTTTTTTTTCCTTTTTAATATCATGGAGATTCCATCCTAACAAGACAATTCTTTCACTTTCTTCTTGCACAAAAGGTTAAGGAATAAACAGGTAAGCAGTGTGCTAACACAGGAGTAAAAAACTATATAATTAAATAAATAGAAACCCCGGGAAATGCAGTGTGTTCTCAAGTGTGCAGGAGCTCCGCACCGTGCAGCAAGTACGTGTCGTGATTGGGTTTTTAAAAGACGTTTGCCTCCCTACTGACTGACAGGGCCTATTGATTTTTTAGGTTTCTGCCGTCATCAGTTTTCAGCCTCACAGCGGCCATATGTCGAGGTCAGGGCGTGCGGGGGCTCGGGCAGGCAGCCTTCGCCACATCCAGAAGTGAAGGGCCGCTGAAAGAAAATCAATCATGTCATAAGTGGGAAGCATCAAAAATTTTCCCCCTGTATGGCCAGGCCCATCAGGCTGTCTCCACTCCCCAGTGAAGGTTAGGCATCTGTCAAGCCAAGCTAGGTGAAAAGTATTAGAAATGCCAGTTAACCCATGGTACGGCTGAGCAGAGCTGTGCTGCCTCTGCCTTTGTTTGCCCAGGGAATATGACAAGGTTAGCATTTTCACTTAATTTTTGAGACAAGGGAGCTTCCCCCATTCCTCTAGTTTATCTGCAGAATATACTGTACTGGCTCAGTTTTTGGTAACTGGTGGTGAAATCTGCAGGAATAGGGCTATGAGTGGGCATGCACTTATGTGTCTACACATACATGGGCACATGTGGGTATAAAACCCATTCGTTCATGTGGATGTTTCACTTTCTTCTGGGAAGTCAACACAATCTGTTCATAACACCTCAAATGTGGTTCTGAAATGAAGTATCACCAGAGGAGCACAGCTCTTTGAGCAGAACGTGTAAGTTTTCAGTGTTTTGGTGTTCTGTTGGATTTTTCCCCCCTATTAATGATAAAATGATTTGCTCCTGCCCTATGCTGATCTGAACGTTGCTTGACTCTTGTTTCAGAATATCTTCACTGAATTGACAGTAAATATTTCCATTGTTCTGCTAATTGGGGAAAATCTATTTCATGCACTCTGTGAAAGTATACTGCTGTGCTGTATGATTTTAATCTTTCTCCTCCTTGTTCCATTTAAAATCCATACAATTAGATTGTGCAATTATGCTAAATAATCGATCTTCTCTATCTTGTTTGCCACTTACATGATGCTTCTTGCAAAGAGGAAAACATATCTGAGTATGTCCACTAAATTTGAAATACTGATTTGGTAATACACTGGGATATTTAAGATTATGTTGGCCATCTTTCAAGCTTTCTGATTGCTGATCATGTGCCCTGAGGAATATTGCAGTAGGCTATGGATAATAGAGTGTGTGTGGATTTATTGTTAAGCAATTAGGCAAAAAGAGAAAACAAATTTATCAGTTCAAGAATGGGAGCATAGCCTCATTTATTTTTTAATTCTAGATGAAGAGCAGTGCTACTTTCAGGAAAGGCAGATTTGCTCATTTACTTTTAAAAACCCACCATATTTTCCACATTTGAGGCCGATTATGTATCCTGTCTTCATGCGTGTGTCTTGTTGACTTAGCCAAATAGAAATACCTCTTTCATGAGTGATGCTGCCAATTAAGCTCCTGAGGGGGATCTCTCTGAGAGTGTTTCTCAGAGGAACAGAGCAGCAACACAGCTTACTCAATAGCTTGTCCCATGCACAACAGAGATGATGGGATGGGGTCTGTGAATTAGACTGAAAGCTGTGCTGCAGCTCATCACTTCAGCATTGACTTTTGCTGCCTGACCAGAGATGTATACTTCCTAATAAATATTTTAGGTCTCTACACTCCAGTGATTATGCTCTCCATTGAATACAGATAAAAAGACAAAATGTTTCTTTAATCAGTACTGTGATGTGAGACCGTTAAGGTAATAGTGCTTGAAACTATTAGAATCTTGAAAATATTGACTGGCTTGCTTTTGGTGTTGCAATTATAATTGTATTTTTAGGCTGTATTATATGGTTTTATAGTAGTTATTCTAACACAGGTTTCCCTGCCCACCCTTAACTATAGGGAGATCTATAGAGGAAGAAATTTTGCAGTCCTGAGCTGCAGGTGCAGCTAGCAGATGACCTAATTGGGACTGATATAATTTGGTCTGAGAGTGTGCAAGGAAATCCAGGTCATACCTCTGGAATTCACAGTGAATAAGCGTAGATGGATTTGAGACGAAAAAGTGTTTGAAACCCTCCTCAAAGTATACTTTAAGCTCTTGAGGTGTTCTGGGGAAGACTGGTGACAAAAGTTATCTTTTGTAAATTTAAGGCAGATAGTCTGCATCTGGCCAAAGAAGTCTCCCCTCTGCAGGCGTATATTCCTCTGTTCCCTAAGGAGCAAGGGTCTCCAGTTGCAGAGCACTCCAAGCTTCATTCACTGACACCAGTTATCCTGACTTGCAGATGAAGAGAAATGGAGTCCAGAAGACACCACAGATGATATAGTCTTTCTGCTTAGCAGCCCTTAGGGAAACTCATCCCTTTGCTACTACATCCTGCCTGTAGCACATAACCAAACACCCACTTGGGAGGGTAAGCTGGACTCCCTGTGTGAGGGAGTTTGCTGTGACTCCACAGTGTCATTTTCACCAGTGTACACCAGTGGTCACTTCCTCCTCACCAGTGACAATACCCTAACATGAGAAGAGGCTAGGCACAGAAATTCTTACTACACTGAGTTATGGATAATCTAACTCAGAAGAGACCATAACTTGCATAGACATTTCAAGAGCTGTCCTGTCTTTTTGTCTAAATCTCATTTAGACATAGATTAAAATGTTTTGAACATTTTAAGTTAGGTGTTTGCACTAGTTTAGTCAAACTAATGTCCTTTGCAGTATCAGCAGGCTTATTGTGAGGTTGGATTTCATTACATATTTGCACTATATTGTACAAACCAAGTTGGCTTGCTTTTAGTTTGTATTTAATTTCAGTTATAAAGGAAAAAAGTAAGGATGGTAGCTAGCATTTTAGAATTGCTCTAGATTTAATTTGGTGGTGGAACCTCCTCAGGGCTCTGGTTGCAGATGCTGTGCCTAGTGTGGTGTTACAGTTATGGGCACACAGTATCTGTGAAGCAAGAACTACCCTGATGCTGAGCCATGGAGCTTTAGCAAGATGCAAGCCAGCAGGCTCCTGGATGTTTTGATTTCTAGCCTCTTTATGCAGAGCAAAGTTGGTTTTGTCACTGAAAGGCTGCATTGATTGAGAACTGCTTCTTGGTGTTTCAACCAGATTCTGATTCACCTGTACTGAAATAGTTGGCTCCTAGCCCCAGAGTATCATTCCAGGCACAGTATTTTCTTCCCAAGTGAGAATTAATGTACTGAGATAAGAAAAGTCAGAAGTAGTGCCTCAGAGTCATGTGGTAACACCAACTGTGGCTCCTGGAAATTGTAGTGTGTGTGTATGTATGTGCCTGTGCATGGTATTTGTTGACAGGTTTTTTTTATGCAGCCACAACTGGATGTTCTTTGACGGTGTTTGTCCTCTTCATAATTTCCTTTGGGGGGTGTGCTGGAGGCTGCCTTTGAAGGCAGATTGATTAATGTCTCTGGCACTGTGCTTGGAAGATAGGAAACACCATGGAATTGTTGTGATTGTTCTTTATTAGCCAGAGAATGTTTCTGAAAAGTGTGAACCAGGCTCTTCCCACTGACATGAACAGGATACTTTGGCTCCTTGATCCACCTGATGTGGGTCAGAGATGGATTCTGATGGTGATGCTCAGGCACAGGTAGGATGCTGGCCATGTTGCTTCACTCTGGCTGTTCACATTTCTCCTCTTAAATCATTAGTCTGCAGTATGGACCAGCATGTGGGCTGGGTTTGCCTAATGGGCACACAGGAGAAGACTCTTTAAATAGCCTTTGTTATTTAACCTCAAAATGCTGTTGTGCAAGCATTTACAGTATTTACCTGTGGTAGCTGTCAGCTCTCACTCAAATCAAAGTTTTATTTCTTTCATTTCCTTCAGAGCTGGCATGTTGTAATGCTGCAGTGTGGGAGCAGTGCTTTGCCTTAAGCTGGGAAATAATTCCCTCCCTATTTTCTGGGAATTCTAGGCCTGCCCCTCACTATATATGCCAGGACTGTGGCTCTTCTGTGCCTGTGCATTTTAGGTATGTGGGCTTGTGTCCCATCTTCTCATCTCCCTTATTCTTGTTTTTCTTTCATCTCCTTTCTTCTTCCACTTCTACTTATTTTTTTTTTCCTTTTCCCTCTTTCTCATTTTTGCCTGAAAAACATTGCTGCTGTAAGTGCAATAACATGTTCCAAACTTCAGTTCAGCTCTATTAAAACAATAAATTCTGATAGTTCCATAGAAGCTGCTTAAGATCTCTTGGGCCAAAAGAAAAAATTCCTTTTAACAAAAAAGCCCCCAAATACAGATTTACAAAATACATTTCAAAGCCATTATGGCCTTCTGGGTAAATAATGTTCATTTTTAAAAAATGTCTTTATAACACATATTGTAAAAGTGGTTTAAATATGATTTTTTTATATATATATATAGTAGACCATGATGGGTTCTAAAGAGCCATTATGGTTTGTCAGGGAAATAATATGCTTTAAAAAAAACCCCTGTCTTTTAAATACTCATTCTGGAATTGTTGTAACTGTGATGCATTTCTAGCACAGGGGATTATTTTGTTTCTGGGCTATTTCCCCTCAACTAACATAAAAGAAAGGAATATTTCCACATTCCTCTCTTTTTCTAAATCATGATGTGATAGTCTGTCTTAAATGATCCATAGATTGGAAACTCCACCTTTAGGGTGCAATATGGTTTTCTAAAATTGTCCATGTTAAAGGGCAGCTGATGTATAACTCTTTCCTGAGACAGCTTTGTCACATTGCATGACATTACCTACCTTGCAAAAGCTTGGTACAGCAGGTGCCATAATAGGCAACATCTCATTATTTCTGGATTATTTTTGGCATTCACTGGGTGGAGGAGGCTGAGTAAGGACTTCTCTGCATTGATAAGTTATTCTCTCATAAGGCAGCATGTGAAGAAGTCCTAAAGAGCCACCACAGCTTTTCCAGAGTTTGGCTGTTCACCTGTGGGGCTCTTCCAGCCAGTTCCTTGGCATATGTAGACCGCGTTATTCTTGTACTCTGAGAGTCAGAAAGACTCGGGGAATGACTGGAAAGTGCCTCTTCTCCAGCATCCTATGGGTGGAGATCAAAGCAGGGAAGGATATGTCATCTGACTGAACCCTGGTTCACCAGGAAACGTGGTTTGAATGCAGATGTTGCTTTCATTAGAGTCAGTGTGTTAGAGGAGGGACTGGGATGAGCTAAGGAAAAGTGCTCCCAGGCAGTGGGGAGAGGAGAAAGCTGCTGCCAAAGACTGTGTGAGATGTCCTCAATTATACAGAAACCTCCAGGGCAGTCACTTCCCTGCCAGTACTCCTCCATGGGAGCATTATGGTTTATACAGGGTTTTCTGGAGAGTCAGACCTGAAGCCTTGTATAACATTTTTCTTGCTTCCATCAGTTGACTGAAACCAGGAGGTAACCCCATTTCTCACTGACCCTCTTGAATTTGTGTCACATCTTTATTACCTACTTCAGAGAGGAAACAAAGGGAAAGGATCAAAGGAAGTGCCAGTTTGGGAAAAGTTCTTGCAGAGCTGGGGAGAAAGGGTTGTAACGCTTCCAAATTTTGCTGGAATGAAATGGTATTGCAAAGAAATTGTACATATTTGCACTATGGTCACACCTGGGACCCCAGATGAGTGTTGAGGTCCTGGCGTGCCAGATGCTGTACAAGCAGAAAGTGGATGAAGCAGTTGTCCTGGCACCAGTGATTGCTGTGGCTTTCAGTGGTACCTGCAAAGTGTAAGATCAAGCCACAGAAAAATCAGAAATGCCATAATCCATACAAGAATAACTCATGGGAAAACCACATTATCTTAGTTTATAAGCAACTATCTGTGAAATGAGATAACTGCCCAACATGTAATAGATCTGTGCAATAAAGCTAAGATATGTGCATTGAACAGTTAACAAATGGACTTATTGCAGACTGAGATGTTGTCAGTATAGTAGATAACTGGGTTAAAAGAAAACAGTTCTGAGAAGCAGACTAGGTTGGTTTTTTTCAAGAATTTGATATTTGTGACACCACAGGGAATTATTCTTCCCAAATGCAAGTGTAGGCATGACTGAAAAGAATTGATTTGTCATTAACTAAGAGCGCATGCACCAAAATATTAGGACACAGTACACAGATTTAATTAAAAATCAGACATACTTTCATAATAAGTGTGGAAGTGACAACAGAACAACAAAATCTGACATAATGTACCAGCAGTATGTATGCATGTTACCCTGAACTAACTGCAGGAAACTTTGAAAAGACTTGCTCATGGTCATTTAGGAAGCACAGTGTGATCGAGAGGATTGTGCAGGATCTCAGCTTTCTATGTAATCAGTAAGGAGTTTCCACAGTAAAGTTCTGTAAAACCACAGGCATGTCAAAGTGCACGACTAGGAAGAGTCATCTCATTTTTAGACAGCTAAACTGAACTGTTGTGCAGCACAGCAAGTAACTTAGAAATGACAGGCTGCCGAGCCTGGATTTCTAGGTGAATTGAGAGCAGATAATCTACAGTTCATGAATGGCTATTTCCATAGTTCCCTTTGACATCTCAGGTCAAGAATTTAGAGCTCAAGCATCAACATTCATATTGGTCAGCTGAAAAATCAGAATATGCTGCAAGGTGTTTAATCTGGAGAGTAGATGAAACTTCAGAGGACCCTAAACATTAGTACCTGATACTTTCCTGATACAGTATGTCTTGAAATGTTTCATCATGGCTGCTAGTTTGAGGGCTTGGCAATAGACAACTGCTTTGATGGTAACATCCCAAGATTCTTTGGGGATCTTGGTAGAGGTATGGAGCTACAGAGTAGTTGCACTAACTTGTGTGTTGAGGGTGAATGTGTGTATGTGTAGGCACATAGGTAATACTTTAAGAGAAGGTACAGTGTGGTAAAGGAAACTCAAAGGGAACTTTCCTGGTAGGTGGGCATGTAAAGAGAAAGCAGCTGGCAGACTTCCTACAGTAACAGCCACAGCGTTTGCTCTGTGACCCAGCACCCTGACCTCATCAACCAAGCAGGATGCTCTTGGGTCTGGCTCTTGACACACAGGGCACAAATGAAGCCTGAGAACCTGTTAGTGGCAGTGGAGGGGCAGAAGCTTGGTATGCCAGGACATTTCCTGTGCAGAAGGGTTGATTTTGTGGTGTTCCCCTGTGAACCTCAAAAAACCCAGTTACACTGAGTGGAGCTTTTTTTTCAGCTTGTGCCAGCTCTGCCTTGGGCTGTGGGAGTCATTTTAACTGGTGTCATGGGATGAAAAGGGAGGGGGCATGGCATTCTGTGAGGTCTTAGGATCAGTAGCAATAGCACTTCTCAATGTACCTTCTTGGATGCTAAAATGCCTTCCACCAGGGATGAGCAACCTAGATTTCACTGGCTGAATTCTCTCTTCTCATGGGAATTCTCTAAGGGAGGCAGCAGTCAAACTCTAGAGTTTTTTATGCACCTTAACAGAGTTTCCATCATGCCAACCTATCTGGGAAATGCTCATGAAAATAACTTCCTAAAACACTGTGCACGTCACAGGCAGTGACCATGGGAGCTGAAGTGCAATACAATCACAGTCTGAAGGGGGTTTTTATGAGCCAGCTCTGCCTTTGCAGACTAAACTATCACAATAAAATGTAAGACAGGTAATTAATAATTGTGCCAGTGACCTTGAAAATTAATATTGTTTGTTATTCCTGTAAACAAACTGAGTTTCCTTTCCTTATTATATTTTGTATGGTAATTTGGCATAAACACTCCTTTTCACATAATTTCCCCAGTTGACTTTTGTCTCCTTGGTAATTTCCGGCTTTAATAAAGAAAACCTAATTAAGAAGGAGCTGTTGATTGGTTTGCTAGTGTAATTAACACAGGTGATGCTAATGAGTTTCAATGAAACCAATGGTTTATAGGGAAAAATAAACAGAGTTGTGCTGCATATGGTGTGAGTGATATCTGCACTTTGGGAAGATATTATTGTGATTTTCAAGCCTCATGTGAGTGGTTTGTGAACATGGGCGGGGGAGATAAAGTGTTTTATAAGATTCATTAGTGGTGTTAGACCAAGTTGAATAAGCTTCATGGCTTGGGTATATTAAAAATCATTTTTTTTCTGACCCTGTTAATAGCATGTAAAGTTTAATCTTCCCAAGGGAAGGAAGAAATGTAAACTTTTTCCTCTTTTGTCTGTGTTAAATCTGCAGTACAACTGATGCACTGTGCAATTGGGCCCTGTCTCTGAGGGGCTGAGGAGGTCACCAGCCCCTGAGAGTTGTTGGGGAGTGCAAGGAGGAACCCCACTGGCCGTGTTATCTCCCTACACAAAACAGCACAGGCTGTACAAGGAGCTTTTGGGTTTTGTGATTGCCTTGTTGTCATCTTGGGCAGTTCTCTCGATCTTCTTTTCTTTTTAACCCTGACTATGAGAACAGGTTTTTGCTCCATGTATTTAAATCAAAGCAAAATGTGAAATCTTCATTAGTGTGGGTAAGTGCAGTGGGATATTCTGAATTTCTGCTGGAGATACGAATGTTGTAGCATCATCCTGTTACTGTATTTGTGTGGCCCTTTCTTTAGGAGGAGCTGCTTACTTTTGTAATAACATTGACAGCATTTTATAGTTTGCCTGTGTTTCTAAGAGGCATTAGTTGTTTACTAATTCATATAGCTTTTTTCCCCTGCAAGGTGAAATAGAGTTATGTTTTATATTTCAAGGTTAGGCTCTTTTGTTCATTCTTGTCCTGCCTTTACATCTCCCTTTTATTTTTTTCTTTTTCTTTTCTTTCTTTCTTTTCATTTTCGTCCCATTTTTCACCATGATGTAGTTAATTCTTTTTTTTCAGCTCATGCTACACTTTGTCTTGTCTATCGCCGTGTGACAGAAAAGCCAGAGACATTCCATGTCTGGCAGTACACCTCCAGGGACATCTTTTGAACTCTCATAATTTGTATTTATTGCCACCCACTTTGTAAGTTCACAGTTTAATTTGCCAGCAGTGGCAGTGTTAGGCCGACACAGTAAAACAAGATAACGTTAAAATGTCAGAACGAGAGGGGGCATGAATGATGCATTACTCACTGCTAGAACTTGCACTTGTCATGCCTTTCCACCAAAGTGATGTTAACTACCTTTTGAGAGCCTTATCTGACTGGTATTACTCAGAAATAGGATCATTAGTTCACTGCTCTGATTAGAAGGTTGCTATGGTTGATTAACTCTTCTGGAACTGGGATCACGGTGGGAACATAACATGAATCATACTGGATTATGCATTTACAAGTAATTTTGTAATTATTTTTTGCATTTATTTATGGTTGTTTACATATGTATTTCCTTAATTCACTCCTGAGCTGACAGAACTGAGTGTAGAGGGAAAAAATTGAGCATATTTTAATGGAAACATTCAAGGTAGATTTGAGTTGAGCTGTTTCTCCTTCAGCACAGTGTGTTAACGGTGACCTATTATGCAAATTACTATAAAATCAGGAAAAACTGCAATTTGATGTGGTTTCTAGAGTTGCACAGATAGTGTTAGTTAAAGCCTCAGCAAAGAGTGACAGCCAAAGTCAGAACCTCGTGTCAGATGCAGAAGAATATGCTGCTTACCAGGGTGGGGGCTGCAGAAAAGCAAGTGAGAGTGGGGGCTGGAGGAAAGCCAGTGAGGGTGGGCATGGGGGCATCCTCTAAGAGGACCATTTCAGGGCCCTTCTCATGGCTGATGCTGTTTTTCCTATGTGCTTATAAAGGGCTGCCTTGGGAAGGATCTCCCGAATTTCCAATCTGAGCAGAAATTAATGCACTGCCATTTCTAAATAATAATGATAATAATAATAAAATATATCTTAAACAGTATTCCCATAACCAATATAGGAATTTATTTCTGAATGTTGCTCCTTTGACTTCTTCGCTGTAGGGTTTCCTTGCCCATTATGACTCCAGGTACCATAATGGACAACTAACATTAGTGTTATGCTAAAGAAAAAAAAAGGCCTGTGATGTGGACATTAGCAAAAGTGCATTAATAAGAATAATGTCTCCTAGCCCAGCAAGTGCATGTGCATAAGATGGCTTTTTGTAATTTCAGTGCTTCCTTCTGTATGCAAACAGTTTTCTGTAGTGGCCTATCTGATGCAGGCAATTTCAGATTGAGTTCAGCCAGTACACCTGAAGACCTGACTGAAATACCTAATCCTCTACCAATGTTATGCAAAATGGCTCTGATCCAATTGTCTTTGTAGTCAAGGAGAGCTGGATCAGATCCTAAAAGATGAAGGGCCAAGATGGATATGATTTAATTGAGTGGTATGACTGATTCCTACAGTTACATGACTGAGTAAAATGAAGAGGCTTTGGACAACAATTAGCTGAAAAATGCGGTTTGTAAAATACAGTCATGCTGTTGACAGTGACTTTGGAGAGTAGGTTTTGGCTGCTGAAAAAGAGATTTTGCTTTAATTATAATAAATAAAGATTCCTTTGTACCAGAAACATATTTTAATGAAGTTGAGACATTCTGGGACAGATTTTACAGTTGCCTTCTGCCATAGATTGTGTGTGGGTATTTTAGAGATAAGTCTAAATTTTATATCCCTTACTTCTTCCTCAGTCAGTGCTGAAAGAATTATTCAGACTTTGGTCATGACTTCATGGGGACTGTTCACAAGAGAACAGTCCTCAGAACTGGTCATGGTTTATAGCTATCGTTTTCATAGACAAGTATCCACTACTGTCCTTTTCTTGCTGTGTTTAAAAGACAGCCTCTAGACAAATTAACAGCTGCTGGTTCTTTTCTGGCTACATCAAAATCAACCACAGTGTAAATCAATGTTCCGTGTCTGCAAAGGAGCTAGTGTTCTTCAGGACTTGTCTTACTAAGACAAACTCAAGAGGTGGAAAAGCATATGTAACTTTTACCTGTTGCTAAAACAAGCCCTATGAGTACAAAGCCACAATTAAGGAGTGGTGCAGCACATAAGATTTCTAACTGTCACACTGAGAGTAGGGATGGAGCATGGTCCTGGATTTATAATCCTGGCACTTCTAGTTTTGAGGGTGATACTACTGCAGGAACCTTTTCATGGATTGCATTTGAATGGGAGCATCTATACCCACTTTTTTTTTGCATGGCATTAAACCCATATAATGTAATTTGGATGTATTTTTTCACATTTTTTTACACCTTTCTTTTTCTTTTTAAATAAATATAGCAGGTTCTCTCTGGTTTTAATAATATCCAGGCTGCCTTTTGGAAATAGTGATGTTGGACATGATCTAATTTTAATTAAAATTAAATTAATTTCTGAATGACAGTCTTACATTTTGGATGTGTTTTAAATAAGTATTGAGAAAAGGCTGTAAGGGCAGAGCTGATGTCTTAGGCTGACAAGACAGACCTGAAATTTTTCCCCATCATGGCAGGCTGTGTTTCAGGGATCAGAGGATCTCTCTATCCTTACAAAACAATTCCTGCACCTGAATTATTGAGCTGCTCAGCAGTGTCTCTTTCTGAGCTGTCTTCTTGCTGCACTGTCTGCATTGTCCAAGTATTCCCATGTCTTGTGTCATATGGAAAAAGAAAGAGAACAAAAAAGAAAGTATCACCAATTTTTGCCTACCTTTTTTTTGCTGTGAGCCAAGGCTTTTGCAGCACCATTAGGATGTAGATTATCATATTTAAAACCTGTGATGACACCATTGTACCCATCTGAATGATTAATCTGCTCATTAAAAGAGTGCCGATGGGCTAGTCTAATTGGAACATGGATCTTTTTAAAGGACGTTGCAGGGTCGGGAATAGGAAATATTACTCATAACATAAAGTAGGGATTAATTATGCTACTAAATACTACTGTGTGAAATTTACATATGGGTCTGGTCATTGGTGAGGGGTTAGGAAAAGTGTAAGCATCCCATTTTTATAACCTTAAAAATGGAGGTGGTACGTTCATGGCAAACCTTAACCCCTTGTTATTTCAAAAGTAAGACTTCAGATGCCATGGGAGGGGCAGGAACACAGCTTCATATCAATTAATCACTACTGCTTAAATTGAAACGCTTTTCAATGTGTAGATTGCAGCAACACCTCTAGTACCAGGAATGGTTTCTAACTGTAGGTTCCTGTGAAATTCAGCCCTTCACCTGCACTACCTGAGGGCATGATGGTGGGGTGCTGGGGGGCACTGAAGCACAGTGGCTACTACATGGAGCCCTTTAGGCTGCTCCCTGGAATTGCACTGCCATGTGAATGCTTTGGCTGCAGTCTTAGCTTGGAAATGAGACTAATAATTTAATTACAGGAAATAGGCATTGTTGCACCAGTTTGCGATGGTAAATTTTGCCTCTTCTCAAGTAGTTCTTGGCAACTGTGTAAGGCAGCATTATTCAGTTGCATGGATGGCTTTTACTGCATGTTTCTGTCTTTCTGTGGTTGTTGTTGGAGGCTGTTCTAGGTATGGATTGGTAAATGTAGATGTGGAACTCTGCTTTGCCTGAACTGTCTTGTTTAGAGTAACCAGTCTGTTATGGCAGTAGTAGTCTCTATACTTTTTCTGAATTAACAGATGTCTTTATCCTATAGTTGCACTGTTCAGGTGACCTTAATACCAGTTTGGGCAGAGATTTAGGAACTGGAGTGTGGGTAGACTGCAAATTGGGAAAAGAAAAAGTGAGTGTATCATGGATGAAATGCCTCTTATTTCAGCTTTAATATAAAGTCTACCTGAGATATTTTAGTAAGTATGTCCCCTCTGAAGTAGTGACATGGCATTTTACTAAGATCTTGAAGGAGAGATAAAATCAGTTTCCCAAAGAAGTCTGTATTTAAGCTGAGGATCCTCTTCTACATCTCTTAAATCTCAGGGCAGTTCCCTATCCACTTGATCTTCCTCTCTGAATGTTTATCAGCACTGCAGCCAGCCCTTTGGAAATAGATTTTTTTTAAGTTGGTATTTCTGAAAACTCACAGGATCAGTCTTCCTCTAATATGTGAATGTATACTAAAGACTTCTCATTGCATCTGAAAAAGGCAAACCAATACGGTCTCTTTCTTTAGTGAAAAGACCCTTGAACTCAATTTAAAGGACTAATTCCCCTAAAATTAGCTTTGAACAACATCATAGCATCCTAAATATTAACAGAATTTGAGGATTGCCCATTAGAGAAAGCATGGTAAAATGGCATTTTTTCCTGAACCGATTCTTCTAGCCATGATATCTTATTGCCCCATGAGAGATAAAAATGCAGCAAAACTTTTATTAGAGGAGAAATTTCAATGAAATTTGAAGTGAAGGGGTCTACTTGATTGGTGGTTCATGCATTTAAGGGAGAGACTGTATGTATGTAGTTATATGTATAAGCATCTCTGTGTAATTCATGACTCCGATATCTGGTCACTGGATAAACACCCAACATATAAGACAGTATGTACAATGATGAAACTCAGAATGACTTTCCCAGTTTTATAGCTGGATGAAATGAAACATAGGCTTGAATTGAAAAGGGTAGGGCTTGAACCGCTTCTGTGAGGTTATGGATGAGTCTGTGGCAGAGCTGCAAACAGTGAATCTGGCTATCAAGCATCTGTGCATATTTGGTGAGCAGCCTTCCCGTAGAACTACATGAGCATTTGTTTTGTTGGACAGAGGCTTAGATGCTTTTAGGGTTTGCATTGGAAGCTTTTGTTTATTTTAAAGCACTTTCCCACACTCATTTACAGGTCTGTTCTTGAGGTCTGCTATGGAAAGCCCTACCTTATGGAAAGGGCTTTAGGGCACTAAGAGACCTTTGGGATCCACTTTCTGAAGATGCTCTTGAAGCTCTTGAAAGGTCTTGAAGATGGAGCAAAGGAATGGGTCATTTGTCAATCAGCACAGGCAAACTGTCCCCTAAAATGTTTTTTGCCCATACGCAGATACTCCAGGAGCTGGTCCTGCCTGGAGACACAGATCATAGAAGAAGGGATATAGCCAGCTAACCAGATGGCCAGGATTCACTGAGCATGCTTGTGGTGCAGAGCCTCCAAAGTCTCTGGCAGCCTGCCAGTGGATATATATATATATATATATATAGCAATTTGTTTGGGGGATGAAGACGGGGGAATACCAAGCTGCTTATTGGCCATCAGAGTGGGAGCCGTTAAAAAATATTGGGTGCATAATTGCATCTGGCCTCCCCAGTGGCAGAGGCTGTAATCCCTGTGGAAGCTATTTTCGGGGGGGGGTGTTTATTATTACTTTTTATTGCAATGGAAGAGCCATTAGAAAAAAATGTGTTTTTCTTTAAAAATGGAGTCTGCTGGGATGTTGTAAGTGATGGTTGGCAAAGTGACCCCTGTATGCCAGGATTCTTCTGTAAGTAATGAGATCACTTGGATCAGCATGGGGAAAATAGGATAATCCACTTGTATAGTAAGTGAAAGCTCTGATACAAAGCATGAGTAAGCTTGTGAAGTATGTCACTGTATGTTTAGCCTTTATGCCTATAATAACCTTGTACTTGCTTCCTAATAGTAGCAAAGAATACAGTAATGCTAAAAACAAGTGGTCCTGTCACATTTGTCAGTGTTTCAGTGAACCCTGATGCTCTGTGTCATTGATTTGTGGCTATGGATAGAGAAACTTTTTTTCTTTTTCACTGTCTTCCTGCTTTCTATTATTATTGTTATTATTTTAATTTTAATGATGACTGTGTGTGATAGAGACTGCATTTATTGATGGGTTATGTGGTTGACAATGTTGTTTACATATTTGGAATGATACCACCCCTCAAGCTGTTACAAGCTTATCAAATCACTTTAACTCCCATGCTACCACCAACATTAGTCCAAATCTGTCACAACTGGCAACCTTCAGTGTTTGTTTGAAAAGATGGTTAACAGCTTTGAGTGTTGTCAGAATTGCAAGGCATAAGCAAATAAGATTATTGTGCAGGGTACATTGTTAGATGCATTAAATGGATGAATCACATAGGCCATGTATTAAATTCTTTGAATGTTTTATTATTAATGACACTCCCATGTGCTTTTTGGTTTTCAGGGATATAGTTTTCATGTTTTCTCTCCAGTAACTGGGTGGATAGATATGTGTGTATAGAAATTACTAGTTTTTCATTATAAAT
The DNA here is from genome assembly GCF_012275295.1 of Melopsittacus undulatus. Classification (NCBI taxonomy): domain Eukaryota; kingdom Metazoa; phylum Chordata; class Aves; order Psittaciformes; family Psittaculidae; genus Melopsittacus; species Melopsittacus undulatus. The sequence continues at coordinate 11,019,102 of NC_047536.1, forward strand.
TAAAATCTCCACTTTTTCAGCACTATGAAGACAAAAGTCTCACATGAGAAAAGGGGTAAAACTAGGGATAAAATAAGGTAGGCTAGGGTTAAATTAAAAATAGTGTATCCTTGACGAGGACCCAATTTAAAGCAAAAAGTTTAACTCCCATACCACTCTAAACCCAGACAAAATAGCTCCCATGGCCTTTGTGTGACGTGGAAGGTGAGCATAGAGCATCTTCTGTGATATTGCCCTCTTTGGCTTACAAAGTGTATTAAGTTACGTGAATGGAGAAAGTTTTGAAACAGGCCTTAGAGTTTGACATAATATCTCTCAGTTGGAACTGGTGCTTATTACAGTGAATACCTTTTTTTTTGTTCTTTTTTATTTTTTCTTCATGTCCATAAAAGCTATTGGGTGACTGTTAGTGAAGCCGTGATATTGTGTTAGTGAAGCCTGTGCCTTGACCTGGGATCTGATACTCTTCCCAGGGGTTCTTGCTTAGGAATGCTTATGGCAGCAATGCTGCTAATCACAAACGAAGAGGCAAAACACTGCTGGCTTTTGTCTTGATGTTAATCAAAAAGTAGTCTGGAGGGCTAGGTGGACTGCCTTGTCCCAGAATGGTGGGGAAGTCATCTGTCATGGCATTAAAAATGTTGGCAACATGAAGGTGATCTGAACTCTCTGTGATGTAGGTATCATCCCATGGCTGATCTCTGAATTTAAAGGTGTGGCAAAGCAATCGGTGCCACAAATTAGAGTCATCTGATTTGCATAGATTAATGAGGGAAGGTCATAGCCTGGTGACAGGTCAGGGATGCCCCCGGGGATTTGAAGAAAAAACTTTGATTTTTCCTTTTTTTCCTTTCCATGAAGTAATCGTGCTGTTCTATTGTAAAAGGAGCTCTGTTACTTATAAAGGAAAGCTTGTCATTTAAATTCATCCAAGTTAGGACACCACTGAGCACTGTCAGATGTCAATCACAATACAGCAGGGAAATGTTTTTCAACAGATTTCTACCTTCATTTTTCCATAACACAGAGTGGTGGCATAAAGGGGGTCTGTGAATGTACTTCTTAAGGTTAGATTTTATTTCTTTTCATCTGCAAAGGACTGTTTTTGAAGGTATGTAGTAAAGAATTGTGGTCATTTCTGTGACAGGGAGGGAGGAGAGTGAGGTGAATGTTGTTTATAATACCTTTTCCATTTGGGAGATGTTAGTGGAAGGCTTTTTTTTGTGTGCTGAAGCTGACATTCTTTCTCGCTGGAATTGTTGATTGTGTCTTCTCGGCAGAAGTTGCTTTGAAATATTTTGGCTGGAGACTTGGGGTCTGTTCTTTTCACCAAACCTCTTTCACCTCTGTGCTGCTGTCCTACATTTTTGTCCAAGCCTTGTGGAGATTGAATGTTTGCCCTACCTGACATCTGCTCAGGAATGAGATTTTGTACTCTGGCCAGCTCTGGCAGAAGCATCAATTTGATGCCCTTGTCATCAGTTTCATAGGGAAGCTGGGGACTGCATAATTTTTATCACTGAGCTGTGGTGACCTGCTAAGCTTAACTGCTGGTGTATGGGGCTGGTGGACTGGCAAAGGATTTAGGAGATGGGAACAGATTGATTCCTTTTTTCTTTTTTATTTCCTTCTCTTTATTTTTGCATATCATCAGGAAGTTTATTTTGATCTGACTTTTCTCAATACCTGTAATAACTGTAAAAAATCACAATAATACTTACTGAGAAAAATTTCTTTAGGCTGCCACATGCTCTAAAAATTATTACCACAGTTTGTCAAGCCTGTTGTTCTTGAAGATCTTGGTTCATCTGACGGCCACTGTGTAGGTCAGGGCTTTTTCTCTTGGAAGTGACAGAAAACCATGCTGGCATCTGCCCCTAGGAATGAGAGAGGAGGACTGTGTCCATACGGCTCCCAGTCATGTTAAGCAAAGAACAGATGCTGGACTTGTGAGCAGCTTGGTGGCTGAAGACCAACTACAGGGGAGCTTCTGGCAGCAACTGGGGCCGGAGGTGCCAGTAGGCGTCACTGCTGTCAGTCAATGGTGGTATTTGCGGAGCACCATCATTCACTGGTGCTCACTTTTAGCTCCAAGAGTCACTAACTGAAAGACTCTTCTGGAAAGGAGCAAATAAGGATATACACATAAATGTAACCTGTTGTTTAAAATATTATCACTAACATACGTGTGTTATTTTTTTAAAAATTAACCTTATTTCTTTTTTACCCAGCTGATTCTTTCCAGATCCTGCTCAAGGCCTTTTTTTTTTTTTTTTTTTTTTTTGGCCTTAAGTAAACCTATGTGTTTATTTAGATATAGAAGGATTTTAGGCTTGCAAGACTTGGGATCAACCATGCATTGATCTAAACATTTACTGAGTAGCAGGCAGTTGGACACAGAATACCCTGAGAAAATGATGTTTAATCATGTGGAAAATTTTGCCATTTGCATCAGCACAATGATACTTAGATAAGTGTGCTTTCAGTTCCTCAAACAAAATAAATGCTGTAACTAAATGCTTTATGAAGTTGAACATCATATTGTACACAGCTTTACTCTAAAGCCATTAGAAAAAAAAACACTGTGAAAATCCCCTATTATGCAAAGAGGTGCATGCAATATTTCCTGAGTAAAATGAGATTCAGTAAGAGGTATAACTTTATGGCTCTTTTTTTTCTCCATTAGCTTTTTGCTTACAGAAATTAGGTGAAGTACCCAAGCATAAACCTGCTTGGAAATGAAACAGCACTTGGAGCCAGCAGTATGTGTAAGCAGTTATCTTTAAACAGGTGAGTGGTCTCCTTGACTCAGGAACTTATGGACAGGCATGTCTTCACAACTGTACTGCACCTTGCTGATTGTGGCCCAAAACTGCCATTTTAATCCCCTACTCTCCAGTCCAGTACAATTCAAGCTCTTTCACAACTTTTTGTGGTGAGCTGATAGCTCTTAATGTATTTTATTTCAGGGACCAACTCCTAAAAGAAAAGTTTACTAGAAGATGAAGAATCACATTTACATGCTGTAATGGTAGCTTGGGAGCTCTGTGAAGAGATTGGTTTTCCCTGACTATCTTTGTAGGCACAAATTCTGCTCCATGGTAAAAACCTGCTTTGACACTGTCAGAGGAGTCAGAGTGCTGTCTCTATTTAAAAATAATAGTGTTGAATCAGTTTTAGGAAGCGTAGTATTGAGTCATAAAAACTAATTATCAATGTTCAAAACATTCTCAAATACACTTAAGTGGAGGTTTGTTGCATAAACATACAATTAAAGAAAGAATTTGTGATGGATGCAGGAATATGCAGCTCACAGACTTACTGTTTACTGGTGCAGTTAACAGATGGGTAGGCCAACTGATTCACAGATGTGCAGCTTATAAATATAAACTAACGTCTTGCTAGTGATGTATATCTGCAAGTGGCAACAAATTACTTTCTCTTTAACTCTTGGCTGTATAGTGGGGTAGATTTTAATAATAGAGTAACTGTCATTAAAGCTGATGACGAATGATTAACAGAAGTGCACTGCCCTAGCTGTCTTTGGGTACGCTGCTGCAAAGAGACAGTAGAAGTAGTCTGCAACATATTTTGCTGGTTTTGGGTTTTTGTGGGTTTTTTTTTTTTCAGGAAATGTAGAAATCTTGTATCTTGAAGCACATCTCAGATACTTTAAATAATGCCTTCCTAGCAGATGCTAACAAGGACCGCATCACCTTTTGTCCTCAGGTTTCTTTGAGGGGGTAAGGGCAGCGGAACAGGAAGGGAAAGTGGAATCTTTCCATGTTCTGGAATACATCTGTTTGTTTTTTGTTTTTTTTCCTCTTAGTTAATAAATCCCTATTCATCTACAAAGCAATGCACTGATGAAAATACAGAGTTAAAGGGGTGTGTGTGGGGAGCTGCAGTCCATTGTTATATTTGCTCTTTAAATAATTTAGTTGCAAAAAAAAATCTGAAGGCTCTTTTAGCAGTAATTAATTATTCATTAATGACATGCTAATTGCGTGGTACCTTTGAATATTTAACAAAATGTAAAAACAAGCACTGTAGTTATGTTTCTAATGTAGGAAGAGATTTTTTTTTTTTACTATATTACCTCTTTTATGAAAAAAAATAGACCTCTTTTTCGATGGACTAGGGAAAGTCATAGTAGTGGCCTACTTTCTATTCACTATCTTCAGTCACTCTTTGTACAGTGGAATATAATGTCCTTATCTAGACTTAACAATTGACAGGGTGGCAATCCCTTGACTTTTGTCCAAATGATTTCTCAACAAAAATGGGTTAATTATCGCTCTCCGTAGCTTTTTGAATAACAAAAGGCCACGGTTCCTTTTCTTCTTTTCTTTCCTATTTACTGTATGGAAGCCTTTGAAATGCGATAGTTTAATCGGTGACACCTTCTAACCGGGGATTTCTGAGTGCTGGAGCTCTGTGCAATGAGCTCATATTGCTGTGTGTGAACATTACCATGATTAGGAGATATGACCTTTATTATGCCAAAGCCACCCTGGACTTTGAGGATGAAAATAAAACCTCTCCAAACCTCTCCATGTGCTAAAGTAGGTTTGGATTGTTTCACCTCATAAAAGCCAAGCAGTGTGCTAACAATGCCCTTTTAATACACAGACTCACTGAGCTACGCTCTCTTGACCAGCTTGTTAAAAATATTAATTGTTAGCTATACCTCGCTGCCGTTCTTTGCTGAGTGTGCTTAAGGGAGCCAGAATAGAACTTTTCAAATCTTTCTGTCTGAGAACTAGCTTGGAGATTTTACTATTATGCAATAGACTTTAATAACCTGGTTAGCTATTTACCTTCAAATGTTTTGTTTTGTTGTGGGTTCATGGGTGTAAAACGTAAGGCAAATAGTCAATAGAATTTAGAGCCACTGTCCTTGATTTTGCTCTATTCTGTAATTCCTCAGCGGGAAGATAAGTGACATAGGCACTACTCCAATTTGCATCCCATAGCCTAGATTTTGTTCTCCTTTCTAATTAGTTGGTAACTCCCATTAACGTTAATAGCACTTACAAATATGCATCAGTGAGAGAATAGATCCCAGTAAATCTGAACATTATTAGGGCAATACAAAATTAGCATGTAGTATACTTCAAGCTCATGCTGAATTTTATAGCTTGGCTGGCTATAAAGGAGTAGAAATGCATTCAGTGACAAGATAAGGGAAAACGAGAAGTACTTAACTAGAAGAAATAGAAATGCTCATGCATGCTGCTTGTGATTGTCTTCCCAAATACTCCTTCAACTGAACTAATGTAATTGTTTCAGAGCTGGCTCAGGACTCTCTCACTGTTTGTTCTGCTGTTTGGAGGCTTCTTCTGGCATCTATAGAAAAACTCGTTAACAGGCTGGGCTTACATTGTATGGATCTGAGTATGAGCTTGCTTTCTGTGCTCCCACTATGGAGAAAAAGGCCGGCAGGTTCTTTTCCTCTTAGATGTTCTTTCTGCATTTATGAGATTGAATCCAATGGCTGAGAAGACCAAAAGGAATATAATTCATTAGTTAGGTAAACTTTATTCAGTCTTCTGGGGGAAGCGTTTGCCCTGTGCATGCCTGAAAGCGTATGGATTAAAAAGATGTGAAATACATGGCAACGAGCTGGGGAGGACGTTTAAGTTGTGTTTAGGAACTTCCATAGGTATCATCATCCCACCTACAGCATCTGCTCTCCAGGAACGGTAACGCGATTCAAAGAAACATTAACCTGTGTGCTAAGCCTTGCAAGATGTATGGTGATAAGACAGCTGCTGGTGACTGGTGTGAAGGACTGGCTCCCTTATTGCGGATCACAATAGAAGACCATTCGCAACACATTAGACCCCAAAACACTGCCCATTAAGCAGAAGCAAAACACAGAGCTTTGCTTTGAAAATAGCTGAAAATTTACCTAGCTGTCAAGCTCTTTGTGCAAAAGCAGCAGAGGAAGGGCAGTTCACGGGGCTAAGATCTGCTCATTGCAAGACCTGAGCCATTTATGGAGTAATAGGTACAATCATGCCTCTGGGTTCTGCACCTGGAAGGGGACACAGGTCCAGCTGCAGGGAGAGGTGTTCTGGGGAGTAGTTTCATGTTCTTTATTTTTTAATTAGAGATACCTATTTTTGGCTGCACAAAATCAGCTCCTATGTTACATTTCTTCACCCTGTGGTTAGTGGTCAAAAATGTTAGCCTAATGCATATAAAACATGTGGAAATTTATGCAGATGAATTAGGGTCATGGTAGAGAGAGTAATGATGCATTATCCCAGACAAAGTATTCCCAGACTGCCCTATTGTTATTATTTATTATTTGACATCACCAAAGATATAATATTTATGCTGTTTGGGCACTTTACAATGCAGATAAAAAGATACACTCCCTGCTTGAGATGGAGGATAACAAATTAATTTCAGATATGACAAACCAAGGAGAGGAAGGGGGTAAGAGGGTGAGAGGACAAGTGTTAGAATGTAGTCTGAATGTGCATAGCATGTAGGAGCAGTGTTTTTTAAACAAGGAATGTTTGCATTGAGTCTTGCTAGGGGTAGTGTGGTGTGGAGGGTAACTGTGGTCAGGAAGGATGGTTTGTGTTACAGATATATTGTGACAGAAGGAGCAGAGAGGCAAACTAATAGCATGTACTGGTTAGTGTCACTGGGATAAAGTGCCAAACCGAAGCTTTGTGGGAGAGTTTCCCTCAGGCCCTGCACTTAGCCCTGATGTGGAGTCAGGCCTCACACTGACAGTGTCAGGGAGTTATTCTGGATGTAAACGGAAGTGGTACCTCTTTTTGCAAGGACTGAGTGCAATGCCACTGAGCACCACATCTGAGCGAACAGCCCTCGTGTTGCACTTACGCTGTGTGCCAGCCCAGTGCAGATTGAGCTATTTTACCACTTCCACCCACGTGCTTCTGGTTTCTGAATGAATTACACCTGATGTGTAACTTACAACGTGTCAGTTACAGAGCTTCTCCTGTCACTCAACAGCACGTTTCTGCCACTGTCTTGCAGGGTTAAGGCCAAGAGTCTCTTTGGTTGCATAAATGCAAAGGAAAAGAGAACTTGGTCAATCTTATCCTGTAAGGACACTTTTGTTGCAAATGTGACTTTAAATACTAAATGGCAATTAAATGCCAGGTTTTGGTTCCCAACTGCAATTAAGTATTTGGATTATGAAATTGTATTTGACAGATTTCATGGCACAAATACAACAAAGTAAAGGGAAGGAGCAGGAATTGGGCGGGGAAAGAGGGGAAGGTCCTGTTGAAACGTAGCCAGACATGACATTTCCTTATGTCGATAACCATCAAGGGCTTTGCTTCTCCATCCATAAAGACAAGAATGCCACCTGCCAATCAAAGTAAGAGTCACAATAGATCATGAAAGAACAAAACAAAAAAGTCTTCCTTTGGAAAAGCATTGGTTGCTTTATTTTTTTGCTATTGATATTTATAATGCCCACACGTAAGCATAAGGTATATATAGGTGGAGTGTAGCTATTAAAATGCTTCATTTCCTTTTAAAATTGTATTCACCCAGTGGGAGAAATTATACAAATAAGGCATTTCAAGCCACTGAAGCACGACCCATATTTGTAAGAGTTATTTTAAAATGCTAGGTTCTTACTTTTGGTGCTCTCAGTCATAGAGAACACCTTTTATCAGTACTGAATGTTCAGTTTAAAATAAAATCTGCTTTTTGCTAAACTGCAAAGAAGTTTTTGGTTGCAGTGTTACCAATCCTTATGTACAAATAAGAGTTTCTAGATCTTATAGTAACGGAAAAAAAACCCTTAGCAATCATGTTATTTAACATTGGAAAAGTCTTGTGCAAGCTTTCACTTTTAACAGTCCATGATTTTTAAAACCACGCCATTATGGCCAAGTGCTGTGCATGCAGCGCATCTGGACTCTGAGGTATGGGGATTAGTAACACAGCTGCATTAGGTGAATAATCGATGGAACATACAGTAAGGTTAATGCAAGTGGAAATTGTGGAAATGGAGCATGGTTACAGCATAAGTGCAACACAGGTCTTAAAGTTTGAAAAAATAATGAAGAAGAATAAAACATGGATACTGAACACTTCAGAATGTATGTTTCATATTTGAAAACTTTTCTCATTTGAAGCAATTTTAATTTCTTCATATCTTTGATATATTGATTAGATTCTATATTTCTGGCCTACGGCCTAGCTTTTCCTCGATGGAAACCAAGTACAAGGGAGGGCCAAACAACAGCTTGTAGAATAGACTTCAACTTTGAATATTGACCCAGCTCTGATACAGTCAAAATAATATCAGACAAAGTAACTTTTACAGTTCAGCAAATATCTCCTTGTAGCTTGTGAATCTTTTTTTGTAGTTTGTCTTTTGCAGGCTGAGAACACATGACAGGAAGTTGAGAGAAAATAAAACTTGAAAATGGGGCACAGGAAATTAAGACACAAAGCACCTAAATAGGAGCCAGCCATGTCTGGCCTAGGGACTAGATTGCGACACTGTTTTGATGGGTGGGTCTGAACTTCTGTACAGACTCACCAGCCATGCCTGGTACCATGTTCTTTTAAAAGCTGTGCATTTTTGAGCGTATGCCTGATACTGTAGGTTTCAGGCAATAGGGTCCTAAGCATTTCAACAGGAATTGAAGGTTTGCTGTTTCCAGAGGTCCTTGAAAAGGCTAGACTCAACTGTGCAAGTTCAGTAGTGCTGACTGAAAACCAAGAATTCCACTCTGCAAAGATATGATGGTTTTCTATTTAAATTTCTTTTATTTCAGGGGGGAAATAAGCTTTCAATATGCTTGGGTTTTTTTTTTAGTTTTTTGGGTTTTATGGGTTTTTTTTTTTTAAGAGAAAGTGCAAGAATACAGGATTCTTCTGTGGTAGAAAACTACTTTGGTGAACATATCACAGCTCTAATCCTGAGAGCAGGCTACAGGTTGTCAGCTCTGCAGTGCTGCATAACCACTGAACTGTAGACAGAGATGATAAGGATAAACCTGCAGTCTTTCTGTGAGAACTTTCCTTTGTAACTCCAACATTGCTTAAAAGTTTGTATACTGATGCCTCCATTTTCATTAAACTGCTACTTTTATGGTTGTGGTTTAGTTTTCTAATTGTAAGAGAACGCTACAAATTCAATTATTATTGCCAGAAAATAAATAATGTCTAAGAGTCTTCACCTTATCTGGTACTATACTTTGTCTTTTTTTTTTCCCCTGGAATAGCACTGAAATTTTTGTCACTTTTCTCTTACCTCTCTTGAATTTGCCAATATTTCTTGGCTGATCTTGCTGTCCCAAGGAAAACACAGTGCTGTAGATGCACACCTATCAGTATGTTTTGATCATTGCATGCCACCTTTGTACATCTCAAAGGCTCTAACTCACTGACCATTTTGTAACTGTATCACATGTTTAATTTGTTGTTCACCAAAAGTAGTGATCTTATGGCATCACAGAAGTTCCTCTGGAAGTCATCAGCTTGACCACCATTCTGGCTAGGGACAACTGGGTGTACATATACAACAACTACCCTTCAGAAAATGTCATGGTACTTATCACATGGGAAGTATTTATGTGCTGCTACCAAGTGCTGTCACAGAAAGCTTCTATTTACTGGTATCATGGTCTGGAGTTGTGTTTCTCTTAGTATTTACTTTTTCATGTTTACCTTGATGTCATCATTTGGAATTGTTGCTACTGCAAATCAGATACTTTTCAGGAGAGTACAGAGGTGGATTGGCACAGAATGAGCACGAACAATTTGTAGTCAGCCTCTTCCATAGTTGTCATAATTTCTTGTGTTACCATACATGATGTAAGCTCACATTTGAGACTGCCGCTTTGCCAAATATAAGCTAAGGAAAGAACAGAACCAGAATTGGCTGTCTTTGATTTTTGCTGCAGAGGTGGATCCACTCACATGAGCACAATGATATGCTAGGAGACAGCTACAAATGACTAAACTTCTGCCTCTCTGAAGATGTGGTTTGGACACCCCAGTGACACTGCTTCCAGTGGTGCTTTCCTCCCTGCAATGACTAAACAGAGTGTCATTTTTCTCAGAGAATCTGAATGTGCCTAAAATCACATGGGAAAAAAAACCCAGTGGGGCATTTTCTTGACCGACATCTCACATTTTCATTCAGGCTGAAATCCTGCCTCCTTCATGACCCATGGTTACTCTGTATGTGGGCGAAGACCTAACTGTGGTGAATGCACCTCTGTGTCATGCAGGCTGTGCAGCAGTGCTTTTCCCCTTTCTCAGTAGAGTGGAGGCGGCATGTAGAGGTGAGGTTGGAATGGAGCTAAATGATGGCTAGAGGACATTTAGCCCTTCAGAAGCAATGAAGTACTCTCAAGTGTTTGTGGACACCAACTGCACCTTTGCTCCACCAGGTTTTATGACGTCAAAAAGGGATTCTTTCTCCAGACTTTACCTGAGAGGTTGAGCACATGACTTCAATACAATAAGCATGTTTATGTCATGGGAGTTTTAAAAATGTTTTAGTGACTTGGAGATGCCCTTGAAACATGTCTGTGATGCACCACTGTTGTTGTTTTTTATCAGCAGCATCCTGAAGGAGCAGCTGAGCACCCATTTATGAGAAAGGACATGGTTTGGACTCATTAGAGCAGGCACCAAAGGATCTGACTGAAATATTTTGTCTTGTCTTATGTTCAAGAGTCTGGGTCTGTCCCCTTTGTCATGGCTTATGAACAATACAGGGAGGCTGCACATGTTTAATGTGGAGGAAAGTTGTTAAGTGACTTACAGTTTCTAAGAGAGTCCTCTTCAAAGTTATGCTTTGCCAGAATACCTTCTTTTACACAGTTTCCTTGGCCCTCAGCTTCTTATCAGTAGAATGGGAAGAGCAGCCCTTCCTTTCTAGTTGCAGTCTGCTGAAATCAGCAGTGTCAATGCTGATAAGCAGGGCTGGTGAGAAAATTTTAAGCAACATAGGAAGAGAAGGTAGGTTCATCCCCCAGCTTTCAACAAAAATGTGTCAGAGCTCAGTATCAAGGTGGTTTGCCCCATGAGGATAACTCCAATTTGCAGAGGGCAGACAAGGGAATGTCCTCTCCCAGCTGGAAGGCTGACACCAGAATGAAGACTGTAGGACAATGCAGCTCAAAGCTTTGATTATAGACTAGAAGACAGCATTTTGTGAAGCTGGTAGAAACCTTCTGGAGATGCAACCTGTTAGTTTATACATGCAACTTATCCCCAGCACTTTGTAGTAGATGGGATAAAGTTTGATGTCATCTTTTATATTTCTAGAATAGTTAGATTTTTGGATGAGAAGGTGCCTGTGATTTCAGACAAAATATAGATCTTGAGGTGGCTAATCTGCAGAAAGAAACTAATGCCTGCTTTAAAACCATGCAACTTAGGCAACCCAACCTATTGACCTTCTAACTTTGGATTGCCAAGGCTGCTTGCTCAGTACATCTGTTTTTCTATGTTTTTGCCTGTAATTATGTTGTCCTCTGCAGTTACGGTAGTGGTTTATCCTGCTTTAGAAATGTTATGTTTTGAGGTTAACTTTCCCAGGGGGTATGTTTCTTTCTTTTTTCTCTTTCTTCTTTTTGTCAAAGCAAACAAAACATAAAATCCCACTCGGGAAACAGAAGCCAGGAAGAAACCTATTAGAAAGAGTTAAAGCACCTTGCGATGAGGGGATGCGTATGTCAGTGGGAAATACTATATAATGGGGTTACTTGAAAATGGCAAATAGTCCTGCATCTTATTGAATGAAAAAGGACAAATGTCACAGAGCCTGATGGAAAAATAAAGATAAGGTTAGGGGGCATGTGACCCAGATGTGTCCCCTGCTGTCCACATGAAGGGCGGCTTTCCCTGAATCTTGCTATGATTCCTGCTTTTCACTCTGTGTGGACAAAATGATGATTTATGGTTCCTGCGTTGGGGTGGGTGAGTTTGCAGGCAATTTCTAATTCCCTGCTCCAGACTGTAAAGTAAAAATTCTTTTCACGTCTTGCAAGCTGTGATGGTTGGATGATACCACTGTAAATATTGTTTGTAAAAATCACTTTGGGGACAGTTTATTCCTTGTTAAAGGTCTAGTCCTGCCCCAGTTGAAATCAATAGGAGTTTTGCCACTGACACAGGGGAGGAAGGATGAGACTCTTTTATGTCCAGTATGTTCTGGATGTGTCACATTGTAGTGTTGGCAAATGTAAGGGGTAATAACTGTGGGAAGAGAGTGGCTTTGCACTGTAAAACACAAATTATATTCCCAGGATGAAGCATCTCTCTGCAATATCACATCAGGGAGTGCTGTGCTCTTTGGGTTGTCCAGAGGCTCCACATGGACAGAAGATGGCCCTGGCCATCTTTGTCACCCTGCAGGGAAGGGCAAAAGGATGAGGTGAGTTGGGTGGCTTTGTACTGGTTAAGTTTGAGAGCATTCTCTCTCCAGACAGATGGAAAGCAATAGAGTATGGGCCAGGTGTTTAAATGGGATCTGACTAGAGACCAAAGCTTTGAATGGCAGCTCTAAATTTGAACTGTAAGTAAAGATTTCCAGTATTAAGCCTACATATGCTATGCTGTAGTTCACTTAGCAATTGAGCAGTGACCAAATGATATTTATTGGAAACACTGGGCTTTTGCCACTGAAAAATATTTGTGGTGATTTGGCTTTCTGAATAATTTGGAGTTTGTTTGGTTTTGCCTCATATGACTTTTAAAATTTCTTCTTGGATAAAACCTGAATTAAAAAAGTAATTTGATTTAAACTGAAACAAATTATTACCCCCATTCTTCAGGGAGGAAATAGGAGACTTTTCCCATAGAATTAATTTCTCTAGATTTTTAGTTTCATGCTATTCTAAATACAGAAAACTTCATAATCTTAGAACTGTAGTAGCTTAAAAAGAACGTGTTCACTGAAAATACGGGTAGTACTTTTACCTTAGTATTAACATGTACCTAGTTCCTTATTTTTTAGCCTACAGAGCAGAAAAGTAAGTTTGAACTTCTTCTTAGTCATATGAGTGAAATTTTGGGGTTGAAGCAGGTTGCCAGGAAGTACTGTGGTCTATACTATATGCTAAGTAATGCTGAATGTCTATGTCTACCTACTGCAAAGCTTTAAGATAGAAAAAGCCCATTGAACTCCGCTTATTGCTCCATTACTATTATTTATTTGTTTGGTGGTGTTTTTGTTTGTTCACTTGTTTTTTGGTTTGGGTTTTTTTTTTTTTCACTTCTGAAATGTATCTGTCAAGGAATCAAACAATTTGAGGATTGATCAGACCAGATGTTACCATGATATAAATGTCATCATTCCACAATGCCTGCCTCCAAAGGAAGATCTAGGACTCTTTATGCATTTTAGCCCCACCTCATGCCAAATTGTATAGACACGAGTATGTCTGTGTCATTAGTTCTGCCTGCTGGATTGGTATTTTTTGTATGTATGCGTGTTTGTAGGAGCTGTAGATTACTCACAAAATATCTTTAATTTTTTTCCTGTGAGAATGTGGGGCCAAACAAACAATATTTCTACATGGTCAAATCCCCAGTGATGGAGACAGCAGTAGAGACTCATATAACTGAGTCTGAATGGAATAGTTACTCCTGGTTCAGACCTAAAGAAGGGTGTGTTTCTTCCATCTAGTTCAGTCAGCCTAATAGAGTATGATCTCTTCTTAAAAGCTATGCTTTGCCTTACTATATGCTTAGTTTTTCATGATCACAGCCCTATACCTACCCTTTGATTTGCATAATCATAGTATTAATTGTACCACTAGTTTACAGTTATTTTGCAAGCTGGAAATGATTCATTCAAACCATCTGATTAGTACTTGCAAAATAGGCTGCAATCAGAGAATTTGTGGATGCACTTGTGAATGGTTTGGCAGTCACAAAAGCAGGGCTACAATCATCATAACTGAGTAGATTACTCAAAGCTAGCTACTTCTAAACAAAACGCCCCTTACAACTACAGCTCATGCTACATTTCCTTTTTAAGGGATAGTTTTAGATGCAAATTCATTTACAGAGGTAGTTGAGATGAAATGTACAACAGACACACCTGACTAACTCGCATTTTGTATCTCTAACACTCAAAAGTACAATGCTTATGGTAATGAATTTTATCTATTACAAGGGAAAACAATCACCTTTGATGACATTATAGAATAAACACATTTAACAGCATGCTGAATTGCTGAAGTATCATTTTCAACGACCTCATTAGTGTCACTTAATTAAAACTTCCTGCTCTTGACTTTGATGCTGGTGCAGGCAAAAACACAGAGGGAATTGAACAAACAACAAAAAAGGGAGGGGTATCTTCTAGTGATAAATAGCAGTAGCTGCTAATGAAACCAAATTATGTACCTTTTTCCTGCAACTCCGATAAAATAATATGAAACACACAGCAACTTTGCATCAAACAAATTAATCAGCCGTCAGCAGATTCGCCTGATAATAATCTCCTGCCCTTATTGATAATTTAAGAAAAAAGTTGTTTTTTTCTGTACACAATCATTAGCTTGGTGATAATTAAAGCTTCAGCTTCAGAAATGCCATAATAACCATTAATTAGCAAGATGCGATTTTCAACATAATTTGCTAATTAGGGAGGGACCTTTTATAGTGTACATTCCTAATTACGAAAGGGTCTTGCGCTGTAGACTCATGTGACTGGAGTGTAAATGACACCATTATGGGGGGTCCTGGCAAATTTTAATTATTTATTTTTAAAGTATATTTTATTCAGAAATATTTAGCCAATTTAGGCATGCAGAGGAACTGCTTTTCCTCAAAATCCCTTTCCCTGCACTGGCACATTTTCCCCATCAAATGCAAGATGCCAAGTATTTCGTTGGATAAACTCCACTAATTTCAATAAAATTAGGCTGGCAGAAGATTTAGCTCAATATATTTCCTTCATGTGGTCAGAGGATAGAGGCCAAATATCGCATTGATTACTGTTCTAATGTTCTAATTTTGGGGCAGAAATTGTGTACCTGCTGCTTGAATAGGATAAATCTCTATTTCTCTCTCAGACCCAGTTTTTGGTATGGGACTCATACAACACCTGCCCTTTCTGCCCCATTTAAGTAAGGTGCTTGTGTGTCAGGTATATGTTATGTTGTGTGGTGGCTTTTTTTTTTGTTTTGCTGGGTTTTGTTTTTGGTTTTTTTTTGTTTTTTTTTTTTTCCTGTTAAATAGAACAATGTATTTTATAAAATAGAACTTGATTAAATACATACATTTTTGAGAAAGAAGTGCTAGAATATGATAAAAGATGCTAAGATAACAGGCATATATAACTTTAAAATTAAGAGTATGTTCAGTTTCAGGATCTAGGCTCCTAAATGTGTTATAAGTAATCTATACCTACATTAGTAATTATATCCAGATATGTATTTCCAGATCTGTATGCATATATATATCTAAAAGCAGTCATAAGCCATATACATATGCACATTTATAATTATATGTGTAAATTTTTAATTTCCCTTTACACCAATATAAAAACAAAATGCCACTGTGACACACAGATATATATTCTTTCGTCCTGAATTATAATAGTTGATTTCTTTGAACTGTTTTACCTTGTTTCAAATAAAACTATATTTCTCTTTCCCTTTAAAAGAAATGAAAACTTAATTCAATAATAAATGAGCTCCAGCTCGGCATAAGAGTCACTTAACTTAAATCTTTTTGTAGAGGTTCCCACTTAAGCAGCTTGAAAGACAGTAAATCACGTTGGGGAACGGACATCGCAGCTTCATTGCCACACTGCGGAGCACTGAATTAATGGCCACCTCTTTAGAATGTATGGATGTGCCTCCCAGCTGCTGGGCCTGACAGTGTTATAGCTCAATTAATGTGCTTTTGATGTAATTGCAGATAGGGAACATAGAGCCTAAAAATTATATTTTGCCATAAGAATTATATTTTATCATCCAGATGTGGGGATGAATATGTTAAATAATGGGGCTTCTATCTATTTTTATTTCTGGTAACTTATTTAACAGAGAATTATGTGGTTTAGTTGCTGCCAGTTGCAACTGCTCAAAGGTCTGCACAGGAGGCAAAACACTATTGTGGTTGCTTAGCCTGCTTGTGGCTAGTGTGTTAACTGATTTTGCTGTCTTCTGCAGCAGTACTCCTGAGATGCTGTAGGAATGTCTCCTTGGCTCAGAGCAAGCAGGTAGATATTGGAAGTGGTTTTTGTCCTAGTTACAAGTATTAGTTACTGTGATTGTTGTGTTCACTTGTTGACCATGAAAAGTCTTTGAATCAATAAAAAGGAAAGGGTTTCAGATTATTTCCTAAAGATTGCATGACAACGAGATGGAGAAGGAAGATGCAGAAAGGGTTACTGAAATGAGGTTATATGGGACATTTAGCATTTTAGACTGTGAGCCTTCTAGGGCAGAGGTTATCTTTTCTGTGCCCAGACAGGAAGGTTACAGGAAGTTACAGGGATAAGTGATAGCTGATTCCTGGATTCCCCCATTACTCTGGAGTTAGAGAAAAAGGTAAATTGAATTCATATTCACAGAAATCTGTATTTTCACACTTATGTATTTTATTAAAAAAAAAACCCAAACAACAAAGCCTATATAAACACATTAATTTGCACTAAGGAGGTAGAACAGAACACATACAGAATAAACATACGAACAGGTAAAAGCTATACCCAAACTGCTAGGCCAAAATATCAGGCATTGTAACAGATTTACGGAAGTAAATGGTAATAAAATTGAAGCTTTTCCCTTCTGGTGAGCCTTTAGCTGAACAGTAGGGCTCCTGCCGCTTGGTCAGGAAAGCTGTTCAAGATGAACATCACCCTCTCTGACCTCAGTAAAATAACTACAAAGATCTCCTTATCCTTTTATTACAAAGTGAAATAACATGGGCTCAGACAGGTATGAAAAATAGTGGCAACTGACCTGTTAGGTATTTACCCCTTTTTAACAGTTTCTCTGCTATTTGACTGGTTTATTTGCTGTAATTTCAGGCAGTCTCATTAGCGTTGTACTTCAGGGCAGCCCCAGTACTTTACTTGTCTTGTCAGCCACCGTTTGCTCGTCAGAGATTTGCAGAGCACCTACAATTCGTTGTCAGTTACTGTTGTGACTGTAAATCCCTGTGCTCTGATCAGCCACTATGGTGTCTCAGCTCCTATAGGCTCAGGACTTTGATTTCTTGTGATGTCTACAGCAAATATCTTGAAAGGGCTGGCTTCTCATCCACTTCAGCAAAGGCAAATCCCTTGATATACCCTTGAAACGCAATTTTCAAGGTACTTAACCACCTAGTACTTTCAGAAGGCTTCATTTTAGATAGGTTCTCTGTTTAATACAAATAGAGCTTTATATAGTGTCTGCTGTTACACAGAGCTTTCATGGGAGATGGACCAAGGCTTCCCTTTTCCTGTTTCTTGGTATGCTTCTTTCATACACCACAGTGTGAACAGAATTAAAAAAGAATTTTTGAGAAAGGAAAAAAAAAGCACACAAGAAACATGATTGTGAAACCTCAACAGCTGCCAGGGAGTCAAACTGTAAATCCCAAACCCTCGTTTTGTGTGTGTAGTTTTAATCTGATGGGATTGCAAGTTGACTAGGTCCTTTTTACTATCTGAATAGGTCACAGTAAATTAAAATGGAGAAATCTTGTCCGCTAATATCCCAACCCCTGGGCAGCTATTAATGGATGGTGCCCAGTTTCCAACGCATTTATTAGGAGATTAACAATAATGTGGCAATATTTTACCTCGTATTGATGCCATTACCTCATGTTATAAGCCTTTTGTCTCACGCTGCAAAGTCCCTGAGGTCTCGGGGCTGAATGTGGGTTGATGTGTGCCCACCGGGCCATGTTCACAGTCTTTTTCTCTTGTCTAGAAAGATGGCAAGGCCTTCACCACCAAGGAGGGATGCCAAAAAGGACTTTGTTTTGTGGTGACTGAAGGTGTGCGTATGTTTGTCAGTGCGGGACGCGGCCCCGCCGGAGAGGCCGGGCGCAGTGCGCGGCGGCGGCCGCCAGGTGGCAGCGCAGTGCGGACTGGCGCCGCGGCTGCCCCATTGGTCACGGGGACCGGAGCTTTGCTCGGGGCCTGGCTGAGGCGCCATGTTGTGACCTGCTCGCCTGCTGCCAGCCCCTCTCTCTCTGTTAATCAGTGCTTTGCGTTTTTCCTCCCTCCCTCTCTCCCTTGTTTTTCTGCTGTTTAGTCCACCAAAAGCAGAAATGCCCCAAGTGAGCAGGACTTTCATGTTTTTAGGGTGGCTGCTGGCCTTCTCACAAGTCCCTGAGCTCCATGCATGAGGTGGCCGTGTCATGGCAGAGCTCGGGATGATATGCAGTGCTGCCATGAAGCAGTAGGCATAGCTCCTGCACAAGCAATGCAGGGGCAAAAGCACATGTCTGGCACAGACAAAAATGAGGGCAGGTGGCCAGTACACCGCAGTGCACTGTCACCTCTTTTGGATAGATGTGTTCAAAAGTTAATTCATAAAATTCACCAGTTGTGTGAGCACAGCTGATGTAATGGGAGGTATCAGGTATAAACCACAACAGTGGTGTGTTGTGATCACTGAGTTTCAGGAGCTGGCTGGGCTATGTGCTTACACAGCTGCTATAAAATATGTCAGGCTGTCCTTGGCTGCTATGGGCTGTCCTGGCAAAGGGGGATGCGTAACCAGGTAGAGATAGATGCTCCTGCCAAGGTGCTGTTGTCACCTGAGAGTTCCCAGCTGGCCAGATCCATGGCTTTTTGAGCATGTTTTGTGTTGGCTGAGCAAGTGAAGTTGCCATGTTGGCACTGCAAGTTGGATTCAGTATGAGTTCCTTCACTGTGGCTTCTACGTGCTATTGCGCTCCAACAACAGCAGAGAGATTTCAGATTATGAGTAGAGAAACTGCTGCTAGTAGAGTTTAGTAGTGTTAGCCATGGCCATGAATCAAACCAGGGCGTACAACTTCAGGTTTGATACCCAGGCCATGCTGTCCTCTTGCCTTCTTCTTTAAGTGTAAAAAGGGTGGTGTGTTTTTGTGATTTCACTCAGTTCAGCTTGGTAAGAAAGCCTAAAGAAGAAAACAGTGCATGAGGACTGAATTTTGTTATTAAGTGTATTAACTTGTGCAGTCATTTCTGTGACAATGGCAACAACAAAATCATTGTGTAATTCCATGTCTTTTACCACAGACTTTAAAAAATTCTAGGCTTGCTCAAATCTGCTTGGATTTTCTTCAACCAGTTCTTTGGAGTGAGAAAAAAGCATGACATGTTTTAACCCAAGGCTGTTTTGGGACAGTTGTAACTCACTGAAAACACAGTTTCGCTTGAGTGCTGTGTTACAGCCCAGATTAAACACAGTGCTTCCAGTTATATTGTGGCCTATGTCAGATGAAATATTTAACAAAAGCCAGAAACGGCCATTTCAAAAGTTTTAATTTCTTAGCCATTAGCAATTTGCATAGGATGACAGGGAAAAAAAATGATACCTATCATGAAAATAAAACTTAAGTCATCTCCAGAGACTTTGATGCATTTCATGGTTTACGCAGTTGCAGGTTTTCATTATTTTTCCCCACTACTTAACATAGGCACATGCAGCCGAACTTCACAATTCTCAGTCTTATGCTCCAGTTGATTGTTGAACCTAGTGCAATATACATGTGTAAATCTTTTTAGAACTTTAGTAATTTCTATAGCTTCTTCAGGCCCTTATTGTTTCAAGAGCAACATTTTAGCCTGAGCTTTTCATTAAGTGACATTGAAGCTCCTGTTTGTCATTGCTTGATAATACTGGGCATTATTATACCTCATGTGTACTATAGAACACAAGACGTATAAAAAGTCAAACTGTGGGCTATGTATAAGTTTCCATAATACACTGAAGAGATGATCCATTTTCTGTAAAAGTGGTTTGAAGTGGGTTTTTTTTGGACACAGAACTGGATGAAAACTTGTTTTTTGGGGGAATTCCAGCAAAGAGTTGATTGTGACCTCTGATGCTCTGTAGTGTCAAGGACAGATGGGAAGATGGTATGAATCAATATATGTCAACTGCACAGATGGTACAGTCATGCCGTGTCCATATCCGGATCTCCTATCCCTTTGAAACAGAAATTAATAATCCCTTCATTATAGGCAATAGCTGCCAACCAGCTGAAAGATCAGACTGTGACTTAGGATGAAATTCTCTGCAAGATTTCTTTGCAACAAGGAAACTTGACTAAATGTTGATTTTGAAAAGTGGGCTTGGGATTGGTATTGACCTTTGGGGTCAGAAAGACCCTAAATGTAGAAGGGCTGCAAGGCAGGCTGCTGCAAGGAATGTAGGAAACACAGCACCAGCATCAGTGCAGGGGGAGATTTAGGGTGTGGAGGCCTGTGGGATGACAGAGTGGCCCCACTGTTGCCTCTGGAGAGATCTTTGGGGCTTGAGAAGAGTGTCTTTGCCCTGTGCCAAGCTGCTGGAGACATTAGGTCATTTTCAGTGCCCTGTACAAGATGATAGCAATACATCTTTTGTATTTTGGAAATAAAATCTGGTAAACTTGGGATATTTGACTGATAACCAGATCCTCACTTGAAGATGCTAGTGCTGCTCTTGCAATTTTATCATGCTTTTCCAAAGGAGCCTGCTTTTGTAGACATGCAGTCACTTGAGAATTGCAGTTAATTACTGTTTATGCCTGTCTGTTTTTAAAGCTTGTAATCCCCACAGCTATGGAGAAAGCCAACCAGCCAAACTGGAAAAAAAAAATAAAAAATCAAAGCTACTCTTTACTCTCAGAAGAGCAGAGAGAACAACTAAGCCCAGTTTCTAAAGTTTCAGCTAGTCTTCTGACTTAAGTACAATCTAGTAGTGGTGTCAGCTGGTGTACTGGATGACAGTATCTGTGAAATAGAAGCTGCATGAATGGGCTGAGGTGGCTTCTTGCACACTCAAGGAACTCTTGACATGTATGTTTTGTAGGTTGCACTGTTCAGTGAGAGAGTACCAGTTTGTCCTCATCTTTTCTTTTAGCAGCAAGCAAGTCCTTATATTAAATGCCACAGTTTGAAGGAGAATATATAATATAATCAGCTACTGCAACCCACCAAAACGAGTATTGGCACGCCTGCACAGGCTTCACTGGTAATGATGAATTCAGTATTCACCACATGGACTAATTAATGCACTATAACATCTCCCAGTGCAATTTGCAAGTCACAGATTGCATTAGGTGATACAAATGACTCATTTGTGAACCTGAAGGATGACCTTTGGCAGGACTAACTTCTGACCTCAGAAATATTAAAGAAAGGTTATTTCACCTTGCCATTGTCTCCAAATGCCAAAATAGCCCAATTAAAAACCTTGACATGGAACCATAGGAGCAGATGCGAGTCCTAAAGGGCATTAATTATTTTCAGTGTCAGCTGGTTGTATAACCGAGGCCAAATGAGAGTTTGGAAAGCTATTAAGCCCCTGTCTTACATGGATTTGGTCTAAGGTTTGAATTGAAAATAGTGTGTGGTTTTCATTTGGGTAAGAAACACTGCATATAAGGACAGGTTGTCCCAGTGAGAGATGTGAGCTCCCTTTCTATACAATAACTGTTAGATGATCTTTAAAAATGCACCCTTTCAGTAATAATAATACATCACAGCTTCAATATTTATGAAATAATCATTAGTCACCATGCTGTGAGGTCGAAATCCTGTGCATATGTTCAGCATTGTTTCCTTGTGTGCTGTTCTCGCCCTCCCTCCCTGGCCACTGATCTTGTTGTGTGTGTGCTTTTTTCCAAATGCGGTGACAGATGAAGATATTGCACCAAAACTAAGTTTCCATATGGCTAATTTCTACATTTGTTTTAGCAACACACAGATTTAAAACAAATGAAAACACAAAGACTTGAGTAATCTTGGCGTTCTTTCCAGTGCTCTGTAATTTCTTCCTCCAGGTGGGCTTTTATTGACACATACTGAAATGCCTTGATGTGTCTTAAAAAAGAAACTAGTCAGACTATAATTCACTCAAAGACTTTCATTTGTTTGGGACAAAACTTTGTATAACACTTGCCCTATTTCAGCCTTCACTTCCCAACCTCAGCAGGTTAAAAATAATTAATTTTCTTTGCTCAGCAAATAGCGAAGAAAAAAATATTTAAAGATCATCAGTAAATAAATTTGTTATTTACATCCATATCCAGAACAGTTTATGTCACTGAAATCTGCATTGGAAGTGCCATGTCTATTTCAGTGTTAGTCACCAAGGAGAGAAAATGATGGTGGTACTTGGATGCCATTAGGAATAAAATAATAGATATGTCCTATTCGAGAAAATGGTTACTGATATCACCCAAGGGAAAAACTTCCAAACTTTAGTTATTTTCCCTATGTACTATTAGATATTTTTTCTCACCTGCTGGGAATTACTCTTTGCCATCATAATTCTGAAGCTCTGCCAGGAGAATGTAATATTTATGCTTCCCATTCAAGTGATGGAGAATTAAATAGAGGCATTTTTGTGTCCAACATGTGGGTATGCCTTTCAGTAAAGTCCTGCTGTTGCTTCTAATTGTTTAGTGCATGGTTCAGTCTTGCCTCACTACAGAACCTAGAATTGTATTAAATGAAACTCTCCTATGTTGTGTGAATGAACAAAATGAGAGATTGCACTAGAAGCGTTTAGCTGAAGTGTTTCCTCATTAAGATGGGTTTTTATTGCTCATATGAAATCATTATATTATGTAGCAAAAGACACCAAAACCTCAGAATGGAAGATTTATTTTGTGTGTTTTTGTTTAGGCTGGCATTTACTTATCCAGATTATCCTTGTTCAACCTTCATATATTCAGATGGGTAACACTAGTTTATCTGCTTTTGGAATAGTAGATCTCCAGGGGAAGTATGGTCTTGTGGTCTAGTCACAGGACTTCTTAACTTCACTGTTTGCATTGTATGATTAATCTTGCTGTAGTCACATGGTTAGAGGCATTTTACTGCCTCATTTATCCTGTTCCTAAATTGGAGTAATAACCCTTAGAGTTCCTAAAGTGGTTGCTGGATTCCTAAAGGACATCTCTTCTGAAGAAGATTGGGGCAAATGTCTGTGAAAGTTGGAAGATAGTAAAAAGGGGCTTGATGAAGTTGCACATAATTTCCACATCCTATTAGCAAGTGAAGTCAGTGACATAAATGTAACCTTTCTTATGTTTATATGCATGACTGATAATTTAGCTTTTTCTTACACAAGGCTTCTGGTGTCTTACTGCTTGCAAAGGATGCTCTTCCATAGCAGACCAGCAAGAAAAAAAAAGACAACCCAGACTTTAGAAGGGTGATGAAGGGAAGGTAGAAACAGAGATACAGAAAAAGAAACAAACAAAAGTATAGCTTTGTTAAAATAATTTTGTTCCATGATCAGTGAAACTAATGAAATAAATCCTGTTTTTCTGCAGATTTGTATTGTTTCCTGTGCTCCTTTGTCACAATAACTCCATTCATCATGTCCGCTTGTCGCCATAATGCTCTTTGATCACTGACATAACCTTTATAGCCCTTACTCCAATATTCTCACTACTTTCCTATGAACATAAGTTCTTCTGCAAACATCCAATCCTTTCCTGCCTTCCTTTATAACGATCCCTTAACTTTGCTCCTCATATCCTGTGCTCCCATTCCAGCTGAACTGTGTAAGGATGCACTTGCTGCTTGTCTGATTGAGTTGTACCTGTCTTTACTTCCACAGAACTTGCTTCTTTTTTAGCTGAGACATACATGTATTTTCATGAAGGTATCAAAACTTTATTTTTTTGAGACTTACATAGAGAATGGACAAGGGGTTAAAACCATTGGGGGAGGGACTCATGAACAGACAATGTGATCTCACAGATCCTGGTTTCCTTAGGAAATGAGTCTTAAAAAAAGGCCTGATTGCCTCAGGGGAAGAAGACAGGAAACTGGCCCACTGGCCAATTATGGCATTGTTTTCTTTGTGATGTGGTTTATTTGCCATACTGATGAGCACTGTACCAAGAGCTGAGCACTAAAATGTTTGGGTATGTCTGATTGTGCTCAATGCTGTGGTAACTGTTTTTTCTTGTTGAAACAGGCTAAAATAGCTACATAGGAACAGACGTCAGATTTAGTAAAGTGAACTCATTTCTGGCTTTGGCAATTCTAATAATGTTTACCTGTAACAACACCTGTAGTTTGGAGCATTTTGGTTTCAGAAAGCCTTTTTCCAGATGCTTGCACTTTTGACAGTGTTACCTCCTGTGTTGAAATGTTCTGCATTAGGCAAGAGCTGAATGTTATCAGAAAGTTTGATTAAAAAATGAAGTATTGTTCTTGAGTATGTGAATGCATACATTTTACTCAGAATTGTGGCCTTCCTGTAGGTAGTGCTGGTGGCTTGGCGATTAGAGTGTATGAATCTGAAATTTAGCAGATTTTTAGTCCCTAGGTAGCAGAAGTGTCTTTCAGTGTTTGTTGAAAGTCTGGTTTGAGTTCTCAGTGCTGTAATGGTTTAAAAACATACCTTGCTCATGCACACTGGCTTTTGTTATACAATAGCAGGCTTTTACAAACTGTCTCCCAGCATCCACTGGCACTGTGCCTGTGCTCAGGCGAAGGGTAGTCCCATTCAGCATGTGATTTCACCATTTTCAACTTGTGTTGTTTGCGAAATATAAAAGGCTGGGTTGCACTGGATTCCATTTACACTGTGTGGGTGTATCCAGGATGTGCTCTATCAGGATGTTTGGAAAGAGATCTTGCTCTGAAGTTGCATTCAGAATTGTTCAATTGGCTGCATGAGGGTGATATGGAATAATTGGAAACAATAAATGCCATATTCAATATATAAAATATCTGTAAGAGAGGTGAATGCTGTCTGTTCATCAAGCATAGTTTTAGCAGGATGTCTTTGTAAGAAGACAGACTGAGAGCAAAAGCAAAAAAATATCCTTGTGATTTCACCATATCCATTTTGTGGCAGGATAACATATCCAGCTGAACTTTTCATTCAGAAACTAAACAGATTTGGGAAATGTAATATCCTCAGACATTGCCATGAATTTGATATTTTTTACTAAGATTCACCTATATTAGTCACATTTGGGCTCATTAGGTGGATTATCAGAATTGCAGCCTGTGTGTGCTGATGGGTGTACTGATTTAAAATGCCATTATGGGCAACTTGTGCATTGGATTACATCCTCCCTGACCCCTGAAGTTAATGGAATTACAGAGGGAGTGGTGTATCAGCCTGGTGCTTTGGCCTACAGTCATCTTTCCCATTTGTGGCAGAATGGCATTAATATCAGTGAGCACGTGGGTTGAGGGAAATGATGGCCTCAGAGTTGGGTTTTTTCTTGGGTGTGTAGTGGCTGGGTTTATTTAAATTGCTTTACTTATAAATCTGAAACTGATACATTAACATTCTCCTGCTTTCAATTAGCAAAAGCACATTAAGAAAAAATTGCTGGCCAATAGCATGGTAGATGATAGGAAGAAAAAAGATGGAAAACCATGTGTAGCGAGTTCCATGTTTTAACCAATGGAAATACAACATAAAATAGTGTCTGTGGTACATTATATAAACTGTGTTCCACCTGGCTTGCATTGTCCCTTTCTTACATTTATGGTGTGAACATTTTTTCCCTCTCTGGAAGCAGCTGGAAAGTGTAAATTTCAGGTTTAAGTAGGTGTGTGTTGTTGCCTGTGGATTTTTTTTTTTTCCTCTGAGAGTGGGTAATGGCATGACTGTATTTTGGACAAGGCTATCACGACCAAATTAGTACTTTTCACCCCATTGCACTATCCCTTTAAATAAAGCATACAGAGTTCACTTTCTGAAGTTCATTAGCTTGTGTTATCAATAATTTAGGATAATATTCCAGTGGTGCCTAAGTGCCTGGACCACCTTATTTTCCCTGTCAGCTTTCTCATACCCTAGCAGACCAGTGAACTTGATAAGTGTCCCATCATCCTGTTAATCAAATTACTTATGAACCAAAATTGACAGTTTTCATTAATTATAAAGGATTATTCTAATTGCAATTCAAATTTATTCATTTAGAACAGACGGCATTCAGTAATATTTCAGGAAATTTGCATATTAAATGGAGAGGGTCGTCCATTAAGTATGGTAATGTATGCATATTTCCTTATTTTTAACTTCTGGGCCATATGCACTGCTGCTACTTCAGCAGGTGAAAAACCAGAACGTGCTTAATTTGTTCAACAAACACAGGGGCCATTGCACATCTTTTGGCACTAACCGCCATTGTCCTCCTTCCCTTTTATTCCTCTCTCTCCCACTTCCAAAATAACTTGTATCCTTCGAAGAAACTTTTGATAAGCCTGTTTTTAAATAAATAGATAAATTATTGGGTTTTGTTTGGGTTTTTTTTAATTTTAAATGGTAGGCACAGCTGGTTGGGGTTGATTGAAATGTTTTGCCATCGAAGCTGTGTTCATTAATTTCTTCAAGATGCTGAAGCAGGCATTAAGGATGCCTGCTGGAGTCCTTCCCAGTGTCATGTGGAACAGCGAGGGGGCTAATCGTCAGCCTTGTAACATCAACTGGTTACCCCCCTCGTGCGATATGAACCTTTCCCCTCCAGTGAAAAATGAACCTGTCTGAGACAAAAGCACAAACTATGCATGCAATGAGACAATGTCATTATTCAGACCTTATATAAGGCTGTGCTCCCAGATCATTAAGAGTCATATCTCCATGATATTAATAAGCAGCTACCTTAAATCTATTGCTAAAGTTACATGCAGGTGTATTTATATCTGTTCCTCTGTTGATAGTATTCTAGATTAAGAATATGAAAGCTACTGCATAGGGTGCTCACATGAGTGACTTTCAAACTGCTTCTGCACCTAATGTGAAAACTGTGTTGTCATGCATCACATGATCCAGATAGCAATAGTTTAGTTAACATACCCAGAAATTATTGCCATCTTGTCTTAATGATTTTAGTGAAACATCTGTCAACTCATTTATCTTTAAAAATGAAAAACAAAAAAACTTCTTGGAAAAAGACATTATTCATTTAACTTGGTTTTAAACAGGTTTCTTTCATTTTCTAGAGTTAAATGAAAGTCTTCGGTGTTTCTATTTGCAAATATTTTGTTTTTGTTAGATGCATTTGCTGCAGGCTATTTACATATGTTAAATCATTTTTTTAAACTGTCATATTGATTGAAAGTTCCTCTAAATAGCAATGTGGAAATTGCAAGTGTGTTTTTTGAGCAGAAAGTAAAATTCAAATGAATGAAATGTGTACTGCAGATATTAATTACCCCATATAATCCTTCTTCTCTTCTGGAGTTGGGGAAAAGCGCTGGATAGGAATGCTTCTTGAGCATGAGTGTAAATGGATTTCTAGGACAAAGTTTAAAGTAACTGCTTAAATATTTTGCTGCAGTGGGATGGTGGGCAGGAAATGAAAATAGTATTGGAATACTAGTAACTTAGAGTAGATTTTCTGCATGAATTCTGAAACTCACAAGGGGTTATATTGTCTTTGTAAGAAGTCTTTAGTATTGGTAAAGTATTTGACAGAGATGTTTCCAGGGGTATGGGGGGTTGCTAGATGGAGACATTGAAAAAATACTGTAACCCATTTTAGAGACAGCTTTTATGTTACCAGCATTGTATAGACTTGACACCTTGTTTTTGGAGAATTTTAGCTATCCTGTAAACTCCTCTTTAGTGCTCTCCAGCTGTCGTGTGGCAGACCTGAGGCTCTTTAAATAAATCTCAGATTTTGTTACCACTTCAGCTGTGCCCTAGACCTCCTATCTACAGGGAAGGAGGCATCTTCAGCTCTGGGATGAGACTTCTCCCTTGCTGGGAGAGGGAGTGCTCTGAAACAAGGTGTCAAACAAAGTGGCAGGGGTTATTCTTCATACTGTGTATATGGGCAAGGACTTCACCATATGTGAAATCCTTATGTCATTTTCCTGATTTTTTTTTCTTTTTTTGTGTGTGGCTATTGTGCACTGCTTGATAGAGGACACTTGTTCCCTGCATTCGGTCCACCTGTGTGTGGCAAGTTAAACACAATAGGCTTACAGCACGCATGCAGAGCAACTTCACTGCAGGATGAGCAATTTCATCATGTTGGTCCTTATGAACTTAAACCTGTGCATGCACTGTTTATCTGTCCCAGACTGTCCAGTTGCAGCGTTTACAGTCTTGGTCTTATCCACAGTTCCCTAGGTCAGATGCTCTTTCTGATCAGTTTTGTCAGACCTTATTTGCCTTTTCTAAATGCACAAGGGGGATGGCATCAGCCTTGTGCAACTCTCATCTCTGCTCAAGTTTTATGCTTGCTGTGTCCTTCTTGGGTGGTAAGTCAGATTTTCTGATTGTACATGTGTGGAAATACCCAGACCAAAAAAATAAAATAAAAAAAATCTTTAGACTGGTGTGACACATCCTGTTCAGCCTAAAACCCTCAAAAATGTAATAGATTTCTCCAGAGTTCTCAATTTGATCTGAAAATAATTGAAAAACCATATCCCTTATTAGCATTTGTGAATCTTCAACTGAATAGTCATGGTTGCTGTATAGACAGTTGACTGAGCTTTGCAAATAACTGATCTGTTGAAAATATTCCCCTCCTTTCTGTTTGTGTTCTGATTTCAACTCTTTGATACTTGATAATGTATTCAGAATTATTAGAACTTGATTTAATTGAAAGTCTGTAGGCTTGGGAAGCACGTGATCTTAGCATTTGTCTTCTGGCTGCCAATTTTTTCTCTGTATTTAAGAGGTGTTTGTAACTTGTCCCTCATCTAATGCTTTCCAGGTGGATTTCCATATTCACCCAGGAATAATAATATAATAATACTACTACTACCCTCCCAACTTAAATGTGCAGTTACAACAAGGCAATATGGACTTGTTAGTTACGTGCATTTTTCTTTTCATCCCCTGCTTCTCTACATGTAGTACTTTTTTTTTCATTTGCATTGCATGTAAATAAAAATAAAAAAAAAGTAACAGAAGGTCGATGTCCTGTTATAAATGTAGCAGGATAAATGGAATGAGCCAGGAAAATCTGGTATTTGTGTTGTTTCATTTTCTCAGAAAGTGAAAATCTTGTAAGCCCCACATCTCTGCATTTGTGGGTGGGACTTAGGCCAAACTTCTCAGAATTTTCTTTAGGTTGTGTAAGTTTTTGAAAAGTCAGGTAATTATGTAAAAACTGATTATAATGAAAAGGGCTTTTTCAATTAGCTGTATTTAGGCAAGCAGAATCTGCACCTCAGAACTTCCAGGATTTACACGCAATGCTACAAGCTGGCTTGGAGTTCTAATTAAAAGAGCAGATGTTTTTTTGAAAGAAATATGTAAGCTGTTGCTGATGTATACCTTTTACAGAAGTAAGGGTTTTTGGCCTAACAACCAGGATGATATTTTATTCTGTACACCCTATAAAGCCCAGAAATACTCTTGATACTCCACTTTTGATGTACTAGACTTCTGCATTATGTATGTCCCTGTGTGCATCTAGTGAGCAGACCATTCAGAGGAAGAGGGGCTGTGTCCATGCTTAGTCGTGCATATAAGTTTTGGTACTAGCAGTGTGTCAGGAGAGGTACAAATTATGATAGGGCTCCTGAACTGTTCTGGCATGCCAGAATTTTAGGAGACCTCAATAAGGTACAAAGCCAGTATGTGAAGCTGGTGAAAATGTCTGCTTGTGCCTCATTTTGCCTTAAGAGTGTCTCTGATTAATGTCTGAAGAAAAGTCTTGCCTTTTCAGCTTTTGGTTTTCTATATATTATAAAGATGAACATAAAATGAACAGGTCCTGAGAAAGCAAATTTGGATTCTCAAATAAGGAACAGGACCTTCTTCACACTCATACACTCATACACGTTACATGCTAAGACCCAAGACCATTTGTTCTAAGAAATATTTAAAGATATGGGAAAATTACCAGGTATTGCTGAGATTAGTCAGAAAGTATATATTAATACATTTTTTATTATGAAAAGGAAATCACATTTAAATAAAATATATGGTTTTATAAAAGTCATATCTGCCTCAGTGATTAAACATATATGTCTTTACTCCTCTAATTCAGGAAGGTAGCTCAGGCTCACAGGACTTTCTAAGGCTGGTGCTAAGAAGCAGAGACAGCAAGTTTCTCTTTTTGCTTTTGCCTTTCCCTTTCTTTGCATTCTTCTCCTGCCCTTTCCTCTTCCCTTCCTTTTCTCTATTTCTTATTTATTTAAATTTTTTTTTGTTAATTAATGACAAATCAGTTGCGTGCAAAACACTCACCTGAACAAAATGTGTGTCAATAATACTTTGAATCTTTAATTGCTACATTTATGATATAGCAAATTCTGTATTCCCAGTTCAGACCTTGAATCTATATAGTTTCATGTATTACTGACATCAGTGTGTATGAAAGGGGGAGAAAAGATTATAGATACTCAAGTGTGTGTGTGTGTGCATGTGTGTGTATGTATGCATGCTTACTTTAAATATTCTGCCAAACCACAGCTCTGTCCACGGGATTTGGGTAGGAAAATCCCTGCTTACCTGTGTGTCAATCTGATTATTCCCTGAAGCTTAGGTTGTTTGTGCCTATTTTTAGGATGAAGCATCACAACTGATTTTACAAGTTATTAACATTAGCCAGGCCATTATAAAAATCTTCGTTTAGCTTTCTGTGCTGTTTTGTGGGCAGTACACTATCTTGAAGCACAGACATTTGTTGATGAAATGATTTTGCTGGCTATGTAAGCATTGTAGAGAATTTCAGTGAAGAGAGTCATGTGGTGTAAGGTTACTAGACGTGGTCTCAGGAGAGTCTCTTGCTCTGGTGTAGATTTCTAATGCTTTTTTGGAGAAGCCATTTCATGTCTCTGAGTTCTGACTCCTAATGTCCTGTGTGCAGGTTATGTATCCCTCCGTCCTCCACCCTAACTATCCAGATGTTCTTTTTGACAAGAATTGTCCGTATTTACGTTTCTGCGTGACACAGATTTGACTGCTGTTTGCAGTGACTGTCGATTCTTCTGTATCACTCTTAGTGGTAGCAAACCCAGCTGAGACACAACAACTGAGATTTGAACCACAGATTGTTGCACTGATGCAACATTGCTGGTGACGCATTAGGGGGCACAACTTTTTGGGTACGTTTAACTGTTCAGTGTCATGTATGACAAGAAGCATCATGTTTCACTTTGTCATTTGGTTTGCTGCTACTGATGAGTTTTCTTTCCTAATGTGGCATAATATTAATGTTTCTGCCTGACAACTTCTAAGCCTGGGGGTCAGAGCTCATGTTTCACCACACGAGACACCCAGCTATAAATCTTTTTAAATAATACAGGAGGCAAGATGAGGTCACTGCAGAAAAAGCCAGCCAGTCTGAACGAAGTGGCATTGATGCATGGAAGAAAGCGTGTAGATTTGGTTGGCATTGGATAGGCACCGTTCTGAAGTTTTTCTTATGGAAGGATTATATTGCCATTTTATTCTGCTGAAGAATTCCAAGTCTTAATTCTAGTCTCTTATGAAGTTTAATAAGTTTATTAAATTAGCCTGAGTGTGCCCCTTTATTATTATTTTTAGTGCTCAGAATAACGAGAGCATGGTATAGGATATTCATGCACATAGTATAATTGCTATGAGCTGGTTACAAGCACTTGATTAGTGACAGCTGAAATAAATGTATGAAATAGCTGCATGTTATTATTATTTTTTTTCCAGTAGAAAAATCCAAAGGGAAAATCTGCATCCACTGCATTAGTAAATGTGGTAGAAGTTGATCCCATATGATGTCTGTAGATGCAAAACTGTCATAGCTTGGATCTTCTGTTTGTGGAGCAGTTTCAAGATTTGAAGCACAGATTGATAATAGATGTGAATTTTCTCATGTCCCTTACATGTATTTATACTGCTTCTTATCTTTGCAAGATGGATGTAATATGTACCTGTCCTTAATATCATCTGAGCAGTACATGACACGTTTTGCTACATTAGATGTTTGCTTACAAGTCTATGCAAGACCGTGGGGACCAAGCAAGTCATAAAACCACCAATGCAGTTTTAAATTTACTTATTTTTTTCAGACTGTGGCTTTAGGATTGTATATTTTTCTAGTTAAATGGAAGGTTTTTGTTCCTCTTGTAGTTATAATAATAGTAATAATAACCATCTTTTCATAGCATTATTTCATTGCCATAATTTCATGGCACATTCCATATGTATGGAACAGACTGATGACAAAACAGAACCACATTCTTTAATAGGAGCTGCTGTATTTGATGCTGAGGGGGTAATGGAGGCTATCTGGCTTTTGTCCTCTGTTAAGGAAAGCTGTAGTACTTACAACTAATGGCTGAGTTATGTGGATTTTTTAGAGAAATGGCAATTAAAACCAAAACTTTTTTTTTCCCCTATATGCACACACATCCTTTGTTTTACTGCCACTTCTTTATGTGTGCTTTTGTCCTCTGTAATTTTGTGCAAGTGACTGGGTGCATGATTCAATCTTTCAGGCTCTCCCCAGCAGTACCCAGTGGTACCCCATGTTCTCAGACAACACACCAGGGAAAACACCCTGTAGTATCAATTGTCTTTGTTGCTTAGATGACCATCATCCAGCCTGTGCCTTTTTCTGCTGGGTGCAACAATCCCAGGTAGCTAGCACCTGTAAAAAAAAATCTTTATTGAAGAGAAAGAGAAATTTCATTGACAGGAGGCAGCACAGGAAGCTTATGAGGCAGCAGCATGGTAAGAACTTGGTAGTTTGAAGGACAGTGCTTATTTTATGAAAGGAAAATGGGGAAATAGGATGAAGCACAAAGATGAGAAAAATAGACTGATAGCTAACAGCTTTAGTTAATTGTTACTGTAATGTGTTTTGGCTTGCTGGTAAGGAGAGGTGCTATTCTATCATCTTCAAGTGTGGCTAAGGAAAGTGTGACATCCTAATTTTGGAACAAATTAAGCAAGAAAAAAGGGCTGTCAAGCTAAAGCCCAGGAAGTGAGATTGGTAGACAGCACTCAGTAATGCTTGTGTGTTTGCTTTGCTGGCCTGGGACCTGAAAGCAATATCACTCAGGCAGCTACACGAAGTAGGTGCTATGGATAAAATGGAATCAAAACAATATGTTCTAGAATTCTAAAGCACTTCGTTTTATTTTAATGTCTGTCTTCCCATCATTTCTTGCCTCTTCTCTTTCTTTTTAATGAGAGGTGACTGCCTCATCAGGAGCAGGCCCTGAGCTAGGTTGTTGGTAGTCTGGGTCTTGACCCTGTAATCTTCTCCTGTGTGGAATGCCGTATGCCCCAACAGCATCTCGGAACAAAAACAGATGGTGAGTCCTAAGCTGGTACATGACAGTGTATTGGACACAGTTTGGGTAACGAGGGGATGCAGAGCTCTTGCCTTCATTTTGGGTTTTCAGTCTCTTTCTGGTTATCTCTTACTTAGAATATCAATTATAATAGTTCCGCATTTAAAGTGAGAATTTGCATAATCTTGTTCATGGAAAACAACACTTAAACCCTAGGTATTTATTACTATGATCAGCTTTTGGTCTAACACATTTCTGAAGATTAAATGAGAAATTTTTAGGAAAGTATTTCCTTTTCCCTGTTACCCCATTTCTCAGATTAATTAACATTATGACAACACCATTTTCTGAGTACACACTTAATAACCTCTGGAGAATAGATTAGTCTAATATTATTTACTTACAAAGATCAGTTTTGATAGGATTTTAAGTGCAAACACGCTTTCTTGTAATCAACAATTCCAGCTACTCCGGATTTTTGCATCTTCAACTAAAACATCTATTACAGAGGCCACCTGTGGTGATAAGTGAATCTTGTCTGTGAAATTATTTTAAACACTCTCAATTCACTAAAAATGTGTATTTATTCTCTGCATTTGTAAGCTGCATGCATCGTTCCTCCCTCCCCCATTCTTGGTTGCTCTTTAATATCAAATTACCTTTAAACCATTTGTGTATAAAATGTCTGCTTTAGAAAAAGAGGTACATAACTGGAGGTTGCCTTTTTGTGTTTCCTTTTCTCCATCTCGTTTTTTTTCCCCCCCTTCTTCTTTACAGCAGTTTATGTGTTTTGGAGTGCAGGAGGCAATAAACACCAGGCAGGTGTAGAGCTCCAAAGACGTATGTTGTAGGTGGGGTAGTGAAGATCTCACTTAGGACTTAGTCTGAAATGAAGCATGAAAGAACTCTCGACAGGTGGAAGTGGTCATTAAAGATGTGACTACTGAACAGTGAAACACCAGAGTCTGCAGTGATAAGGGGAAATATGGATTCCAAGGGTGTTAATACTCTGCATTTCTGCTGGTGCAAGAGAATTTTGTTTTGCCAGAAGATACAGCCAGTAGTGCTCCTGTTTCAGTTTTCTTTTTTTTCTGTGTTGATGCTCTGGGAGTATGTGATATGGCTCTACTTGCTCTTCTCCCCAAATCATCTCACTGAAATGAGCAGGCTCTGTGCTCACCTTGTGTCCTAATGTTCTGGTATCTTGTTAGCTGAGCTGACAAGATTCATCTTATTTTGATCATCTAGAACCTTTGCAGCAAGCGCTGTTGTCTGAGCTGAGAATTTTGGGTGGGAAAAAGTGATTGTTGTGAGAATAAAGTAAAAAGGTTAGCAAAGAGTTTCTCTGCTTTGTCACTGAGAACTTGCTGCACTGTTATCCCCAGCTGCTGAAAGTGCTTGATCTGTACATCCCTTCTGGTTGTGCAGTCCTTTCTATGTTCAAGCTGATGGTGGTGGGTGCCTGCTGAAAGATGACAATTCCTGTGTGCAGGCAGCTCTCCAGAAGGCCAGTATGTGTGTGGCAATGGCCTACCCTGTTTCAGTACCAAGTAAAAAAAAGTGGTTTTATAGTTGTTTAATAAAGCAGGAGACAAATGTCGTCCCTGTGCAAAGAGCTGAATTACGTACTTCATGAATGAAATTAGTATCACAATGCTTTGCTTTGTTCAAGAGATGATATGCATTTATGGCCCCATTTTTCAGCAAGATAAATATGACATATGCCAAGACTTCCCTGAAGTAAATAGTGTAAATAATAAAAGACTCTGCCAAGGAAAGCTGAGAAATGGCTTAATCCTCGACCATTTATACGGTAATGCCAAAATGCCACTGACCAAACTGTAGAACAAACTGCCTATTTAATCAGCTCTCCCTGATGTTACAGAATACATTGTCTTAATTTCTAATGATACTCAGTATTCTTTCATTTAGTTAGTAAGCCTTTGACTTTAAACTTGTATCCGGAGTGGACTATTTGATACTGTTGGAGTACTGCTTTGTCTGTAGATGTTTTTTAAGTACTAGCTTTTTTGGGGGTTAAAATGTGAATTATTTTACCTTTTAAAAGCGACAGCCACCTATTAAATGAGTTGTTGTACCTTAGATTTTTTTTTTCTTTTTCCTTATTTTTTTCTGCTTTGTTAGATCCTTTTCTCCTTTCTCTGGCACTCAGGGCCTGCCAGCCTGGACAGAAATGATTAAAAGACTGTGTAAACATGTAGGATG
The DNA here is from genome assembly GCF_012275295.1 of Melopsittacus undulatus. NCBI lineage: Eukaryota > Metazoa > Chordata > Aves > Psittaciformes > Psittaculidae > Melopsittacus > Melopsittacus undulatus. The sequence goes on from NC_047536.1 coordinate 11,054,680, forward strand.
GGATTTTCAAAAGTGTTCAATATTGGCCTAACTGGGGATCATTGCCATTGAACAGTTATGTGAATGCTGAGTGCTTTTGAAAATCCCACTCTTAAAGTATCAGTGTTTTAACAGAGAACTGCCTTTGACATGGCTGCTCATCACAGGGCACACTCTGCATGTGTGACATCTTTAGTTACTGACAGTCAAGCCTGTAACAATGAGATGTGGTCTTTGTTGGAACCCCACTGTGGTTTGCTTTTAAAATAGTCTAATAAGGGGATTGGAAAGCTGAATGTGGGGAACTTTAGATGGCAATTTGGGATTTAATCGGGAGAAGGGTGATTGCCTTTGGTTTCCAGCTACTAACTTTTGTGGCTTGAGTTAAGCCTTCAGAGGTTTAGGGAAAGACAGCCAACAGAAGGCAGTCAGCTCCTTTTAGGATTGGAACATGAGCTCTGACCAGAATAGGAATAATTTGCTTCCCAGGAAGAGTTGTAATTTAAACTATGTCCAGAAAATGAGCAATACCTCAGAAAAGTGTTTGCTTATATGCAGTGGAAATGTTCTTATTGGTAAAGAGTTTACCTGATCAGAGAGTTGGAGAACTGAGTTTATAATCATATCAAAGTGTTAATATAACCCATATTTTTTAACTAATCAATTCTTTCCTCAATGACATGAAATCATCTCTTCATGCACTTATGCAGCTCTGGAGAGGCCCAGTGCCAGTTGACAAAGAGGGCTGAGTTCATGAAGGGTGATTTAGTCATAATACAATGGCTCTCAATCTGTGTATATGCCAATCAGGACCACACACATGAGCAAGAAAAAGACATGTTTGCTCCTAGTGTCTTCTTGTGTAAATGAGCAGAAGTGGTATGAAGGTCAGGGATGCTATGATGGTATAAATTTTGTTCTGAGAACAGAAATAGGTTTAGACATGTATCACAGATCAGGAAAAAAAAATTCAGATCTTCATTACCCATAATTAAAAAAAGTAACTTAATTTGAGGATGGTTTATCTTAAATGGGTTCTGCTCCTGGATTGGAAAGGAAGGAAAGGACCTTCACAATATCAGCATGTGCTGAATTGAGGGCTCAATGCTGCTGTGAGAAAACTGGTGTTCCCAGCTTGGCATCTGATTTCTGAGATCCTCTTTGGTGAAGAGTGATTTATTTTATTTTTTAAATTGATTTCCCCCCCGCCCTGGAGATTAAGTAAATGAAAATAAGAACTTACTGTACAAACAGAACAAGTAGTCTAATAGATGCTTATGGTATGGAAATTTCCCTTTGAATCCTCTTATCTTCTGTTTGTAAACAGGGCTGAATACAGTTCTGTGAAAACATTTCACAGTAGGTGCTCTCTGACAACTTAGCAATTTTTCTAACCTAATGAATAAATGACTGTTCCACCTGGTATAATTCAAGGATGTAAGTTTTATTTGTGATTGTAGATAACGGGCTTGTGCTGGAGAAGGTATCATTAAATGCAATCCTTTTCCAGGAAAACTTAGCTCCCTGTTCCTACATTGGTTTCTTTACACTGATGCCAAAGACTTCCAATTTAAATGCAGTATCTCATTGCCAGATCAGGGCATAGGACCCACATAGCAAAACCAGGTGAAGAACTCAGGGAAGAGAATTCTCTTATCCCTTCAACTTTGTTTTTCTTATCTCTCCATAGAAACTTGGTTTGGATTCTGGAGAAGGTGTTCTAGGAAAAGTAAAGCAATTCAATATTTCTTCTTTTCCACTTCAGAAGCTATGTTTTGTGTCACAATAATATGGATGGGAGATGCTCCATGCAGTAACATCTCTGAAAAAAGGGCAAACTACATGTGGTTAAATTTGTACCTTCAGCATTATGTATAACAACATCATGTCAATCAGTGCTGTAGCTGCAATTTAATTTTCTTTATTCATAACATATCTGTAGTACTAATGGTGGTAGGTTCTGTTCTAGTTCTGAATTGATAAGTAGGAGAAACTCAGTAATGCTACACAAATGCAGATGCTCTTATCTGCAGGGCAAAGATTAGAACTTCACAGTAAATTATAAAATTCCAGTGAATTTTCTATTACCAATAGAAATATTTGCACAAGTGATCTGCTAAATACTTGTAGGATGTGGAGTATTTGTGCTTAAGATCTTCTGATGCAGAATATCTGCTTGTGTTACTGGAAACAAGCTCTATTCAGTGCATTGTATTTTGAGGCTAGTATCTCGGGCTTGACAACAAAATCTGTAGGCTTTCGTTCTTGTTGGCTCTGAGTGCATCAGTTACATGAGCTGATTACTGAAAATGGGTACACCTGGCTGGTTGGTCATGGGATGCAGTGAGGTGAGCAGATCCCTGTTCCTTGCTGCTGGAAAGGGTCATGCACCACTACTCTAGGGACATCACTGAAGACGTTTGCAGAGAGGTGGTTGTGGGGATGTGTGTGGGGCAGAGCTGTGCTCCTAAATCAGCAAGTTGAGGTGCAGAATGTGTATTGTGCCTACAGTACCTTTGTTCCTTGAATACAAAAATAACCATGATTTCAATGGACTTGGATTTCCTGAATTTCAGTGGAATCAGCTAGAACCCAGGGTGTATATAGATTTTTCTGAGATCTTTCCTCAAAGAAAAAGACTTTTTTAATTGCACAAACAGATGTACACAGACGTGCTCATTCACACACAGATTCTTAGAAATGCATCCTAAGATAACTTTTCTGCATCATCTTGCTTCTTTCTTTCTTCTTGTACCTCTTAGGGAATTCGTAGCACTGTTTTGTTCCACCACAAAACCCAATAAATTAAACAAGCCCCTCTGAAAAGACAGAGACAACATAAAACATCTGTGCACTAGTTTTCTGGAAATCCAAACGTGATCATCAACATAAAATGTTAATAAGTTTCTTAGCCATATTTTGGTCATTTTCCTAAATCTACATCCAGATATCCTTGAGTCTATTTATAGGGAACATCTTTTCTTGTATTTTTTTTGTAGTGACACATGCCTCCAATCACAGGAGATGTGTTAGCAGAACTCTGAAGGACACACAATGTCTGTAACATTTCTCAGATAATATTGTCATATACTTGGAGCAGCAGGCCCATTTTGAAACAGTAATTTGGTCCCTAAAGAGCTCTTTAGCCTCTGCCTTGCCTGCCCACCCTGGCCAAGCTGTCGAAGAGAGCAGCCCAAGATAGATGGTCTGGATTTGTGTAGAGTAATTTAAAGCATCCTGCCTTTTTTTTTTTTTTTTTATTGCTTCGTTTTCTTTTCTGATAGAGAATTTACTTGGAATATACTTTATCTGCAGCATTGCTTGCTTATACAGGCATATACAGCTCCTTGATTTTTTGTTTTGTCTTACTCTTACTAAACACTTTATTAGAATGCAGATGAACCCTGACCTCAGCCAAGGATTAAGTGAACAGATTCTTTAAGTAATAAATCTAAAGGCATATTACAAGCAAGGAAAAGGGATTTCCCTTGTGTTTTTGGATTTATAAGTGCCAGAGGCTAAACAACTTACAAGGGCTCTAAGATTGCTCCTTTTTTCTAACCTGGGACATGTTCTAATATTGTGACATAGCGAAGAATTAAGCTGGCTTACTAACTAGAAAACATGTAGAGTAATTGAAAATGCATCATACAGACAGGAATGCTCAATGCAACAATGTCCTTACAAAGATTACACTGATTTATAGGGGATGTCTTAACTCCTAATCCCAGGGAGACAAGATCGCATCGACCATGTATTCTTTCATAAGCAGCAAAATAAAAAAAGGTGGTTAATAATATATATGCTAGAGATTTGAAAATGAGGGAGAGGGGCTAGGACAGTGTTGACTTTCATGTTAGAAGAATTAAACGGTGCCAATATTTTCAATAGCTTTTTGTGATTGTCTCATAAGGGAAGTGCAGCTATTTTGTGTTTTGTAGCTGAGAGAAGTAACCAAATGGAGCAAGAATGAATTAGGGCTAAATATTGTTTGGTATAAGCTCTTCTGAAGAGCTCAGAGAGGAAATGGCTGGGGGTGGAGGAGGGAGAAAAGGTCACATGGACCATAGATGCAAAGCAGGGTGTGGAAACAGCTGGAGCCAAATCACCGTGTCTTGAAATTAAAAGAGAAGATGGTGAAAACAGTTATTTTCTTTTGACCGTCCAAAGGGAAGACTTCAGGGAGAACAATGGTATTGCTCCGCAGAGCTAACGTCACCGATAGTGACCTCACCCTCCACAAGTTCAAGGACCGCATCTCCTCCATTAGCCATATTCAGAATAATCACACCTACTCCTTCCTGATCCGCTCATTTTCTCCCAGCTGTTGGTTCCTGCTCTGGGTCTCTGATCAGTCTTTTGTCTTCTCATTTGCTAACACCTCTTCAAAGATCTGCTGGAAACTGGAGGAACTTTTTCTCTTTGGAATCAATCCTCTTTTCTGTCCTTCCTGCTTCTTTTTCTTCATTCTGAGTTGCTTCAAATTCACGTTTCCCGCTGCTTCAGCTTTGCCAGGAGAGCACAAATCTATTATTTCAGTCTTTTCTTCTCCCCCATTTTGAAATATTCTGCCTGTTGTATCCCTTGAGATTATGTTTCCCAGGTTGCGGAATGCCCTCCACTCGCGGTAGAGCAGAATTTTCCTCATTCTGGAGTTAAGTAGTAGTAGGGGTTTGGTTCTCAAATTGGTAGGGAAAACTCTTATATCCCAGAGTGGAAAAGGATGTAGAGCCTTCTGCTGGAATTTGCCAGGAGCTTGAAACAAAAGTTTATAGAAGTGTTTAGTGTCCTAGGTAGTTCAACAGTTAACTCAGAACCTGAAGAGGGCATCATGACTGATACTGTTGGGTTTGTTTCACTGCTTGTCATTTGAAAAGAAGCTTCAGGTTTCATTTTATGCAGCTTCAAGCCATCTCCTTTGTTTTACTAGTTCTGGCCAGCTTTGCTGCATCTCATCCTGGAACAAGCACATTCTTCCTGTGCCAAAATCCCTGGCATATCAGGAATGGAAAATTTATGGGCACCATAAAATACATGGAACTTCAATGATAAAGCAGGTGACAGAAAACCTTTTGTGTTACAAGCATTAAAATCCTTGCTATGCTTTTAGTTTCATCTGTGAATTTGTTTTGTTTCGGGTGGTTTTGGGTTGGTGGACAGGCTCTCTACCCCTCTTCCTACTTCTTTATGTCACACAGAATCTTGGTGTGAGAGGTAATAAGATTGATTTCTGAATGTGAACATTATGAGGAGGCTATATTTTGAAGTCAAGAATATTTGGATAGTTGTGTTGTCTGAAGACTGACTAGAGCAGCCATAATGTATATTTTGGAAGAAATGACAATTTGTGAAGAGGCAGTGTAAGGAGGCACTTGAGTAACGGGTTGGTTCATTGTATGGTTGGTTCACTGGTTTAATGCCTGCAAAAATGTATGGCCCATTCAGGGAAAGTACTGTGGGTTTTGTCCCCATCTTGTGGCTGTCCAGATAAGGTATTTGTAAATCTTTTGAGTCAAGGTCTGCAGGTCCCCCTGTTAGCTCTGAAGAGCCTGTCTCCAAACCCTGCTGTCAGTCACAGAGGAATTAGCTGTGCATGCTCTCATGTAATCAATACACTGAACATTAAAAAAAAGGACAATAGAAATAAGCAAGAGAGTTCAGAATCTGTTAAGGAAACCTCAAGGCTGCAAAGTGGCAGCTGAGGCTGCAGGATGAACTAGAGGGAAGTTTTGAAATTGTATAAGCATAGATGGTAAAGGAACTTTCTACTTAGAAAAGCTCCTAGAGCCACCAAATCCTCCCCAGTGAGACATATTTCATGTCCAAAAGAAGAAACTTCAACGAGAAAGGAGAAAGCTCTAATAGCTGACCAGGAATTTCCCAACAGACCAGGAGTTTGCTATAAAGTATTGGAAAGCTTCTTTACCCCTCACAGTTGATAAAAGAATCCTGGAGAGACGCCATTGACTGATATACGTTCTACTATACATACAGAAAACAAGAAATAGGAAGGACCTTTGCAAGTCATGGGAAGAGTAGGTAAAGCTTTGTCATTTTCTGGTCAAATTCTGCCCTGATGTCTAAAAGGTGAAAATGGTGTGAAGTCACTCATTTATGACAATCCAGAAAAAGGAGCTCCAGGGTACTGCATCCTGCACACTCTGAATTCCGCAGCAAGGAAATGCTCACAGCAGGAAAATTAAGTTGGATTCTAAAGAAAAAAGTGGAGAGACTCATTAGGGAAAAACTATGAATCTTACTACAAGGCTCTACAGTAGGTCAGAGACCTGTTACTCAGAGGTAGTACTTGGATGCTTTTCCCCATTTGCTTTGAGATGTTATCAGTGCAAAAATAATTTATGCTTAGATAAATTTAACCTCTGCTTTCTTCTTTGTGCTGCTTGGAAGAGATTGGTAATGTCTAAGCTCAAGTTGGGTAGCACCTCTATGGACATTTTTGTCTCCTCATGAACTGTAGTCTGTCTATGCAGGTTGCTTGTAAAGGCATTGTTCCTCAGCTTGCTGTCCCTGGCTGTGATATTAAATGCAGCAGCAGCTAGAAGGTAATAAATGGATTTGAGCCTTCATATTGAGAGGTCCAAACAAAATGGTCAGGAATATGTACAAAGTAGCAATTAAGAATGGAGATTAGCCAAGAAATTAATGTTTACTGAGATGAACTTTAATTAGCTCTTTGTGTAAGAAACTAATCTACAGAGTTGTATACGGGATAGCTATTGACAACATACTGGAACAAGCAGCTAGAAATTCTAAGAATTAGTAGTAGCTCAAGACAGAGTAGAATAACTCATGGTAACTCACAGACCTTACTATCTTTATTCATGATGCAAAACTCTGGGAGTAGGTGCAAGGCTGTCAAGATGGTGGGGATCAAGGGGATCAAATTCACATAACACAAGTAAATAAAGGAGCATCACTTACTGAGTTATATAGGAGGGAAATGGAAACTAACCAAGATTAGTAAAATCCCTTCCTTGATAAAACTCTGGACTCCAGATGTTATCAAACCACATCTTACAAGACTTGCCTTGTGTGCACCTCCTGTTCACTCAGCACCCTTCTCTTCACTGGCAATTATGTAATGGCCATATGTAATTTTTGAAATAACTATATTTGGAGTTTTTGTAAATGTCCAGCAGTTAGAATCAAGTTTGAGAGAAGGGACCACGTTTCAAGACAATGGTCTCTTCTGATTCTTAGAAAATGAAATCTTACAGAAACAAATTAAAAAAATATAAAGAGTTGTGTGAACAAAGCATTTATCAGTATGATTCCTCCAGCTTCTGCTTTTTCACTTCCCAGCATCCTAACCAGAAGAACACAAACTAGTGAAGGAAATATAGGTATCTTCAGGAGGGGGAGATGAGGGTGACAGGAGGCGGGAAAGGGGATATTCAGGATTGTAGAATGATTCACATATGAGAAGAGATTGTAGAGATCAGGAATCTTTAGGATAAAAAAGAGGCGAGTGAAGGAAGATATGATCAAGACTATGAAATTATCAGAGGGAATATGAAATGAGCATTCACAATTCCCAATATAAGGAGTAAAAATTTCCCAGTTAAATGATCAGATAGTGGGTTTAACACAAACAGAGGAAGTACTTTTTCACACAATGCATAATTAAATTGTGAAACCCATTGCAACAGGATGTTGTGGAGGTCAAAACCGTAAATGAGTTCAAAGAGAGACAAGTTCAAGGAGGATAGATCTGACAAAGCCTATTAAATATGAGGGCTCAGATACAATGTCTGAGAGAGCCCTGAAACTTTCGTTGCTGGAAGCTGGGAGAGTATAGTCAGATACACTTTCCATGTTCCTATTTTCTCTTTTCATACAGCTAGCTAATACTGGCCACTGCTGAGACAGATACTTGGCTCAGTGTCTGTCTTTATGGAAGACATTATGTTCCTAGGCATTATACTTTGGAAGCCCTGCTTTTGGAGGGAGTTTGTTTTGGATCTGAAATCCTTTTCATCTCCTTGGGACCTTCAATCTGTTAGGTTGGGAGTGTGACAACCCAAGGTGCTCTTAACACTGGAATAATGAGATTGCATGCAAAATCAGAAGATCTTTAAATACACATATACTAGTTTCTCACTATTTGCAGTCTTGTATGATGGCGAGTAAAGGGTTCACATTGCAGTTTATGTATTTTCTGGCTTTCCAAACACCATATGAAATCCAGAAATCAACCTCTAAAAAATGATGTGATGAAATCTTCACAAAAATTGCATGGAAACAGAGGTAAAATAGCTATTGTGAAAATTTCAATAACGCTAGTCAGCATTAGAAGCAATACTTAGGATGGATGTTGGAGAACAAATGGGGAGTCAGGGCAGGCTCAAATTACTCTTCCTAAGTCAGCTAATGAAAATTGTTCACTATCTGTGAACTGTTCCCTTGAGGAGATGGGCCCCAGCATGCACAGTATGCCAGCTGGAGTTGAATGGGGGTGAATAAACAAATTGATAAATAGGTATATTGTTATTGTGAAGTAGCACATAACAGCTTTAGCAAAAATCAGGATGCTAAATAACATTTTCTATACACAGCAGAAACCTGTCCCTGTTCTCAGACATCCTCAGTGTACATGAGTAGCCACAGACAGGCAACACTGGGGAAGAAGGGAACAGAGAGAGGTACAACCAGATAAAGTGATTAACCCAAAGTCACACAATAGATAAGGGGCAAAGCCAAAAAACAAGCCCAGGGTTTCTGCAGCACAGCTGATGGGATCATATGCTGTACAAATCCATTACAGAGAGATGTAGTAGCTTTGTGGTCTGAGCTGTAAGTTCAATGTTCATCCACACAGAAAATATAATATATGGAGAGTTGAGTGTATTTTGAGAGTTGTTCCTTTATTCTTACAGCAACTGGAAAGGATAGCAACCCACCCTGAAATAGTAACCATCAATATACGATGCCTTTTGCAGCTCTCCTTCCTGATCAAATAAATAATTTGTAAGGTTTTGATGACAAAAGGATGTATCCCCTGCTCAGCTATCACCTGCCAGCACTACTCTGTGCAATCTGATTTAGAGATTTAAGCATAGAAATCATCCTTTCTGCTGTTTCCCCTGGAAACAGGGAACCCACTGGAGAGGTTAATCATTTGGGTTTGCAATTCATAGTTGGCAAAAGCCAAAAATAATTCCTCATTTTCTGAGTTTTAAAACATGCTGGTAAACTTCAAACTTTCAAAGGCTGTGCTGTTGTTTGCTTCCTAATATTGTTTAAAAATAAGTAGTTCTAGACAATAGTATATGCCCAGAAAAGTGTGCGTTTAGTGAAGCTCCCTTTGCTTTGCTGTGGTACAGTCATGTACAGAAAAGAGGAGAAATAACACATACCTTTCCCTTGGGTCTGTGGCATGTTCTGTATAGCAATAGCTGGGCCCCAACATACCAGTTTCCCAGTATAACGAATATATCCCAGTATAAGTGAGTTCAGTGTGCATGGAGAGTGAGCTGGGAACAGAGGCATCTTGGTCCAGAAATAAGTCTTAGGTATGTGGAACCCTGTAAGTGAGGAGCACTGAATAGCCCAGTGCCCCCTTACTGTGGGCTGCTGTCAACATGCTGTGTGTAGTGCGGGTAGACACAGCACAATCCTATTTGCAGGGACATGCGAAATATGGACTGTGTAGTGTCATGCTGCAGCCACCTAATTCACTGCAATGCGCTGATCATCCTCTGTCTGTGAGGGTGAAATGAGAAGAGGGATAGAAAGGGAGCGAGGAAAAGGAGATGGGAAGCTGAAGATGAAACTGTGAAGGGGTGAGCGGCAGAGGAATAAACTCATTGTTTTCACAGAATTAATGGATCACTGGGTGTTGGAATACCTTCTAACCATACAGGCTACAGCTGAAGCTCAGACTTCTATAGGAGGTGAATTGCACATTCCTCATTGAGAATAACCACCTATACCCTGCACACGATGCAGAGAGCATATTCTTCAAGCCTCAGGCTAGTAACTTTATCTCTGCTTTTCTACCAACCTACTGCAACGTACTCTATACATGATATGCAGGGGCATGAACTTGCAGTATCCAGGCACGAGTATGAAGTCATAGTTTTAGTTTGACTGCTGTATGCCTTGGCTGCATGGGATAAAGTAAAACCAGTTATGTAAAGTACTGGATGCTACATACTACATTTCCACCTAGTTGAAAACGCACTTAAAAAAACCCCAAACAAACATCTTTAAAACAATGATAAAAGCAGAGAGCTACAAGGAAAAAAAGAAAAAAAAAGCTTTCCTTTTATGTCTTGACTATTGGGGTCAAAACCCAGTAGGCCAAACTGGAAACATTATAATTTCCATTATTAGGCATCTGAGGGAGCCATGACTATAAGCACATTTTCCTGGGCTTTCAGTAACGTTCAAATATATTGTAATGTTTCCTAAAGGAAAATAGGGGTAATTGCTGTCACTGTACTCTGGGGGCTAACATTCTCAAAAAATATAACTAGTCACTGCAGAGAGGTTGTACCTGAAATGAATTTGACCCATAATGTGTTGCAAAAATACTATATGCATCTTGGGATCTCAGCACTCTGCATGCTTTAGAGGTGGGTCAATTAAAAGGCTATAATTTAGGATCTTCATGAAAGTCTTTGGGAATAGGGAAGTCTGAATACGGTAATGAAAATCCATAAGGGTATTTTCACTGTGTGCATTTGTATTTGTATATTTGTATCTCTGGTCTTTGAACAGATAAAAACATAATATCACATTTGTATGAGATGTCTAAAAGTTAGACAAAAATATGCATGTAAACAGTGTGTGCACCGAGAGATGCACACACATACGGCATACATATGTGCACATGTGCACACACGCACACCCCGCACCCACACCTCTGTGTTAATGAGCTTTTCCTCTGGAGGGGACAAGTCGAAAGGAGCGAGTCCTTCCAGCCAAAAAAATCAATTGCTTCTTCATGAATTATTGAGATGTTTGCCATCAGTTTCTTTACAAAAAAAAAAAAAGGAGTCATTGTTCGATGCTTCCTCCCCCAGCACACTCTGCTTTTACCTTCTGATATCATGACATGAAGACAAATATTCTTACACATAAAAGTTTTCATTCTTTTAATGACATGTATATTGCAGTAGTTAAATATCTTTTTCTTTTCTCCAGTGTTGGCTGTATTTGCGCACATACATGCTTTACAAATACGGCAACTGTCATCCTCCTCCCAGCACTTAGCTAGGGAAGGAATGCTGCAAGTGAAAAAAAAATAATTCATTTTATAGCAAAAATACTAATATTTCCTGTGCTGCCAAATGCAGTATTGATGTACTGGTGCTCAGAAACTGAATCAAGGTTCTTACACTGAACGGCGAGACACCACTAAATGAACACTTTTGCCTCTTGTGTAAATAGATAGATTAATGATGTTAAGCAAAAGCCAAGCCTGCTGAAATGTTAGCTTCCTTATGGTGCTTTGAATTTCCTTTTTTTTTTTTTTTGATAAATGAACCAATCTGGCAATAAAATCCTTGCACAGTAGGTTAATAATGTCATGGCTGTACTGTGAAATAGTAATGTTTGTACTATCTCTTTGCAAACAATAATCCTTTGAAGCCTGATAAATCTATTTTCAACCAACTTGTCTGTTCGCCGGTACACAGAGCTTCCCCTTTGAAAATACTGCTTAGAAGATATTTAAAACCCGGGAGACAATAGACTAAGGAAGAGGGACAGTGGTGTGGGCAGAAGTTGGGAGAATACTCCTCTTTTCCACTTTCTTCTCTGTGTCTCCTTTAATAGCTTTGGAAGCATTTTACGAAAGGTTTCCTTGCTACTTTTTCTAGCCACAGACTACTGCCTGGTTTGTTTGCTGCAACATTCAGTTATCACTTCCAAAAGTAGCTTTTCTCCTCAATCACTTGTGAAGAGAACTGTAAAAGCAGTGGCTGAATGTAATCAGAAACTTTGCTTGCTAAATCAGGTTTCGAAATTGAGCTGTCTTTGGAGGGTGACTCTCACGCTGACACCGTTTGTGTTCTTGTACTCTGGGAGGAGCTCTTATTTGTATTTACATGTAGTTTACCATATTTATATTAACAAGAGTATCTGGACACACTGGACTAATTTCCCAGCAGGAGTTTTTGTTGCAGCTTTACAATAAACTTCAAATGTAGACACATCTGAATTACACTGGCTTTGTATACTTGCTAATAGGGATATTTAGGAGGTAAAAAGAAACTGCAGAGGTTGTGAGAACAAGCCGTTCTCACACATGTTAATCAAGTAGGACGGGGAGTGAGCTGTGCAGGCAGCAGCAGATCGTCTGCCTGGAGAGTTATTTGTCAATGTTCAGTGAGGAGCTCTCAGCACTTTCCTCAGCAGAGGTATCAGAATCAGTCTTCAGACTCGCTGTCACCTGACCTTGCAGAGCTCTAACACTTTTCATTGCACAAAATCACAGACCTGAATTCCACAGTGGCCGGACACACATTTGCCATTTAAGGAGAGAAAGGAAGCAGGGAAAGGATCCTAGTAAAGAAAGAGGGCAGTTGTGAAACAGAGCAGCCGGGTCCTTTGTTAAACATCCTAGGCTTCTGTATCTTCTGCTTACAGACCTTTTCCCCCATCCACTTTATTATCTCCTGACAGACAAGCTTTCTAATCACTTACTTGCGTCGAGGTGGTGCTCCCCAAACAAGGACAAGAAACAGCGCCCTCAGTTTAGGTGATCAACCCCATTGGCCAAATTCAGCATTGAACACTCACCCAAACCTCTCAGCAGAGACAGGCAGACCTTTAAAGGTGGTCCTTTAGCAAACAAAAAGGCCAACTTGATTGTAGTAAATAATTCTGTTGTCTCCAGTGCTTATAAGTGCATCAAGATGAGAGCAGTAGTGGATTTGGTGCTGGAAGGGGCTTAATGGACTTGCAGCAATTGGAAGAGGAAAGGAATCGTGAAAAACCAAAGTCTCCCATCAAATGGTTAGCAAAGGGCCAATTGTTCTATTTACAAGAGCTCTCCTGCCTGGAGGAGAGGCAAAAAAAAAAGAAAGTATCAAGACAAGCATTTCCTCCCTGTAATGATAAGGAGCTGTTGCCTGCAGCGTTCAGACTACACGGTTTCACAGATGTTTTAAAAAAAACCCCAGCCGACAGCCTCTCTCTACCTTAACTATAGCAGCAGCACAATTGTCTGTCAGTCTTTGTACAAAGCAGAGTGGAAATATTGCCCTCCTGTTTCTTTAAGTCCCAGAGACTTAGTAAAATTAACACTAAATGTTTTAAAAGAAACCCTATCAAAAATCACTGATGATTTCAAGTTATTATTGAGCATGGGTGTCTGAGTAGCTTGGGGCAGTGCACATAAACTTGACAAACAGGGTACTTTAGTGCTGCCTGCCCAGATCCACATAATAGGGCAATGAAGCTTTTATTCATTCAAAGAAAGGTTGAGTTTGATTGGCAGGTCAGCCTGCCTGAACACCACAGTCTCTTTTCCCTAACACTTCACTGCTATCAATTACAGTTTTGAATGTGAATTGTTTCTAATGTAAAATAATGCCAACCTCTGCCTCTAACCTCAGGCCAGAAAGCTCTCTTGTGTTGTTTGTTTTTTTTTTTATTCATATTCACTGACTGCCTGAGGACTCTGTTTCTGCTTTGTATTTTCTCAGTCTCTCCCCAAAGTGCTGCCATCAGAAGCCGTATTAATGCACAGCACATTATTTTCATTGTATTAATGATAACATTGGTGAGCAAAATAAAATAGAGTGATACGATGCCCCCCCCTCCCCCCCCCTTCAGTTGCCACAGTAGTACTGCTTGGTTTTGTAAACATGCAGGTTCAGAGACATAATTCATAATAGAGTTAAAATCCATTACAAGCAAGCATGACTCTGAAATTGCTTGATTTTTATCTGGCAGTTGACTTAAATCTGTTTGTGAAACTTGCCGGATTGAAGAGAATGCAGATCTTATTTAAATCAGGTGATTTGGTTCAGCTGCCATCTGTTGGCCGGTTCATTATTATGATTCTGTGGTTACAGTAGTTACCTGTCTTCATTTATTTCAGTAAAACAGAAATTACATTTAGTAAATAGTGGGGGTGTTATATAATCTCTGTTACCCTAGGGAGCTGGTTTTATGTGTATGCATGCATAACTTTAACACACAATCTCCTTTCTATGCTGGATGACCATTTATGCTGCAAGATGCATTTCCTGTTGCTTTCTGACAATCCTCAAAAATGAGTTGCTTTGCTGACTTATAAAAATGCCATGTGTGTTGTATTGCAGTAGATTAGAAAGACCCTACAGGATGGTGGGTTTGAATGGGCCCACAAAGAGGGACACATGGGATTGGGACCCTCTGAAATGTGGAGTCTCTTGTAGACTTGTTTTGTAATATCAGATGCTGTTCTTTTTTTCTGCTCTTTTATACGATCAGCGTTCTGTCAGTGAGGACTTTGTCCATTTATCCCATTTCACAAAAGCTTCTATTGCAACTGAATTTCCATTTTGCTGCTGCTTGTCTGATTTTCATCAGCATTTTCCCTCTCTTGTATTTGTCTCTCCTGCTCCATTATGGAATCCATATAACAGTGTGCACTCTGCCTCCAGTGACATCACTTTAGGCTTTCTCCCATCGCATCCATTAATATCTTGATAGGGATATACAGGAAAGACCTACCTTTGCTCTTTCATCTCTCTTGAGACAGCCACTCTGCAGAGTAACCTAGAAACAAGCCATCCCTTTTGGATGCAATTGCTTACAAAAATACCAGTTTCAGGATTTCAATAATAGCTTTTTTTTTTTTATCGAATACATTCAAACACAGTTTTAACATATATTTAATTTTACAGTGTGATATTTTACTTCCAGTTTGTGATAGAAAAGAATCTCTTCAGAAAAAATAATTGGATGAAAATGTTATATGATACTTTGTATGACATAGCAGAGATACCTCCTGCTTCTGGCGGTTTTATGTTTTCCTTGTGGGCTCTTTCCTGCTATCTAAGATTTCTCCATTAGCTCCAAGGATAGGGTGGTCTGAGAGCTTGAAACAGGAAAACCTGAAGTCTGGGTTTTTTTCCTGTTATCAGGTTTCGCTTGGCTGTGGTATACATCATGGTGGCCAGCACAACGCCTGAGGAACTTACATATTTCCCACCATATTGTGTACTTCTGTCATGCTTTATGTATGGTGATTTTGATATTGAGGGTACAGTTTCTAGTTTTTCACAAGAGGTTGGTTTTTATTTTGAATTCAGATGAAAATAAATTTCAGTATTTCAGGCCTTAAATCAAACAAAGAATCTGCATTTTGGCCAGTTTCACATTCAGAAAAACTCATATCCTGTTAGTGTATTCCTAGTGGATTGGTAATTTTTATACTCACTTTGCAGTTTGGGCAGTGGAGATAGAGTGGTACATGGTCCAATTGCTGTGTTATACCAGTTTTAGAGCAAAGTAACTCCATATTTTGAAGAGGGAATTCCTGATTTACAAGCTCATGCTAACAGACTGCTTTCACAGCAAATATGTTATGTAGTTTTGGTGCAAATAAATGTGTGCCTTGCTCTGCTCCTCAGTAACTGCCTTGTGAGGCTCAGACCTTTGGAGTCTGAAATCAGTGTGTGAAAAGGGAGCTATGGGAGATGCCACCCACTCCAAATCGTCCTCCAGTTTCCAAACAAACATATGGCACAAACACATTGTAAATAAAGATGACTTCAGACACAGCGCTTTTCATGGGTGAATGGGTTACATTGGGCGTTTTACTGGCAAGCAAAATGTTACTTGGATTCCACATTTGAATACTTGATCTGTTAGCATTGCTGGATACTTTCATTCCTGTGTATTGATTTAAAGTCTCTACTGCAAACAAGCAGTTAGCTCACTGGAAGGCAGCAGTAGTGGAGATGCTGATGCACAGACAGAGCCTGGGTTTGCTTTAGTCGGCACTGCAGCGACAGGGTTATGTTCTCTCCTGTATGACTCTGGGACAGTGTTTATGTACCATCTCACTCTGCCTAACAGTCACCAGAAACCACTATTTCTGCTGCAGGCAATGGCAATTTGGCAATGCCTGTGCTCTCACTGCTGTAATAAAGCATTGGCATTATCCAGCATTATGAGGAGGATTGTGTTTACCTTCACTGGAGTATGAAGTGGTTAAGGCTGTAATTCAAGAAAGCAATTGAGCATTTAATGTAAATCCATCATTGTTCTGCACATACTGAAGCATGTGTTAAACTTTGACTTTAATGAGACTTGGCCAAGTGTTTGAAGGTCTATATGTATTTAAGATCAGTTGATACCATAAAGACTGTTTAGCTAGACTTTATGCACAGTGTGGATAAACACAGGTTTACTATCAGATGAAAGATGTCCTGCTAGTAAGAAAATTTTTCTGTAGACCAATCTTTTGACTTGTGTTTTTGTGAAGTCTGTTGCCATTCCCAGTGCATACTTTTTTCTTTCGGAAGGAACGCACAAAGAATTTAATATTTTAGCTTATAATTTTATGAGGCACAAATATTTTTGAATAGTCAGCAGAATCCTTCTTCAGTTGTTTGGAAGCTTAACGGGTTTAGAAAGTTCTTCCTTAGAGATAAATAAGCTGTCAATTCGTGATGAAGAAAATCAAACTTGTACTGTTGATTTTGGCTGTGGTATTTGCAAAAGTATGAGAGAAATTTTTGCAGTCGTAGAGCACTACATGTGTTAGCATTTAGCTTTCCAATGCCACATTGTGCGTCTGATAACATTTCTAAAAGGTAAACAGAAATGTCAAAATAATGAAAATAAAAGATTAACCATTCAGATTTTGTGAGTTAGAAATCAAATCTGTATTGCAAATTAATAGAAAGCCAGCTCAAGTTCCCAAAGCTTCTTAGTACACCAGTTGCCCCCCCTGCCCCTTCTTCTGAAGGCCTTTTTCAAACTTCACCAAATTTAGATTGTGAAATGTCTAAACAGAGGTTCTAAACAGAAACCTGGGAGGTATAGAAAGTATGCCAAGAGCAAATTAGTTTACTTAGTTCATGACTTTAATACACCCTTGCAATTAGCAGGGTATTTCCTTTGGACTTGTGGTCTCAAGGTATGTGTTTCTGTTCATGATTTTTTTTTTATTCACTGCCTTTAAATGAGAAAAAACAAACCCCACAGTTCTGCCTTGCTGGTTCCATACGTACCAGGAGTTTGATCATGTTCAAATTACAGTTTGACTCTCAGTACAGCATCTCCAAATGCATGGGCAAGTGAGAGAAAGTTTAAAGTGAGAGGCTAAGTTAGGATGTGGTTGTAAACAAAGCAGAATTAGGCTGTAAAAGCTATTTGTGAAACCTCTCTTCCAATACGCCAGTTCCTCATGGGTGCATATGCTGAGCGATGTGTTGTTTGCCAGGCTCTTCTTATGGAGAAAATGACCTATTTGCTGAGTAAGATGCTATACTCATGGTGACAAAGGTTGCTGAAGACAGAGATCAGTTTAGAGGCTGCATCTTCCCCTACATATATCCTAAACCTTTCAAGATCCCAGATGCTTTGTGCCTCTGCAATCTCCTCAACATCCATGAACTAGCTTCACTTTCTTCTCAGTGCCAAACCTTCTAGAAACAGCTTCAGTTCAAACTGTATCTTCCAGAGCTGCCTGTACCCTCATCTCTTCTGCTCTGGAAAACAACTGTAACCCACCTAGTAGCTGCCAGATTGGCACCCACAATTGTAGTATCTTGACCCAGCATGACACAACCCCTCTTCCTCAGATACCAACCCTGCCCACAAACCCTCCACAATGGCAGCTTGACCCTGGCTGACACAATTGCCCCTTGTGTTTGCCAAACCCACAAAATTATAGGGGTCGTGCAGGAAAAGGCACTGAGATGGGTTAGTTTGTGCTCCCTGTGCTGTCTGTGACACTGTGACCCTATTCATGGGCACATCCTTGCAGGAGGACTCAGCAGCCTGTCTGTAATGCATCGTTCTAAATTGTAGCCTTAAAAGATCCTTTTTTAGATGCAAATGAAAGACCCAATTAGAGTTTAGGATTTTTTTTTTGTTTGTTTGTTTGGTTTTACTTTTTTTAAAAAGAGCAAAAATGCATTAAGATTAGTAAGAAACATCTGATACTCCCTCATTAGCCCTACCATTTTTTTGTTTTCAGTCTTAATCTTTATTTCTCCAGCATGTGTGTAGACTGCCATACACCCAAAACCAGTCTCATCAGTTGTATTCACATATGTAGAATCTTCAAGCTATAGAAGATTTGTTTATATTTGGCATGGAAGTGTTATCTGATGGTCACACAGGTTCTAGCCCAGTTTCTTTTAATAGCTGGTGGTGTTTTAACTGTGTATTTTAGTTTTACCAGTCAGAGAATGGGAGAAATTATACATCCCCATTTCAAAGATGTGATCTGTGGACTAATCAGACAGTGTTTATAACACATGTTCTAAAATGTAAATTCATATAAATAAATGTATGTCTATTTATATATACTATATTTACATATAGTATAAATATATCTATAGTGTGTGTGTGCACATACATGTCTTTGTATCTATGTTCATGATATGCATGTAAAAGATTATTTCTTTTTGGTTAGTGTTATTAATTTATTCATAATGTCACTCAGCACCCTGGCTTGGAAGCAGGATTTGGGGCTCTCTTCTTTGAGGTGTATTTTGCTGCAGGCCTGTTGGCTGTTCATTGAGGCTGGGTGCAGCAGTGTTATGCTCTTTACAGGGAGGTTTTCTCTGGGCTTACTAATACAGAGAAATTTACTGACATAATTATACCCGTATAATTATGCTGGAGTAGTTATACTGCTGTAACTCCCATGTGAATGCTCTTGTGCTGCAATAATAGCGCCCATATGGAAAGTTATACCAGTTTATCTCTACTGGTAAATATCTTCATGTAGGCAAGTCTTTCTTTAGGGGCAGATTTTGAAGACCCATGTACCGCCCAGCCCTTGCAGGTCCTTATTTTGTACATCAAAGTTTGCTTTTGTCAACCACATTTTGTGCATAGGAAAAACTTGTTTAGAATTCTTACCAGAATCTTTGGAAAGAAGCAAACATTTTCTCTCACCAATATAACAGTTTGTCTCCACTACATTTACTTTATTTTTTTAATATCTTTTAATATATAAAAATGCAGATGTAACTTCTGACTTTTGTGTTCAGGAAATTTCTTTTTGGATGTACTAAGGATCAGATATAAGCCATGTCTGGAAGCAATACTTGGCCAACAGCTGAGTGTGTGTGTATGTGTGTGTGTGTTCATCTATCCATGATTCATTCTGAGGGCTGTTTTAGCCTTCATAAAATATTCATGCTGGTTGTGCATGGTTCTATAATTGCCATCTCAGGCCTTGAATTATTTATAGGTTGTACTGTTCACATAGTCTCATTTACTGATAGAACAGATAACACTATACAAGAGGATCCCAAACACTCTAATGCCTGTTACTTTGCATTAAGTAGTGGAATTATATTACTGTAGGTGTAAAATGCTGGCCTTTTTCTCTTCTCGCTTTAATATATCATTTTTGTATTTATAATATGCTAATTGTTGAGATGCTGTTAAGCCTCATAATTCCTGCCGAGTTTTGCAGAAATCAAGATGTGGTTGAAATGATTTAGCTCTTGATCCCAAAATGATTGTTCTAAATCCACCCCCTCCCTTCCCCCAGTTGTAACACTGAGGATAATTTATTGAAGTGATGTATGAGTACACATGCATACCTGAGCTCCTTTGTTTTGCACTATTGATCAGTTTGTGGATCTTAACTGCTAACAAACACACAGAAGTCCAAGTAATACAGACATTCACCAAGTGTATTTTCAAGTTCATTGTACTCAATTAAAATTGACTATGAATTCATCATCAAAAGTGATCTTATTTCCATCATATTTCCTATTCATCTTTCCTGTGATTAATTCTGTCAGCTTTTCTGACCTACTTTTGACTTTATTTTTTTGCTGCATATGTGGAATAACATCAGTTTAGCTTGGACACTTTGAGTTCTCTTTGCCTGCTCAGTTTTTGGTTTATCTACTTTCTGGAAACAAGTGCTGGTTCTGGGTAGAAAATGCAGCTGAGGTAGAGGTAATTTTCATTTTTTTAATCCTTCTGTTTTTCTAATTAAAAGAAATAATTTCTGGAGTAGAAATTCAGTGACTGGCAGAGCCAGAGTGCTGGTCCATGCACTGGAATACCTTCCATGCTTTTCTCAAAAACTTTTGCTTTGCCTTGTGAAGTTACATGTTTCCCTCCTCTATGAAAAGAGAATATTGGCATTTCCTTAATTGCCATGATGGCTATAGGGTCTAAGTACATAATGAATATAGATCGTCTCTCCGCTATAATAAGAAAGTGCAATAGGAATGCACAGGAAAGACAACTGAAGTCTGTGATGACAGTGAAAGAGCACAGGATCATGCAAAACACACCTAGCCAGGGTTTTTACAGAGATGCGAGTCCATGCAGGTGGGTGGAAAGGAGAGCTGCTTAAAGCCCTTCATTTCAGTGCAGCTCATTTCGTTGCTCACACAGGGATTAGGAAGGATGTTCCCCCAGCTGAGTTTCTGCTTGCCTGGTTCCCTTAGGGAGCCAGTTCCCAAACACCAGCACCAGCCTCTGCTCCAGCTGGCAGGCTTGGGCTGCTCCTCTCCTCCTGGACTGCATGGGTATTCCCCAGTAGAGACTTTGCTAACATAGCTCAGCAAAGTTGATCCTCACTGAGGGATTCAGGCATGTGCCTCTGTCTCTGGTGGCAATGGATTGAGTCTTGTATTGGCAGCATTTTGCTTCCTTCTTGGCTCTCCAGAGGTCTGAGTGATTTCTGATGCTCAGAAGGGAGGAGCCAGCCAGGTATGGTGCAAGGAGGAAAAGGTGATGGCTTAGCAGTGGTTACGGATGCAACATCCCTGTTCAGGGGAAGTCTGAGAACAGCAGGGAGCAGCTGAGGTGAAGATTTAGAATTTACTTCTCTCAAAGTCAAGCAAAGTGTGGATGAAGGCAGCTCTAGGATGAAGCCAAAAGGAACTGCCAGGAAAGAGTAGAGCAAAAAGAATTGTTTGTGCAAAACAAACCATTTTGGTGAACAGTAAATTATAAAATAAGCCTTGTGACATTCACTGTTCTATAGAATGGGCTGAATTGAAAAAAGCTGTGTTCTTTTCTGTATGATTTTGTGAGCCCTGTGGGTCTCTCCGAGAAGGAAACAACGTTATTGTCATGCAGATTTCTCTCCTTCAGGATTTCAGAGATTCCATGAATCCTTGCAACAGGGCAATTCTACTCTTCTACTTTTTTCCTCTTTGTTTTTTTTTAAAGCTTTTTCCTGCAGTGCCAGTGCAGCAGCTTTGTTGCAAACTCTCCACCTTTCTCATGGAGTTCTTTCAGTTTTCAGAGCTAAGTGTGACTGTTGTGGCATGAGTATGTTACTGATCTTTCCTGTTAGCACCCAGCTCACTTTCTGCTTTTCTTCCTGCCCATTTAGAGGTTAATGTATAAATAAGGAAAAAAACCCACAAATAAGATGATGAAGTTTATTCTTATCTATCATGTCTTTTACAGAAGTACCTGGAGGCCTCCTGTAGGGCATTTGTGTATACAAATAGTATTGCCCCACAAAATTGATGACTGAAGGGGCTAAAGATGGTAAATGAATGACAGGACACTGAGGAGAATGCGATTTAAAAAATAAAAACTGATGGGGGATTCTGTACAGCTGAGCTACTCACACCATTTGGGTTTGGTCAGGAATAACAGTATCAGTTTCTGCTTGCCTAGGTGTGGTCATAGAGTTACTCAGAGGGTTTGCACCATATAATTTCTGAGTTATGCATTGGAAATTTAGGGGAAAGAGCACACATTTTAATAACCAGGTACCAAGTAAGTTTTCTTTAGTGAAATTCTTAAAATATTAAATATCTTAAGGGTCTTGCTTTTCCCCTCTCCCTATTGTCTTTGGTAAGAGGTCTCTTAGCTGGAACATGGCCCTGGGTTTTTGGGGTCCTTATTACCTTTCACACTGTGCAGATGGGAGGCTGCTGGGACACCAGGACATCACTTAGCTTTAATTGGTCAACTGGCCTTTGCTGATATGCACCACATACTGCCGTACCATGGCTGACCTCAGACTGTACTCCAAACCAGTTTCCTTCAGCACTGGGTAGTGCCTAATTACATAGAATGCAGGAGCAGTAGTGCTAAAGCCTTTCAAGAAAATGTTATCGTATCTATTAGTCTAAAGGTATCAAGTGCCAAAACCCCCGTACACGACCTAGAAAAACAAACTGGTAAGTGTGCTGCTTTCACTGATACTGGCTGTGCTGAATAATTTTCTGGAGACATTTATAAAAAGGTCTATGAAATCCTACATCATTTCCCCTTTATATATCAGAAGTCTTTAAAAATATCTAAGATTTCTTTTTTATGCCAACAGTACATGAGAGAATCCTAGATATGTGTGACACTTTTTAGAAAGTGTCTTTGTCTTTTTCTATCCGTATAGTACCTGTGTGCTAGGGAAGTGTCATGATCCCTATTTTAAAGATGGGAAAAGAAGACACAGAGAGATTTAAAGCTAGATTTTTAAAGGTGTTTTGACTTCTGAAGATACATTAAAATGTGCAGTAGGACTTTCAGGCGGGCTTAATTGCGTGTTTAGCAGCCTAAAAGCAACTTGGTGGCTTACAAAGTACACCAAGCAGAGACATGAATCTATGTCTTCTGTGTTCTGGTCTAGTATTTTAACTATTGGCTGGCTCTTCCAGGGTGGATTGATTTTGGAAAATAAGTATGACACTTTGCTGCCCTGTTGATCAGTATTGCCACTTCAATAGGACATTGAAGCATGGAGTCATAGCTGCTGACATTAAGAGAAGAGCAAATCCTTGTCAGTAGTTAAATCCTGAAGTGTTTGGAACACTGTTTAAGCATATAAATTTCAGAGACAGTATTTATAGAGAGGTTAAGATTCTGCTATTATTCTATAAGAGCATCTTTCAAAGAGGTATTTGCACATCTTAGCCCTGGAGCACAGTGAAAAAGTCCAAATCAGGCAGGAAGATGGCCACATTCCCCAGGGACTATGGAAAGACAGACTTTTTCCAAAGACAATTTGAGCACTTGGGCTGTGCTCTGGCCCAGAACTGGCCTTTGGAGAAGCCTTGAGCTGTCTGAATGGAAAGCTTGGGAAGGTCTCCCAGCCCTGGCTGGCACAGGGGACCTTAGTGGTGTCAGCACTGCTCCGTGTATTCTTTGTTCTTAGCAGGGAAATGTAAATCTCAGTACCTGTGAATAGTCCCAAATTCAGTGCCATATATCTGTGTAGGGATTGCCACATCTGTAAGAAGTGTGATGCTCCCTCAAAGATGGGCTGAGCTTCAGTGGGTGCCAGGGCAAACATCCATGGGGTTTTTGCTAGACCTGCGCAGGAAACCTATCTCCAGGTCCAGAGGCCTTTCAAGAGTTTTCTGGTTTGAAAGCAAGATTCCAAAACAAACAAAAACCACACACAACCAGCATTGCTGTGCTCTTTATGAGTCAGTGGTCCAAGAAAAAAGGGAAATTGTAAGTAAAAATGCTATAATTTCCATGCCAACTTTAAAAATGTGTTTCTACCTTATTTTCCTTTTTAACTTCAGTTAAAATTTGCAAGCCAGATACATGTTTCACTAGGAATGGATACTTTTAATTTTTAAACTCTCTGTAAATGATGTTTTGATACACTGGAGGTTTTTCTCTGAACATTTTTTCATACTGACATACCCTCAGACATGACTCTTTCCTATAAAAGTTTCTTTTTTACAAACTGACATTTCCCAACAGTGGCAAATAACGTATCCAGAAAATCAAGTCAGATCTCTCTCTCCCAGGCTGGCTGTGGGCTCATCACCAATGCATTCACATCTCAGTTAAACCTTTCGAATTAAGTGTATTTGAATACTTTTTGTTTCATAAGGAATCTGGTGCTGTAACACAGGAGACATCATTGATATAAAAGAGAACAGAAGGGTAAAACTGGCATTACCTTTGGGAAACCTTTGTTACAAAGCTAAAACTGGAGGCCTGGTCTGTGTTTGGTAAGATTCATTTTTCCTAGGGCCTAGGAACTCAGCTCTTAGAGGTCCTTTCCTTATTTGTCTTCTTCCTCTGCTGCTGACAAACCAGTTGAGGTCTATAAAAACTGTTTCCAGTGACAAATTCCCTCCTGGCCACAGTGTGCATTTGCAACATGCAGTTTTATTACTGCATATAGTACTTAATGCAGCCATATGTAGATCCAGATGTCTTTCATCAAACCTGAACCTGCCACAGCTGTAACCAAAGTAACCAAAAAGACTGACATATTAACTTGTTAATTTGCAATTCTTGCACTTCTTGCAGGAAAATAGGAAGAAGAATATTAAAAATTGCATGTATGTCACATTTATATATTTTTCTTCATGTACTGTGTGCCTTTAAGTTTTTAAATTATGTGTTATTCATCCTGTTGTAAAAAATCAGTTTTGCTCAAGAAAAAGAAAAGAAAGCATTGGTGCCGTGCCAGTCACCTACAGTCCAGCATCACATTTTGCAATACAAGTCTATGGTTTTTCATTTCTGTTTCAGGCTGTCGTTGGCTGTGGAAGCAATAAGCATGGAAATATTATGGTGTTCTGACTAGTTTGAAGTCTGGCTTGACCCTCACTTGTATGTAGTAATGTTTTATATGAACTTGGTTGGCTTAAACTAGGGCAGGTGAAATTGTAACATGATACATACAGTAGACGTGGTTTTGGTAAACTTGCTGACAGGTTGTTTATACATTCTGATATACTGTCTAGTGTCTAAGTGTATGTAGATCTGCATCTATGAATAGGTATGATATAAGTTGATAAAGTATAATGAGTGATAAATGTGCTGCATCAAAATGTATGAATTATACCTATGAAAGCACACTCAGGTGCACATTCTTTGTGTTATATACCACTTCCATATGTAGTATGTGTGTACATGTGTGCACACACATGTGCTCATGTGTATACAGGTACCTGTGTGTTGCTGTGGTCCCCAGTGTGTAGTTTGTAGTTTGGAGAGAAATCATCCCCCATCATTCTTCACTGCTGAGCTGCAGCAGACCAGGCCAGCACATCATTTGTTAACAGCGACAAAGCCGCACTCATAAACGCCGACATGTTACATTAATTTATAGGCACTGAGTGACTTATTAAATGTGACGTGTGAAATATAACAGGGTCCGGTATGGATGATTAGGTTTTGGGCTTTGAATTGTTGACAAGGCAGGGGTAATGAATTGCAGGACACAAGCTAGTATGTTTCCCCCTCATTAGTCAGTATTAGCTGCATTAATAGTAATAATTGGATATATTCATCATTTAAAATGTTTTAATAAATGTTTGGACAGCACCTGATGTAGGCTGTCAAATATTAGACTGGAAGGTTTGTGATGGGAGAAAAATTATGCTATTCCTTCTGCAGAGATTTATACAGCCTAAGGGGTGCCATTTGCCAATGTCCTTTAGGAAGTAATGAGTGGAGATAGTTTGCAAAAAGATGGTGCAACAAGAGCGAAACCAGTCTCTCTCACATTTCAGGAATAGATTTTCATTTTATCCTAGAAACTTCCTTGTCCTGAGGTCAGATCTCCAAAACAGGGTCTAAATTGGTTATTTGTGGTCTGTGGCCAACCTCAGATCAGAACTTCACAAAAGGTGTGCATGTTTCCATCTGTTTTTTTTTTTTTGTTTCACTCTTTTACAAGTGCAATCTGAATGCTGCCCAGACCTTAGGAACTTTCCAGTTTGGGGGTTTGGCTTGGACTCATCAGTACTTTGAACTACTAGCATATTTAAGATTCCAGAAAGTTTTCTGCCTGGACATCTTAAAAGCATGTTTCTTTACGGGATGGAGACAAGACATTTCTGTGGGTGTTCTGACACTTCCACTTTTATTCGTGGTTTCTGTATCTCAAATGTATTATTGCACACAATTCGGTAAAGGTTCCTCTGATTAAAGAAAAGAAATATTATTTTTAATTTCATTATATGGTGATCTTCAGAACTGGAACTCAAAAAATAACCTAAAACTGGTACCAAGAAATGCAGACTGTATTTGTCTCTTGCTTTGAAAGGGACATGTAGGTGAACACTAAAATGTGCCTTCCAAATGACTGGGAGGAGATCGAGGTGATCATGTCCAGTTGCAAAAAAATTGTATCAAAACATAAAGTTCAAAACTTGTGACACGTCACTTGACTGTAACCTGTTATGTATTGAAATCCATTTTTAAAGGCAACCTTCAGAATATACAAAAGCAAAAGCACATGGAGTTACTGGCGCTGTATCACTAGACTGACAATTTTTATCTTAAAAGAAGAGTCCTCTAAGGAAAAGCTACTGTGGAAAGCAGTGTTTGGTGACTCAGTGGGAGGTACGCTTCCCTTTTAGATACTACTGAAGAGGTGCACACTAGGGAGTACTGTGTTGCTTGAGGTGCTGTCTTTCAGGAGAGACAGAGAGTCAAGTGTCTGGCCACCTGTAGTCATAACAAGTCCCAAGACACTCACTGTAAGGATGAAAGTTTTCTCCTCAGTGTCCTTGCTAGTTCTAGCTAGCTCATACTGAGCATCGTGAATCTTTTAGATGAAGGGATCTTCACACTCTTCTAAATACAGTTGACCAAACCTGTCTCTTTATATCTAAGAGCTCACTCTGTGCAAAAAGATGGTGGAGGATTCGGAAGGTGCCAAGACTAAATCTGACTGTGAATAGGTGATGCTGCAGCTCCAGAATGGCAGGAGTCATTGCAGGGGCAGGAACAGTGGGACCATTTTGCACTTGTCATAGTTATTCTGCATGCTAGAAGAAAACTTTGAAGGCAGAAATTTGGTTATTCAGTTGTAATCAGAATGATTTATACTTCTGAACTTAGAGTAATGTTATTTCATTTAATATATGCCAAAGTCATGTGCAACTTGTTTAGATAATGTATATTTAACTGTGCTTTCCTCTTCAGTTTAAATCAAGCCCTGAGTATTATTTTGTCAGAATTGTCTGTTAGTTGGTGGTTATTGTTGACAAGTTGATGTGAGGGTATTTTAGCATGTTGTCTAACATGTGTCTGCTGATAAGTTTGTCATTGGCACTGCACAATATTTCTTCAAACTCCCTCTTAATTTTAATTTGAGATTAAGCAGGCATTTAAAACTTGATACTGTATGCTCAGCAAATGAGGTTCATCAAGCACGTGGGCACAGGGCTGTGTTTTTATTTCCTGTATTAGTTAACTCTTGGCCTGGAGTTTCAACTCACTAGAGAAGATGGAAATCCATGTTTTCGCTAGATTTATAGTAATATCTTTGAGATCATGTCCTGATCTTGTAATCTAGGTTCACATTGTTTAGCCAGCTATCTTAAAGAATTTCAGCCTTTTCATTAGTGATGTGCATGTGTCATAGAAAGGATAATGTGTTACAGCATTGAAGTTAGTTATTATGCAATTAGGTCTTTAGTAGAACTTTGTTAGAGCTACAGAATTGAGTGAAAAAAAGGATGATCGATATTCAGTACTTACATAGAGTTCTTGATAATTTTAGGCTACTTTAGGTAGAAAGATTTTGAGTGAGGTTTGTTAGTTATGTTTGCATTATCTAGGAATTATTTTTTTTTTCCAGGGAGGTGCTAGATAGAGCAGCTGTAAATTTTTGCTGATCCTCTTTACTCTTTGCCAGTTGCCGGCACTATTACTCTCAAAAGATCAATAGAACATAGAATAGAGCTAAGGAGTGCAAGGTTGTTAAGTAACAAGCACTTTCTAGTCCATTGGACATCTCACTGACACAGCCAGATATCCAGAAATACATGAGAGATCCCAACTATTTTTGGTATTTTAGCACCCATGGAAGATGTCTGTGGTTGCTAAAGGAGTCACCTTTTTTCCAAAGATAGTAACACACATTGTTGTATGCTCCCTTGAGTAGGGTATCTAATACTGTGCCTCTGTCCTTACAATGTCTTTTGTCCATTGAACTCTGTGCTAAATATGATGTTTCTCATAATTCCAACCAACAAAGTACGAAGTGGCATGAGTGTAATATATTGCATTACAGCCAACTCATGTCCTTACCTTTCCAGTTGCAACTTGTCACTAGCATCCTGATCTAAATTCTGCTCTGGTTTTGTGACATTTGGTTTTGTCCTTTAGCTTGGGTACCCTCACTGAATGGTTGGCTTCAAGGACAGAAGAAAATACTCTTGTGAGCTGCATCACCTTTCCAAATGAGTGCAAAAGATAACTTTGTGGCTACTGGCTATAATGCCTTTTGCACATCTCTCTAAAACAGAAGAAAGTGTCAGCAAAAGTATTTTTCCTACATATTCGAGGCGCACTGCTTTAAGAAATGTTCTGAAGTACTTAATCCAAAACTTGTGGTATAAGCAGATATGATTTTATTTTACATGTCTGCTCCAGAGGTCATTATTTCCAAGATTAATTAATTTATTTCAATGCCATGTTAAAGGTAGCAGATACATGCAATAGTTATTGATGCCATCTCCAGCATTTTGTATACTGCAAGCCACTTCATATCACTTCAAAAACTCTCCTGTGGTGACTTACATTGAATTTTACAGATTCTGGATTACTTCTCCATATACACACCAAAAATTACGCAGCATTTTATATCTAGAGCCAGTTCAGGATCCCCTTCAAAAGCCCCTGGAATATCTTCTCTCTTGAGCCACCACATGCACAGCTCAAAGAAAGTACCTCCGCCTTTCCATGAAACAGCTCTTTGCTTCCTTCCAGCACTCAAAATAGCAACTATACTCCAGATCCGTCCTCATTGCCAGAGCTTCCTGTTGTAAAGGAAGTGAGGGCTTTATACTCTTAAATATCATGAAAAAATGGTAACCCCTGGATGGAATGTCCAGCTCGTGGGCAGAAGCCGAAGGCAGCACTTGACTTTCTTCCACAGCATTTTTGTGCTGGACCTCTGCTTGTATAAATACAAACATACATTTGCATGGGCAGTTAATTCTAGACTCATCCTCACCAGTTTCTTTAAAAGATTCCTTTTAATTATTTTGGGTTTTTTTTTTCCTCTCCTGGCTTCCCCTCTGGAGAACAAAGAAGGTTATTACAAAAAGTAAAATCACATCTCCCAGCCGAATGTCTGTCAGATTGTCCTTTATCACCTCCTCTGACCCAGGTTCCAAGTTTAGTTTTGTTTTTAGTTTATTTAAAGTTAACTTTTAATAATGCAGTAACTTGAAGTTATTGTTTTTTTTTTCTCCCCCGCATAAGGTCCTTCACTGCTGCTACTTTACTCAAAGCAAAAACTCCATTTGTTTTTTAAAGTATAAGTTTTCTTAGGAGGGGATGCAATCAATCTTTCTTCATATTGACACTCTACAACTATTCCTCTGTAATGACTTGGATGGGTTGGGTGAGTTAAGTTCCACTCATCTTCATAGCAGGACTGAGTGAACGAGAGATTTACAGCTGTGTTTCTAAGTTGCCCATTGCTGTTGCAGTTCTGCTGAGGATTTAGTGATACACAAGCTGGGACTGGGATGTCATCTCAGCAGTAAATCCTGTGGTCTTACAGTGTCTGTTGTGCTGGTGATGATCCTGAGGTAGTGAAGCAGCTGCAGTCCAGAGCCCCTGAGTTTGGACAGAGTCAGCGTCTCATGGGCACACTTCAGCGCATGTGCTAAGTTTCTGTTTCATTTCTCTGGAGCTGGAAGCTCCTTGAATTCTGTATTTATAATGATCTTGAGACAGGAATGAATTCAATAATCACTTTCTTCATTTCTTATGTGCTTCTGCTTCATAATTGGCATACACTGTGGATTATTGTAAATAAGAGCATCTTTCTTTGTCGTTTCTTTCTCTTCAGGCTATCAGTCCTGCATGTAAATCTGGTCAAAAATCACTTCCATGTCAGTCTAAGCAGACCTGTTTTTTTTCACATTAAGCATCTTCCACTTAAAAGAAAAAAAACAAAACAAAGCAAAAAAAAAAACCACCTTGAGAACACAATGGAGCAGGTTTTGTGCCAGGTCTCGGGAGGGAATGCCATTGTAACAAGATGTCTACACCTAGCATAACCATTCAAGGATACATCTGTTCAGATGGGTTTTGAGTAGCACTCCACCTCCATATGTACATAAAGTTTTCTCAATGCTTTAGAGGCTCAGACTCTGGCCAGAAGGTACCACACACATACCCTTTAAATAGCCTGACCCTCTGGGTTGAAACGATAGCACTGGTGCATCAAGGTTATTTTAGGACTTTATTGGTGTCAGTTTATTTGAGGAATCATTAATATTTGTACATGCAGGCATATTGGACACAATTTTACATGCAGGTGATTTACATGTGCCTGATCCACAGAAAGGTGGGAAATGCTTTTCCCACACATGAAGCATTTACCATGTGAATCTTTATAACTTCCTCAGTAAGCTGATGAAAGAAATACGTCATCAGCACCCTCAGCTCAAGGTGACAAGTTTTAAGGTCCATGACTGCTGTGAGAAAACCAGCTTCAGATGGCTGGATTAACACTGCTCTCTGACATACTATGAGTTTGATACTGCTGATGCTTTTTGGTAACCATGCTAAAGTTACCGTAGTTTACCTTGAAGTAGCAGGCAACCAAATACTGATATCACATTGCAGTAACAGTAATGCTGTTATCTGTCATCACTTACACTGAACAGAGGTTCTTTTAGTAAAACTATGGCTCTGGGAGGGCTGCTAATTCAATGGCATTGTGTGAACTATGACAGACCACAGAGCCGGGTTATGTTTTCTTTCCAGTACTGAAGCCTAGCATCTTCTGTAAAAATTAAAAATAGTTAACCCACTTGTATATCCTAGTATATAAGGGGTGAAGCAAGAGTGAAATGGGGAAAGCATGAAGGGAAAAGTAGTTAAACTAAAGCAAATTGATCAAATATTGTTTGTTTTTTCTGTTAACCGGAGGGTGAATTCTGTTGGTTATGTGACTTACTTGATAATAATGCACTGTGATGCTGCAAAGTTTGTCACAATTTCATCTAAAGCCCTGTTCTATGAGCTCATAAACCATAGTCTGTGATTTGAAGCATGCAAATAAAGGCAGCTTTGGGAGGCTTCTGTTATGTGTAAGCTAGCAACTGGAGCCGTGCATGGGGCATGGGTGCAGGCACTGCACTGCTTATCTCACAGTGCTGTGTCAGTATAATGTAAAGGATGAGTGTATGTTCAGTTATCTTGCATCTAACTGTCATAAACCAAATACACTGTGTATACTCTGTACACAGATGGCATAAAGTCTTTCTGACATTTTTTTGTGAGATAGGAAGGTAGCTGCAGTTCAAATGTAATAAAAATTTGAGATAATGGAGCTGGGCACAAGCAAGGAGATATACGAACATTCAGATTTCCACTACTTTAAGAAAGAAAAAATTATTAAAAAGTCAAGCCTGGGGGCAAAATTAAATTACAGAAAACTGAGCACTAAAACCTGCCTCTGGACTATTTTTAATTCTGTTTTGTGATGTTGCTTTTTTTGGTAGTGTTATCTCTTTCTTTTCTTATTAAAAGTCTGGGAGAAGAAACCAAAACAGTCTCTCTGGGATTTTAACTCACTCATGGGAGAAAATGCCAAACACACTTTCCCAAACTGCTCTAAATTTCTCTGATGCATTATAATTCAGTATCAGAGCACTAGAGAAATCCAGAAGATGCAAGATGAAAAATTGATATGCTGTGCTTCACTGTGCAGAACACACAGACCTGAGGAAAAGTGACTGGGAACACTTGCTGAAGAGAGCAATGAGTAATTTAAGGCTGTTTTGGGCAGTCCTATCTTCTGATTTGGCAATTACGTGGATGCCTCCTCAGCTATTTGCTGTGCTGAGCTGAATATTTACTGTATTGGTAACAGCAAGCCCAGGCAATGCTAGCTCCAGGAGCCAGAGGAAGTTCACAAACATAATGTAGTCTATTCTGTTTCTATTATGGCATTGCCTAAAGAATCTTAGTAGACTCTGACTGCTTGAGGCTTATTCTCTATGTCATGTTGTCTCTCTCAGACCTTTTCTGCAGTTTAGGAAGAAGACATATTTTCTAATAAAATAATTTTCAGGCTTTTGGTTGTGTTTTTTTTGTTGTTGTTGTATTTTTGTTTGTTTGTTTTTAATCTATTGGACTTTTCAACATCTTATAAATACAGGTCTGGTTAGGGTTCCATTTTAAATCAGTGAGACCTCTGAAACCAGGGAGAGCAAATTTGGAATACTTTTTGTTCTTAATTAGGATGTTTGACAACTCAAGAAGATTACGTTTAGAAGAGAGTTAAATGGCTGTATCTGGTGTTTGATTTCTCTACTGCAGAATAAATTTCCTGTTATAAAAATGCCACAAAAGGTAGCTACTGCTGTTTATTGACTAAAGAGCCAAGTAAAATCCAGCTGTGAACATGTGGGTAATAGGAGGTTTTTCACCATGCCTATATTTGATTTCCATACACAGCCTCATGTTGGTAAATATCAGTGTAAAACTCAATTTTTATTTTGTGAAGAGTACCTGACATGACCAGTTAGTTGTTTGTGAAAAGGTCTGCAAGCAAAAAAACCCCAATAACCAAGCAAAACCCAAATGAGAACAAAAAATAAACCATTGCAACAATAGACTTGATAGAAAATGGGAATCTTCATATCTTAAAAGCTAAGGAGCTTTTTTCCCCTCTTTTTTTGTGCAATTGTTAGTAGAGCTAGGCTAAGCTCAGGTTTTCTGTAGCGTAGGAAATTCCATTATTTTGATAATTTTTCTCAAAAGTAGAATAAAAAAATTGTGATCCCTTCAAGTAAAGTTTAAAAATGTGGAAAATTCAAGAAATTATTGTTCAAGAAAAACACGCAAATGCTTTATTTTAGCTTAATGTTGGGAAAATTCCATTGTAAAATAGGAAATTTGATCAGAAGAATCAGCTTCAAAGGGGAAAAAAATTTGCTTTGTCCTGAAATTTCTAAGGAGACATTTGTGCATTTTTATTATTTACTTTTCCAAATAAA
The DNA here is from genome assembly GCF_012275295.1 of Melopsittacus undulatus. Classification (NCBI taxonomy): domain Eukaryota; kingdom Metazoa; phylum Chordata; class Aves; order Psittaciformes; family Psittaculidae; genus Melopsittacus; species Melopsittacus undulatus. The sequence goes on from NC_047536.1 coordinate 11,087,748, forward strand.
ATTGCATTAAATGCATTTTCTCTATATTTTTATTTTAGTGATAGATTACTAACTAGAATTAGTTAACAGTAGGTGCAATATAACTTATTGTAGTACTCATTAGGTATTGTTTGAGCCAATTATATTTGTAGCGTCACATCCCCAGCATCTTCTTTGCCTGGGAGGACAACCAAAAAAAGGAGGGAGGCTGACATCAGAGCTGGTTCCGTTCGTACTGAAGTATGTGAGTAGTACCTTTGTCTCCATCAGTACTGCTTGTGTATTTAAATTTATGCACATATTTAGTACTCTGCTGAATTGGTATGTCATACAGAATGGGCATGCAATCATTTTATCTGATGGACAGTTGCTAATTATTGCACCAGCCCATGTATTTTGGTTTTGCTAATTTTGCAAACCCACATATACTTACTGCTGTGTTTCAGGCAGAAGTCTAAAGTTACCCTCTTCTATCAAATGTGTTTATACCTCAGAAAAGGTGCATTTTGTTAATTTTGTTTGCCCTAGCCAGGTTTAAGTTGTATAACTGGCACTCACTTTCTGGATAGCCACTGGTCTGGCTGACCTTGGCAGTATGACAGCTGTCGTATTTTCACATGGATGAACTGTTCTTGAACAACTTCTCCAATGTGTTGGGAACAAACAAGCTTTTCTTCAGCATCAGGAATGCAGCAGGTCTTCTTTCCAACTTTTTTCTCCTTCCACAGACATATTTATTGTGGCAATGGCAAGAAAATCCTTCGTGTTTGAGTTCCTTTAAATTTCCTTCAGGGGAGTGACAGAAAAGCCAACCAAGATCATGTCAGAGCTTGCTTTCTTTAATTTAACTCTTCATTTATTATTAATAGACATGGGTATTAATTTGTAGTGGCGAGAAAAGTAGGAGGGCAAAATCCTTTTACATCTTTATTACTAGTATTTCCATTTCTGCTGTGTATTTTATTTAAATCACAGTGTTATTTAGCAGTGACAAAGAGCGGGTGCTGCCAGGGAGGGTATTGCACAAACCCAAAGAATCGCAGTGTGAAGTACATAATGGCCAGCAATGAATGGCAGGGAGTATTTTAAACAAGTGGAGTGACCTCAAGCTGGTAGAGTGCTCACTAGATCCTTCAGCTGAATGAGGGGAATCAGAGGATGGAAGGAGCAGGAATGAGGAGGGAGCCAGTGGTCAAGAGTTAGAAGGAGCAGAGTGGCAAAGCAGCTTAAATGTGAGCTAAAACTAACTGGTTTTCTCCAAAACTGCACACCCTCTAACTGTGACTCTGCAGTATAAGGGATGAAGCATGGAGTTCTGTGATTTAATAGCAATGTAAATCATTACATCCAAGTGCTTTATAAAAGTTTGCATGATTCTGGACCTGAGCTGATTTGCATGGAGCTGGCTTGTGTTTCTCTGCTCCATATGCACAAATGCTCTTCACACCAGGGATGTTAGTAGTTGGGAAGGGAATCAGAAATATGTTTTGTTTGATTCATGCAAAAAAAATAAACCTTCAAGGGTAGCAATAAGTATAATTGATGACCGAGTTTTGTGTGGCAGAAAAGCTGGTGTTCGGCAATCACACAAGTTTGGAGGGAGAGTTAAAGTTGAAGATTTTATTGACACTCTTGTGTTTTGCATGTTATTTTTCATCTTGGGAATGAATTTCAGACCTTGGTGGTTAGTATTAATGCTATATATCCTCTGTGGTTAGTATTAATGCTATACAGCCTTGCCAAACACAGAGAAAGTTAGAACTGAAAAAATAACCTACTGGGAAGAAGTTAGATACAAACAAATGGAGATGGAGGTTTATGCTTACAAAGAGCTGTTGGCACTTCTCCTGGACTAGTCCTGTCAATCTAAATCTGAAATGTTTGCAGAGTGAAGTGTTTCTAATGAGCAAGGCTGGCAGGACTGGACCCAGGTGAAGAAGGCATCTGAACAAGTGATTTAAAGCAGGGACTAAGAGACTGGGCTGAACCCTGTGAATCAAATGGCTCCATTCTACCCTTGCCTTAATCTGTTCGCATCCGCCTTCCTGCCAGAGCCGGGGGAGAGCATCAGCCGGCACGTGCCGTGCCAGCTCGGGAGCCGCTCAGCTCTTGCCTGGATGAGCGTGGGATGCTTTCGCGTAGCCAGGGGGATCCAGCTCTGGTGTGTTCCAAAACAAAGTGCGGCCTATAATTTGTTTTGTCTTTCAGCTGAATAGAAATACAGTGCTTGGCAGAATGTGTTCTGTAAGCCGTTGACTTCTTACTTAAAATGCAGTGAGTGAACTTGGCTGGGTAAGGTTGGGGTGTTGGAAATTCCTCCAAAAACACTGTTATTTTTTTAAGTCAATTTTTTTTCTAGAGTTAATTTAATTCAAAAGATGTTTTGTTTGGTTGCTTGCTTGCCTGCCTGAGGTTTTTTGATAGGTTTAAATAGATGAGATTCATTTCTTCTGAAGTTTATTTTGGTGAAGCTTCTGTGGAATCTGGGGGAGATAACACAGTGCAAATGGAGTTAGACTTTGAAACTTTGGGTTAGAATTTTAGGACCCCAAAAGCCAACCCTTGCATGTCATAATGATTTTTCAAGCCTTTGAGCTGACGTTAGCTCGCACTTTGTAATGAAAGAGAAGGCCCAGAGTTTCTCTGGAAAGCTTTACAAACTGCTTTCCATCTCTTCTGGGGCCCTTGATTCAGCCCGTGAATTTCCATTGTCATGCACTCGTGTGCTGTGCAAAGCCACACTAGGAAGGCGCTTCCCACATTTGCATGGCTTCTGCTGTCTTTCCACGCAGATTTCTCTACCTGTTCCATGTCCCAGCTCCCCTTGTGTCCAGGGTGTTTCTCCAGGGCTGCAGCAGACCGGGTATGCAGCTGCTGGCCTTGGTGCTTGGTGAAGCCACCAAAAATCCCCCGGCAAACTGGGGTCAGTGCCAGCTTCTCCCCAAAGAGTAAGCAGCTCTGAAAGGTTTTGCCACATAAGGGCCTGTTCGAGGCTGTAGGCACCAGCTGACAGGGATGTCTTTGCCTCCCAACAGATGGCCAGCCTTTTTATTTCAGCAAGCCATCTCGCACGGAGGAGTGGTCTCCGGATCCTGCCAGCATTTCGCATGACAGGGCCAGCTTAGGGCAAGAGGGATCTGATGTCCATGCCCTTCATAGCTCATGAGCTAAAAGACCAGCTGCTGACAGGAAACCCATCATCTGAAGTGTAAGATCCTGAACTCTCCCCAGTTTTTGTTTTTCATTGGCAGAATTAATGCCCTATTTGCTTGTCTCTCAGAATCCATTCTGGCACAAGTACAAACCCTTGCCTGGTGGCAAGCAGTTGTCTGGATTTGAGATGCCAAGATTTGTGCTGACAGCTCCTTCTACACAGTCTGAGTCAGGCTGTCACAGCTGGCCATTAGAGGCTTAAAAAGACACACATGTACAACAAATTACACCAACTTTTTGTTACTGAATATCAGAACCTGCTTGATGAGAAAATGTAATGGCTTACACTGCTCTTTATTTTAGTATAAACAAGCACAGTGTCTCCAAACCCCTGTTCAAGTGTCGTGGCTGTTCGTTTTATGTTGATCGCTTGCTCCTATTTAGGAGCACAGTCTAGAAGGGACTTGTTGGTCAGGAGATCCAGTCCTTGATAATCCCAGGCATCACATTTTATAATCATCCTCGTTGCCTTACTTTTCTTTAATGAAAACAGTCCCTTGTAGTTTCAATTTGTCTTTGCAGCCATTTGCCTAGTGTGATTGCCTTGGCATGGAGGAACAAGCACCAAGACTTGCCTTGTTGAGGGGCAGCATCACAACTAGAGCAGAGCAAAAACTGCTCCTCATCAAGAAGGGAGTTTCTGAAGCTGTTTACCCTGCAGTTTTGCCTTTTTGGGTGGAAGTGTTTGCAAATTCGGCTGACCTTGTATTCAGTTTGGGTGCTAGAAGGTGGATGCTTGCAAAAGTTAACTTTCTGATTTAAAGTAAAACAGGATCAAACAATTCCTCGTTCCAGTTTTGCATAGGGAAACAGGTCAGAATAGCTTCTGCTTAGTCATCTGATGGTTATTGCAAGAGTATGCTGCTCTGCCTGGTTGTGCTGAGTTTTAAACTTGCTATAGGATTAAATTTTGTGTGGCTGAGCTTCAGTAGACCTTATTCTGTAGTTTATTTTGGACAAAAGGTTGATAAACTTTGGCTCTCAGGGAGGAAGCCTGGAATCTGAAACCCACTATTATTCACTGACTTGTCTTTATGAGTTTACAGTCCATTGATGCATAACACTGAAGGAAATATTTTCAGTGAAATGTTTGCTTTTTTCTTTGGCGTTGTAAAATGTAATGTCTTTTCTTAGAGATATATGTCAGGGTCATATAGCTACTTCAGTGAACTGTGTACGGCCAGGAAATAGACTGCACAGAAAATATTTCATTTCTCCATGAAGTCAGTCTTTTAACCAGCACTTACCCCCTTCTCCTGTCAGATTTTTGAGTCTCCCACTAGCCAGTGTTTGAGCAATAATTTTATGCACGAGCTGGGTTTAATTGTGGGAGATTTCAACTGTAGGGAACATTTTGAGAATTTTTGTATTACGTCAAAATTAGAACATGACAGCAAACTCTTAAAACAAAACCTCATTTGTACATATGGGAATTTTCTTGACTGTTATTTTTCTGTCCTCTTTTGGCTGTGCTGAAATATGTGCTTCTTACATCCTTGCTACTATGGATGGCGCAGCGAAGCTGGCGTTCACCATGAGAGGGACTGACTTTGCAAACTTTAATGGCTCTAATACAACAGATATATTAATTTAATCCTTAAATGTTTAGGATGTGGTTACACATTTTGCTGGACTGGGGCCTGTGGAAGCTCTGCTCCCTCTTTGGTTGGTCAGTGGGAGGATTTGTCTGAAAACTAATGTAAATAAGGCTTTGTTGGACCAAATGTGCAGATGTTGCACAGGACTACTACACACTGTTTATAAGATGTTAATGTCCGTTTCTCTTTCTCCACAGGTTCTTCTTGAAATTTTTCCTCAAATGTAACCAAAATTGCCTAAAAAATGCAGGAAACCCTCGAGACATGCGTCGGTTCCAGGTCAGTTGGACACACTTCCTCCTTTAAAAATCAGCATCTGTTAGGAACAGAAGTACTTTGACCCAAACTAACATAGTAATTCACTGGAAGACGCTAAAAACAAAAGGTCACAAAATATTGCCTGAGGACTTCTTGTCACAGCAGAATTGGCAGGAAGTAGTTGGGGTTTCTTGCTCTAGACAATAATGAAGATAATGTCATCTCCTTGGGAAATGAAAGCATGGAAAGGAAAAATCAAAATGACCTCACTGTTGGTTTAGGTTATGGGGCTACCCTGCTCTGAGGTGCTCCCTTCTGCCTGGGGAACTATCTACCTTCATGCAAACACCAAATGAGCACCATGTCTATTGGAAAGGGCAGAGGAGGATATAAAAGTAATTAACAAAATCAGGCTTGAGGCTATTCTTCAGCAGTTATTCTTCAGCAGCATCAAAGAATCATAAAAGTTCATCCATGAGCAGAAGGTCCATCCCTGCAGTCAGCGCTTGGAAAAACCTGCCATTAAGTGTATCTTTCTTGGGATGCTTTTGGCTGGTACTTCCCCACTGTTGCAGGATATGGCAGTGGGACTTGGGAACACAGCTTCAAATCACCAAGGACATTTTGTTATGTTGCATCTATGTCCATGACTACATTTGGGATCAAGTACAGTGCTGTCCTTTGGAAGATGGTCTGCACTTGCCTTCCCCAGTGGTGGCAGCAGACTGGTATGATGGCAATGCTGCGAAATAGTTGCTTCAACCTTGGTCCTTTGGACCAATAGTCTTTTGACTGTGCCAATAATGCTTTACCTGAGTATGTGCTGAATAAAACTATGGGGTAGAGAGCCAAAGGACTTTCTGTTTTTATAAGAAAGTCTATGTGGCCCCGGGAGAAAACATGATAGAGTCTTGTCAGAGGGGATTTGCCTTGGGGTTCTGAGAAAGAACTAGGAGGTTTGTCCTGTGGAACACATGGATCTTTGGAGGAAGACAACTCCAAAAGACAGCTGTTTTCAGCAGTAGCTCAGGACCTTGTTTCCTTCTTTTTCAGCATTACTGCACTTAAATAAAAGTGCTAAATGTTATGTAAATGGCAATATTATTTATATGTCGAACATATGTCCTTTGTTGGACTGTTTAGTCACAACAGTGCTGGAAGGCAGAAGGGTGTTGTGTGCCCCTTTGAACACAGAAGTGAAGAAGTTAGGATATGTGGCCACAGGGATTAAATTAATCAATATAAGAGCAAACATTAGCATGGCAGAGCCTTTGGCTTCTCACGCCACACTCCTCCCTTCATCACGTTTCTCCTGTGATTCAAGAGGGTATTATCACTGAAAGAGAAAGTGGAAAAAGGACTCTCACCAGGACAGGGATTTAGGCCAAGCAGTCACCCCCGGGCCCTGTCAGAGCTTGCTTCACAACATGTACACTCTGCTGGGTTTGTGCTTGTCCAAGCTTGAGGCTGATTTTCATATGATAATGCCTTTGCGTGTTCTCTCAGAACAGCAATCAGGAGCCTGTGTCAGCGAGTAGGTAGGACATAGGAAGGGTTGTTGATCTCTTGACTTGTAAAGACATTCTGTCATACAAACCCAGCTTCACAGCAGTTGAGCTTTCCATGTGTAAACAGAGACTGCTTAATTACACAGGTCATGTCAATTAGTGTGACCTTAGCATTTTCAAGAAATTAATCACTTTCAGCCAAGTGAACCACTGATACTATAATACAGGGTGGTATTGAAGCTTGCAGCATTTTGTTAAGTGCCCAGGATTTTACAATAGTTTTACAATAGCTACTTTTGTTTCTATTTTTTTCCCTTTTTTCTTTTTCTTTTTTTTTTTTTAAATTTTGAACTTGTTGTTTTTTTAACAATAAACTTGTTAAAATAAAACAGCTGGACCCTACCGAGTCCAGGTTTCATTTATCATTTCTTAAGGTGAAAAGGACCAAACATACAGTAGTTATGGTGCACCTAGATGTTTGAGACAATGTTGTATAGGAACCAAGTGAAATCTGGGCCCTTGTGAAGTCAGTGGAGGGTTTGCTATCAGCTAGGTTTGAAGTGTTGCCAGTGACTTAGAAGGTCTCTAATGGCTATGTCAACGTTCTGGTTAAAAACCATGAGAGTAAGTTATTTCCAGGCACTATCTAAGGATCAGCCCTGCAGAAAATTTCATTTCTTAATAGTTTTTACTTTTTTTTCCTGCAGCAGGGAATTGTCTGGTTATCAGATGGTATTAGGTTAAGAAAGCCCAGGGAAGAGGCAGAGTATGTGTTGATTCAGACAACCCGTGTAAGAAACTTCATTCAGAATTAGGCAGTTTTATCCTGAGCCTCACATGTATATGCAGTAGTATGATAAGCCTAACATAAAAAGAAGTTGTTGGCCTGGAATGAAATGCATTTCTCTGCATGTCTGAGATGTCCAGGGATGTGACAAGAGGAGTGGTGTCGAGTGCCAGCCGAAGTGTGTGCTAGAGCAGTGCTGATCCTGTCTGCATTAGTTGTGTCTCTATTAGCAAAAGGAGACAGCTAGAGAGAAGTCTAGTAGTGTGCAGGGCCTCAAGACAGTTGACTTGAGAGTTCAGCTGTGTTGCAGACTCCCTGATAGACTTTGAGAAAATAATTTAATCTCTGTTTCATCAGCCCAATTGCACAAAACATTTGGTGGTATCACATACTGTCACCTTTGTCCAACCTTGCCTTTTGATTCCAGAAACCCCATGGAGTAAATGCTCAGTCTGGTTTTACATTCTTCATCACATAAGTCTTCATTCTTGGTGGGATGGGCTGTAGTGCCCCAATTACTAGTAATAATAATAATAGTATGTAGATGGTATAATGGGTGAACTCTGCCCAGATTTTATTTTTCAATACTAAACCCTCATTCATACAACCTAAACTGTTTTGTATGTTATTGTAATTAATGAAACCCAGGTGCCTTAGTTATCTTGTTGTTCTTGTTTTAGCACAGCTGCTTGCAAACTGACACATGTCAAGTTTTAATTTAGAGGAAACTTTTCAGTCTGAGTCACTGCATAAAACCCCAAACATGCATTTATTATGAAAACCTTGAAAGTCACTTAGAAATTGCCATGCTGTTTGATTCTGTTACCACAATCTCTTTCTCAGCCTAGGCTGCTGGTTTGCCTCCATGGGATGCTGCCACTCATGTTTGAATTGAAGCCACTTGTGTCTTATTGCAAATTTGCATAAGAGACAGAGATGATGCTTCATGAATCCCAGATAATGGAATTTGGACATGCAAGGCTCCATCCCCGGAGAAGGGAAAGGCAACAAAAAAAAAAAAGGCTGAAAAATAGCAGTGAGAGCTGAGGTAATTAAGTGCCCAGCCTGTCCTTGAGCACGTGAGCAAAATTACTGAATATATTGTACTTATGTGCTTTAAGTTAGACACCTTTTTAAGTGTCTTGTTAAATCAAGAGTGATTTTTAGTTACTAGAATAAAGAAGTCAACACACTGTAGGAAGAGGTCACCAAGTGGTAGGAAAAATAAAGATGTTGCTCAAGCCATTTCTGCATAGCTTTCAGAAGAGCAGCAAACACTGGAGTTACAGGTTTAATTCTATCACACACTTCAGACCTGAAAATCATCTTAATCAGATTTTCTCTGCCTTTGCCACTGGATGTTGGGAACATCACAAAAAATATCAGATCCTCCACCATACAACAGAGAAAATTGAAAGTCCAAGGAACATGCTATGTCTTAATCAGTTAGCAAAGCTTAATGGGCTGTGGTTAAAAATGAGGAGTCATGCAATGCTTAATTTTGATATATTAGGTGAGGTACTATAACAAATAAACAGGCCGAGTGCTAAACGTGAATAAATAGCTTGATCTCCAGGCCCCTGGTCTCTGAATATTTCTTTTTTAAATTAAGCTCCAAAGTATTCACAAACTGAACTATTTAATGGCAAGCAGAATAATTCACAGAGCTATGATACGTTAGTGCAGTTGATAGTGCCAATTTCATTGAAGAAAGTTGTAAACTGATGTGTTTCTTTCATACCTCTGTCTCCCCCAGTGTTGATACAGGATTTAAATCAGAATCTATGAAGGGCTAAAGCTAAAGCTCAAAATCATTTTCCATGTTTGCCTGTCCCAAATTAAAACTGTGTTTTGTTGACAAAATTTGGAAAGGTTTGAGATTTGGCAGGCCTGGTTGTCCCTGTGCTTACATTAATGTGTCAGCACCTCATTAATCATTTATTAAAGTGTAGTGTGCCTTTCCTTCTTACTATGGTCTATGTTTTAGGATGTCTCGGTGCCCATTCCACATATACTTTGGCCCTCCCCTCCCCCTAATTTTATGATTTCTCCACAAATTACTTTTAGCATGTGCTTTAACTTCAACATATCCCAGTCGTTTCTAAATCAAAATGAGGAGAGTGTAGTATTTTTTTAGATTAAAAAATATAAGTAGAACTTGTAAGCATGTAAGTGCTCTGTAGTGATCCAAGTACGTAACTGTGGCACACAATATTCAAGGTATATTTTTTCTCTGTTAATAATTAGGGGCATTAATATTTCATTAGTTCAGTGTATGTTTAGTATTCCTGTATTAATGAGATTTTGCAGTTGAAGAATTGAGCAGTAAGTGTGTGCTGCTTCTTACAGGTGCACTGTGAATAATCATTTTTTTTCAGACAGATACATATGAGTAACCACTTTTTTTTTCTGCATTTCCTGAGACTGGAAACAGTTTCTCTTAGAGATTCCTTTTATAGTTTCTTTTGCTAACGACACTGAAGAACCACACCAGTGTGGTCTCTTGGCAGTAAATCAAACTCTGTTCAGGAGGTAGGTAGGAAGACACTGTTAAGTAATGCAAAATACGTTACATCAACAGTTGCAGAAACCTGGGGAGGGGGGGATTAAATGTAGATTTGCTCACATAAAACTGACCTCACAAGGACTGTTTCCTCGAGGTCTTCTGTAGAAAGGTGTGTGCACAATGACATCTACTTATATATACAATTTTCACAGGTTTGAGACCTATCTTACTATTATTAATCTTGATCTGTTATTTTTCTGGAATGCTGTTTCTAGAAGCATTCAAAGTTTTGGGTTTCATCACAGGATTGATTTGCTTCAGTGGTAAACCTGTGTGTACCTATCTGGTTTTAGGATTGAGGAAAATATTTTATGATGTAACCATTGTTATTAATTGTAATTGTGTTAATTTTCATGTGTCTCAGCAGACCCACAGGAGATGATAAAGAGCTGGCATAAATCATGGAGCTGTGACAGGCAATGCCAGCTAGGGATTTGGCTCAAAATCCCAGTTGCAACGAATTTACAATGGTTGCAAGTGCACAAATAAGATTGCAAACCCTGAGCCACTTACTATAAGATCATATTTTATTGAAAATATCATAAACTTTATTCTATCCCTCAGGAATGCAATGGATAAATTACTTTTGAAATCCCTTTTGGAATTCTATATATAGGGCTTGGGGTTTTTTTCCCCCCTTAGTTTGATTTCAGAAAAACTTACCCGTAGTGTTTTGTGCTTTCTTTCCCCCAAATTTCCATCTGTAAGAGCTCTTGAATCATTTATTCTGTATTTTAATATCTTTCATTTAAAACATGCACAAAAATCTATTGTCTGGAATGCCATTCTGAGAGACGATTTTAGGATCTGTTAGATGTAAACTACTCACTTTTGTATTCCTCTTTTCAAAGACAAAGACTTTGGGATTAGCAATGGGCATTTAGCGGCTTTGCTTGCTTCAAATTTTTGAGCATTTTAATTGGTGGTCAAAAATAGGTGGAAAATCTTCAACTATTTTTTTTTGTTTAGATCCTATTCAAGTGATGAAATTGAATTGTTGTAAGAGATCCTTTAAGTGTCCCCATTTGACCAACTTTGAGAGCAGCAGCTTCCTGAGAGAGTTGAGGCAATGTTTGCCAATCCTTGTAAAGCATTTCACCTCTTCAGAGGCTAAAGCCTCTCAAAACCAAGAACAATTAAAGCGAGAGCCTTTCAGAGCGACTGGGGAATTCAGCAAAATAAATCAGAAATCCTCTGCCATGGCTCTGGAGGCTTGCCTCATTATAAGAGCAGATCTATTAGCCCCCTTGCCATTGTCTTTCATTTCTCAAGTGAGGTGATTCTAATTAAATTAATCTGCATGTCAATCTATCGGTGATCAATCAAAAGAGCTGAGGTCCCCCTTTGCGGCAGTGTGCTTGCGGCTGACAGGGGCTGATAATGGAGGAAGAAATAAACTGTCGAGCAAAGTTAATTAGTCAACATAATAGGTGGATTAAACAGGAGCTGCTGATTGCTGTTTCACATGTCGAAGCATGAGGTGGGAGCTGAAACTGCAATTAACAGACAATTATTATATTTGGTTGTAAGAGGTCGCATGAATAAACATATCTCTGTGGGTTTCAGTTTTTAATCCCTTTTCCTGTTTAATGTAAGGAGAAGTGTAGGTCATTTCTTATTGTTTTAGTTGAAGTTCTTGAAGGCAATGTGTGCTACTGGCAAATCAGCAGCCAGCTGAAGGCCAACACTTTGACTGGGGTAAAACCCCGGGAATAGCATACTTTGTTGGGAAAAGACTATGGGAGGGGTGGCTGAATGAAAGCCGAGGATTCTATGAGGCTGCTTGATCTGAGCAGGGTCGAGGAGACCTGGAGTGATGAGCTTGCAGCTCTGCCAGGGACTTGCCCCATGCATCCCCCTCTTTCTTCCATGAAAGTTCATGTCTTGGGTGTGCTCAGCCTGATTGGGGATTTCCTATAGGACTGTCCCTGCTAATACTCAAGGTTGAGGGGTCCCTCTGGACACCTCTGAGCAGTTGGGTCTTTTACTCTGGACTCAACACTTTCCTGTTTGGCCCCACTGGGTTGGCTCCTCTCCCACCCGGGGCTGCTCTGGGGAGCAGAAGTGTCAGATCCTGCCTCCAGGGCAGTGCTTCTCTGTCTCCCTCCCCTTGCCTCAAACCAAATCCCAGGTGTTGACACTGAGATAAGTTGAGAAATACAAATAATTCTAACACTGGATGAATAGGGTTGTGTTCTCCAGATCAAGACCCTACTGTCAAGTGTGTATGTGTACACAAACATACCTATACGTCCTCCCTAAAACAGCTTGGGAGAAATCTGGGCAAGTCCAACAACCTGTAGTGACTGTATTGAGGGGACAGCAGTTGAGAAGGGAAGGGGGCAGGCATGCAACAACTCGCATCACAACTTCACAAAATACCCTTTTGTTTTCTTTTATTCTGAATCGATTCTCATTTGCAATGTCAACAGCTCTATCTGCTTCTTCATGGAAACTGAAGGATAATTTAGGGTGAAACACAGCTACCCTTGTATATAGGAAAAAAATACTTTAATAAAGATCCTCTTGTTAAAATGATGGTTAACAGTGTGCTGTCTGCCATGCAGTTACAAACTCTGCAATTTGACTTAAAACTGCATCAAAAGCTTTCGATGCCAAAGACCCACTCATCAATAGCGTCTCTTGTTAGATTTGTACAGCATAAGCACCAGTTATTATGCGAAATAGCTATGCAATTTTCTACAGCTCCCAGCTGTTATTTATTTAACTGAGTTTATTACACTCTGTGCTTCTTAAAAAACATACATATATATCCAAGTTTTCCACCATTTTGCTCTTGTGGTTGCAGGTTGTGGTGTCTACAACAGTCAATGTTGATGGCCATGTGTTGGCAGTGTCAGACAATATGTTTGTACACAACAATTCCAAGCACGGGCGGAGAGCTCGAAGACTTGATCCCTCGGAAGGTACGCCTTCTTATCTGGAACATGGTAGGCATATAATTTTCATTGGTTGGCATTGCTACTTTAAATGTGGATTTATTTGATTTGTGTCTCTGGCTACCAGTTTCAAATTGTCCTGTAATGGTTTATACCTTTGGGACTGGATATTTCAAAGAGACTGGCCTCCACACTAAAGGGGGAATTTTTCAAGTAGGTCAGCACTAAATGTAGTGCAATAACAAACCTGTAGGCAAACATGGTGCAGAGTCTGTGTCGGTGAAGTGGGGCGATTCCTTTCTTTTTTTTCTTTTTTTCTTTTTTTTTTTTTTTTAGTTGCTTCTATTCAGCACCCAAATCAGAGCCTGATCTTTCCCAAATTGCCTGAGGTTTTGATTGTGCAAATCAAGCATGTTGCATATTTTCTGAAGTACTTAGAACCCAAGTTTTGAATGGGATTTCTTTTATCTATAGGGTGCTGAGCTCTCTAGGAGATTCAGCTGTTCCTCTGAATTGCCCTAAACGAAAGCAGAGCCCTTTTGGAAATCCATCTGTTTACTCAAGCCCTGGATGAGTGTTCTCTTCTGGCTTCAGCTGTACCAGCTGAAAAAGTTGCTGTTCCCTGTGTACGACAGCCACTTGTCTGTCCTTCCTGCTGCAGGCTATTCTCCACCATGGACATGCCAGCTAAGATGGTTGTCTGATTGCTCCCTAGTCTCCTTCAGTCCAAAGAAGTTCATTTGAGTTAAGCCCTTTAAATAATAGCTGCTTGCCAATCTAGCTTATTTTGCTGGAATGATTGAAGTAGAAATGGTGCAAGGCAATTTGTCTGGCTTTTCTGAACAGACAGCAAACCCCAGCAAGGGTGGGATGGGGTACATGGCTGGAAGCAACTTGGGGGACAGTAATCTTTTCCATAGGATCAGCTGGTCCTGGAAGAGAACATCTGCTGGTGACTCTAGGTGCTTAAAATGGGAGCTGTTGAGTGCAAATGTACTTAAATCTGGATTTGATTAATGTTTTGTTTTGCTCTTTGTCCTCAAAGCTGATGACTACTACTGAAAACCAAAACAAAAACAGAGGGCATTTCACTCCCTTCTCCCTGTTCCAGCTTGGTAGAATAGCTCTTTGTCTTCAAAGCTGTTTGTAACCCTAAAATCAATAGGAGCTTGCTCCCTCTAAGAGATGTGTACCATTAGCTTCCACTGAAGTAGTTGAGTGTAGAAGGCATCAGTCCTTTATGCTGGTTTGTTTCACAAATATTTGCCAAGGATCTGATGAATAATTAAATAGATTTTTTCCAAAGAGTTTGAAGGAACACAGACAAATTTTTCTCTGGGAATGCGAATGCCACTCAGAAAAATATTAACTAGATATGTTGAAAGAAATTATTAATACTAAGAAATGGGCAAATGTGTGGGTTTGTACTACTCAGTGAATTCCTGTGGAAATAGTTTTCTATTCTGCTTAAGCTTTCAGGCATCAGAACTGCAAGCACTTATGCATGCATTTAAGATTATGCACACATATGGTCCTGTTGGGATCAATGAGGCTTCTTGTGTCAGTAAAGTTGAGGGTATTGATAAGTGTTTGCAGAATCGGGTCTGTAGTTCACACTTACTAACCTAAAATTCTTAGCTCAGCAGCGTTTCTCATTATATAAACATAACTTACATCTGTATTTATTTAGCTCTAACTTTTTATGTAGGCTATAAGCCATTTTCAGCCATAATTCATGTTATAGAATATTTTTTTTCATCCTGCCAACAACCTAATTTAATAAGCCACTGTCATAATTTTTGCTGAATTTTTGTAAGGAATGTATGAGCTCTGGTTTATTAATTAGCAGAAGGCAGAACATTACAAAAGGGAACTTCTCTCTGTTCAACTTTGTAGTCTTTGAATTAAGTGTAGCCTTTCAAAAAAGCACTTCTATGTTTTAATTCCATTCCTACTAAAGTAGATGCCAAATTATTTATTTATTTTTTTTCCCCTCTCTCCCCATTGCACTCTTCTCAGTACTTGCTTTCGGTCAAGGCACTAGTTACTTTCTCATCCATTTACGTTCTTATTCCCACACATGGTGTGATGGCATCTCATGTTACCACGATTATTCCCACTCTTAGTACCTGAGGGATTCTGTTTGGAAAAAGAAGCAAAAAAAGAGATAATGCTATGCTTACATATCTGCACAAACCCTAGTTACTGTGCTAATATTTAAAGTCAACATCTGCAAAACATCTCCATGTGTGCATTTTGTGGGAAAGGTGATTTTTCTCATCTACTTTCTCAGGCACCTTTCAAGCAACCTCATAAAGCAGCCACTAGTAAATTCTTACTTTTGAATAATAACCTCCACGCTGCAGAATTTAACTCTTCTCAGAGGCTTGGTGGGGCCTTTCTTTTAACCTAAATCCTTCAATCCAACTTTCCAGGAATTCTGTGCCTGTTTGAATCTGAAGGCGGGGGAGGGGGAAGAATGAAAAAGAAATTCAGTAGCTCTTTTAAATGTTGATATCAGATGTCTAAACCACTTAATTGAATGAAAACAAAGATAGGAAAAGTCTCAACTGGGTTTAATACTATCAAACATTTTGGGCAATCACCACAAACCTTAAACCCATTGGAACAGGTAACAGTTTCCTCCACTGAAATGAATTTTTACTTTCAGTTTGAGTCCCAAAGTTTGTTATTTTTCTTCAGTATTGGGATTTTTTTATCTTGGATAATATCTTCAAGTGTCAGTAGCAGAGACAGTTTGTTTGCCTTTCCTCTTTCCAGCTTTTCTGCCTCCCTCAGGGGAAGGACAGATTGACCTGAACAGTATCTGTCAATGGTGAAATGGGAAGCTAACACAGTAATGGCTAGTTTGTCTCTGGTTTATTGCTCTGGTGAGCAACTTCTGATCATAGGTTTTTAAATGCTGGGTTCTAACTATAATATGCCCTTGACCAAATGTATTCTTGTGTACTTTTCTAGATGTTTAATGTTTTAACACAAATATCTGATTGCAATAGGGATGAATGCCTGACTGTGTGAGGACTGGGGAAAGGGGCAAGAGGATGTAGCAAGAGAGTGTGCTGGTTGCCTAGTTTAGTTAGACAATATCCAGCTTATTTTTTCCTTACAAAGTTGTATTGGGACATTCTTCTCTTAAACACAGAGTTGCAGTTTATGTGACACTTAAAAGAGACTTAGGGTGCCAAAAAACTGGAAAGAAAGCTTTACCTCTGGAGCCACTCAGGAGCCTGGTGTCTCCACATTTGGGTTTTACCATCTCATTAGCAGGTAGCCTGGATTATTTCTGGGGCATCCAACACATCTCTATTTATATCTTTCTTGTCAGACAGTAAAATAAAAGTTCCTTTTTGTAGCTCATTTCTCTGAATATAACTAGGAACCTAGATTAGGGTTTTGTTTCTACACACTGTCCTCTTTGAAACCAGTGGGTTTCTTAAGAAGCTCATATTTCAAACAAATATCTCTATCTTTCAAAAGTAATAGCTGGCAAAGGCCAATTATTTCATACATCTTTCTGTGGTATAAATAGGGAAAGCCACAGTAATCTGTGGTTTTCAATAATTATCACTTTTTCATTCACAAATAGTTGGATTCTCACTTGTTTTATATTTATGGTAAACCAGAAAGCCAATGTGGTTGACCTTTTTAAATTGTACGTATATAGTAAGATGTATGGCAAAGAGCCAATAGGCCCCAACTAGTAAAATACATTTCAGCTTGTAGTTCTTCCCAGGGTGTCAATTTTAAAGGCAAAATCTTTCGAATGTAATTTAAGTGACTAGCTTGTGGAAGGGGAGAATTCTGACAGGGTTTGCAACTACTCTTTTCAGTTTTACCAGCATGAAGTCCACCACTGCAGATGTCTGCAAAGTTTCCAGTTAAAAGTCTCATATAGCTGCAAAGTAAAAATTCTTTTCTCCCCCAAATCTTTGAATGGTTTACAACAGTGTAAAGCCAATTGCAGCATCAGTTTCTCTATTATTTTTCCTTACTGGCAGAATGCAATGCCCTCGAAAAATGATAGTCTCTGAGACCCTGTCAGTTTGCATGCTCTAACACTTTATTATCTAATGATCTAATATGCAACAAGGCAAAGAGGGGGTGCTTATCACCCTGACAGGATGCCTAAGAGAAGTGACTAAATTACTTTATGTACCATTAGCGCTAGCTGCCACGGTGAACTCACTGTGAGCATTTATGCAAATATTCCTGAATACATTCAAGTGGCCTTGTCAGGAAGACGACTGACAAGCAGCTTAAATGCTTGGGTTTTTAAAGGGACAGTTTTATTTCTTTTTCTTTTCCTTCCTTCTCCTCCTCCTCCATAGGAGAGCACAGAAGAATTAGGTGATGGTGAGGTTTGCTGGTGATTTGGTTCTGAGCTATCTCAACAGCAGCAAAAGATGCAAGATAGAAATAGGGACAAATCGTAAGACATGGTATCAGAATTTACAGATGGAAGTAGAGACAGCCATGATTTCTAAAGCAGTGTCCTGCCATTATTTTAATACAAAATACACATAAATCTATGTGTGTGTGTGTATCTAAAATAGGTCATTATAGATCAAAACCATTATTAGTGGCTGCCTTATACTAGAAATGATAGTGCATGGCTACATTATTTAATCGTGTTATTGTGGTACCGAGAATCAAGCTTTTACAATGTTGTTTTAGTTCATGATGGTAATGAGTGATTCAGACCGTTTACTGTCTGCAGGTGCAAAGCCTCCTAAAGTAAGTGAAGAGTGGTAGTTGCTGTGCCTCAGCTGTGTACATAAGATAGAATCTTTCATCTGCTGTGGGGCGTTTAAAGAGCTTTTCTTGCCAATCCTTCCCATCCTGGCCAGTCTTGAGAGCCCACAGTCACCACAGTAGGCACATTCACAGATTTTCCACTAAATCTTCAGATTTGAAAGCAAAAATGGTTGCTAGGCTGTGTTTAATGTTGCTATTTTCTGTTTAAGTTAATAAAAAAGGAGTTTTACCCCACCTTATAAACTAATTTGAGAAGCTAATCATTAAACTAAAGCTTTGAGACTGGCTGCCTTTAAGTATCATTGTTATCTAGTCTGACTGTAACAGAATTATTGAGAACAGTCATTTTGTATCTTGGATATAGCTGCTTTACTGGACACAGCAGTTGCTGATTCCTGAAAGATGCTCAGAAATCTGACTCGGTGACCTGGTTCTTGCACTGTTAGGTGGCTTTACCACAACGTTATCCACTATGTTTTCAGCAGTATGGAGAGTTGTGAGGGGGATGCCTCTATCAGCTCCATTTAAGCCATTTCAGTCCTGAATCCCTTGGTGTTGCATGTGTCCATGCTAGTTGATGAAATTTTTAATACAATACTGATGGAAGCAGAAAACATTAGCAAATTTAGAAATGTTAAATCTTCAAAACTTGATACGTTTTACCTTTAGATGCATAGGTTCAGATTCTTAATCAAAGTTAGATATTAGTGCATTCACAAACTGACCAAGTTTAAACAAAGAAACTAATGTTTGGCTTGTTTCATCTATGGGTTTAAGCACCTGTTATATCTTAGCGCTTCACTTAAAAATGCTTTTGTGATTATGTGAAAAATATAAACAGACAAGCTTTCTCTGCACCATATCATTTCATATAGAGAAATGTGGTGTGCTTGATTTATTATTTAGAAGGGAAATATTGAAAAAAAAAAATATTAGGATTCTACCAGTCTACTTGAGGGGATCTTGTGTGTTATTCTGAGTTATGTCTACTTTCTAATTTATTTTCTATGAGGGAAGAATACCTAGGGTTGTTGGACATTTCTATGCATACACAGGGGAAAAAATGTGACTTTGAGAACATTGCACAACATGGATAGTAATAACAGTAAGTGAGCCTTGATATACTGAAGGATTGCAAAATTTCAAGCTGGAAATAATTTTCTTTATTTTTGCCAAGTTGTCTTTTTCATATCGGTTCCTTCATAAATGCAGTGACTCATAAATTCAGGCAATTTTTTACATAATAGCTTGTTATGTGTTCTTGGAGCTTGACCTCACTGAGTGTATAATATTAACCTTTTCGCTGCCCTGTGGTCTTCCTGTATGTTTCTAATATAAGTGAACACACCGGGGCTGGATTAGCCCAAGATGTTTACTGAGATGGAGTTCAAGCATTTGTCCCTCTGAAGACACAAAACAGGGCCAGAAAGTTAAGATGCTTCACTTGAGAGGATTTGTAGATAAAGACTCCAATATGTTCTCAACAAGATTTTAATTCTGGGGACCACTGAAGCTGCCAAAACTGTGGAAGGTTCCCTGCAGGTTGCAAATGTTAAGCCAGTATGTAGTATCTTCCTAAAAAGTGTATGGCATGTCAGGGAGGGGTTAAGGGTTTGAGTAATTCATTACCCAGGAATTGCTAGGTGAGGTTCTCTGGTGGGCAATAGGCATGATGTCAGGCTGTGTGGTTGAAAAAGTCCCTTCAGGAGTAAAATACTGGGACCCATCAGGTTACTGAAACACAGCAGAGCTCAGAGTTATACAGCTCCAATTCAGGTAACCAGAACTGTGTTAACTAAATTGTACCTCACTCAATTATGCTGATGTCTCTTTTTTTAATCTTCACCAGAGCACAGCAGCAGTCTGCAGGCCCAGACCCTGCTTCCTATTTGGATGTTACTGAGAATTTCACAAGAGCTGGGTGGGTGGGTAGGTGGAGCTGCCCTTGTTAGCAGAAAGCAGAAAATCTTCTGTTTCCATTTGTCTAGGTCATAAATCAACCATTAAGGAGAGGTATTCAAAAGCTGAGAATATCTGGCTGCAGCAATTTTTATTTTTCAGAATTTATTTTTAGCCTGAGACTAAATGAAAACAGGATTTAAATTATTTTCTTGGAGGTGGATTTTTAATGGTTGATTTGGCAAGGAGATTCCAGAATTTCAGTTCTGCCGTTTGACCGTAGGTAATTCATGGAGTTAGAGGTTTGAGTTCGTGACTTTCTTTTCATGATTTAAATGTTAGTACATTATATGTACTAACACTGCTGCTGCTATGTTGCAGGAATGTTAAGAGATACCGTTTGAAATACTCTAGTCTTTAATTAAAAGGATAGCTGTTACATAATGTCCATGGAAATACTTCCTGAAAAGTCAAGTTTGAGTACTCCACTTACCACAGGTAGAAAGGATTCCCACTTCACAGTCACTTAATCAGTGATGTAGTGTCAGGTCCAATTGAAAAAGGAAAAAATGCTACAATGGAAGCAGGAGATGCCTTGGTTTTAAAAAGATAAAGTGGGACACTTTGTACCCATGAGCAGCTGCTCTTTAAGTTTTTCAAACAAATAACAAATAAAACAGCCCTTCCCCCAGAATATCTAAATGATGTCAAGCTGTGATATGTTGTTACTCTCTATTGTTAAAAGGATGTCATGAATTCATGGAAAAAATACTGTCTGGATGAAGATAGAGCACATTTTGTGAATTTCTCAGAGGAGCTTTCAGAACTATGCTCGGAAAACTACAAAAAGAAGAAAGCATGAGGAAAACTGTCATTAAAATTTGATACAGATTTGAGTGAAAAAACCCACCCTGTTTTGTTATGGCAGACAGATAAAGAAGAAAAGTTCTAATGGAAATTCTCCAGCCACCATGAGAGTTGACTCTTTTGGAGAGTTAGACCAATCACTTTCCGAATGGTTGAGGTTTCCCTCCATACCTCAGAGGAACTGGAGTAGTTATGCGAGTAGAAAAATCTTTGCTATTCTGTTTGGCAGAAACTTAACAGCTACCAGTACAGGAGAACATTCAGTAGCACTCAAATAGGCAATGAATATTCATAGATAATGAGCGTTCATTACATTTCAATTTGCTTTGCTGGCCACCATGTCACTAAGACAATGGCATCATAGGGGAGAAGAATGACATTAGGATTACAGAAATATTTGAGAGATACTGCACAGTATGGCAGTGAAGTTTTGCCAGACATTTTTTCAACCTTCCAAAATGCACACACCAGCAGATGATAAAACATTTTATTATCTTAATGTGACTAATATTATTTCTGAACAAACTCCTCTAATTTAGTTTTTTTTTTTATTATAGGATACCTTTATTATCATTATGTTGAGAAAAGATGTATTTTCACTTCAGTCCCCTGCTGATTTGGGCAGAGCACAAAGGAAAATGTTTTTGCGAATTGTAGGTTGTAAATGGAAGCTAAAAGCTAGTGATTTTTTTTGAGAACTTATCTGGATGTTGTACAAAGTCATGATTAGCAAGGAATGGTGTTCACAGCAATTTGCAGGTATCTGGATACCTCCAAATGTTTCATGTTAGGCATCTCAGTATTTAAATACCCCAAAGCAATTGGTGATTGTGATAGGTCTGTGTTCTTGTGGAACTTATGTCTAAAGCTGTGCATCAGCTGAGTGCTAACAATCTCAGGATTAAATGCTTAGATGGCAATTTTACACCAAATTGGAATTTAAAGTATTCTGGTTAGAAAAATTCACAGATAATGAACTTGTGATTCTTTTCATATCAGGCTACACATCCTCTCACTGAACTGAGAGAAGACCAGTGTAAGCATTTAAGTCTCTCTCTTGCTATCCATTGTGCCAAGGGTTTCCCCAACAAAATAAGTATTTGACAAAGATTCTCCATGTCTGAGGAAATAAGTTAAAAGCATAAACCTGGAAACTGATGCAGAAAATGGAGCTACCAGAGTGGGATGTTTGGAGTGGTTATTCTAATCTGTGTTGTCATCTGAAAATTATTAATGTTAGTGGTAAAGAATAAAAATAAACTACTAATAATTAATACTGGAATGGGAGCAAGCTTTGTGTTTGGCTCAAATCCAGAATACTAGATTTTCAGGAGTGCATGGCATTGCAAAAAGTGTACTTTCATTAGGACTGTACTTCAGCTTCATAAAGTGTTTTTTAAAATCTCAACCCAAACTGTTTGCTGAGCATAACCAGAAAGCTTTGTGTGTCACAATTAGTGCTTTCTGCTTCCCACCTTCATTCCAGGAATTTATAGTTCTCTTAGTGACAAACCAAATCTTTAGTGTGAAAGTGACTGTAATATAAGCACTGCTGGTTTATGACCTCATTGAGCAAAATGAATAGGGTTAGGAAGTTTGTTAAAAAGATCAAGGATTTATGAAAAACTTGTCTGAAATTTAGCAGTTCAGATTTCTTTCTCAAGAGTAATTCAGATATTCAGATATGCAAATTAAGGTACACTGTGAGGTGCTTAACAAGATACTGTCCCTCATGAAGTGGATATTTAGGAGTTTTTGAACTTCTGATACATTTTTGTGAGTCAAAGCATAGGTACCCAAAGCAATCTTTTCAGCAATTCTTGGACCTAAAGCCAAACCATTGAAGCTACCAAGGTGCCTAAAGCTGCAGGCACAGGTATTTAGTGGGATCCTTAAAACTCCAGCTACAGAATTTCAATGCCTGTCTGCAGGTACTTTGAAAATTCCATTAGATGCATACTGGAACCACTGGATAGCTGGACTCTTCCAAAACTCTGGTCCCAAGTGTTGCAGGAGCCTGTGTGCTTTTTACTGTACTACTGCTAAAGTGTCTGCTAGCAACGGGAGTATAAGGAAATTCAAAATTAATTATGTTTGGTTAATACCATATCATTATGGTTTTGTAGCAACTCTCTCAGAGGTTCTGTATCTATCCCGTGAAAAAGCAAAGTGTGTTTCCCGCAGAGGTCCCTTTTGGATTGTGAAATGCCAGCAGACGTGCTAGATCTCCCCTGCTGTTGGAGGCTGAACAGACAGCTCGCGTTGCTGTTCACTGAAAACCTGGCTTGCATATGGAATTCATAGGTTTGGTGTTACCTTATCCATACTGAGCGGGAAGGCCAGCACTTGGAGGTAAATTGCAGCCCTGACCGCAATGCTGCTCGTCTTTCCAGCTGCAGCTTTAGTTTGTGGGTTGGGGTTTGAGGTCACAGTGCTTTGCCGCAGTACATTCAGGTGAGAGCATTGCCCAACTTCCTGAGCTTTTTGAGGAGCTGAAGAGGGGGAAGCAGTATTTCTGACCAGTTTGGCTCTTTGAGGCACTGAAGGGTAAAGCAACTCTGATTAGGGGCCCTTTGGGGAAAATTATCCCTTTCCTGGGATTGTGTTGCCTCCTTATTCAGCCCTGAGCCTGAGCAGAGGTGCCTGCTGGAAAACCCAGAGTCAGGTGCCTGTTCAGTATCAGCTGCCAAATAGTTTTCATGGGGTTGCTTCTGGCACTTTCTACCTATGGTATCATTTTGCTGAGTTCCCTTGGTACTTTTGGGAGCCAGTGTGGAACTCCCAGGCCTCCAGGCTTCCAGAGGTGTCTGCCCATCACTGCTCATTGTATAGCAGAAAGAGGATCCTAATTTAGGCAGACTGACTCAGTCAGAGCTGGAGTCTGACTTCTTAAGTGCTGCAATGCCTTAGGTAGGTGGTCTGAATATGGCCCTAAATAAATAAATAAAAACATAGCATGACTTTATCAGACACATTGAAAGAACAACTTCTCTAAGCTTTTGTAGGCTTGAGTCCAAAGTATTCACTCCTCAGATTTTCAGCGTGCTGGTTTTATGTGGTGTCATTGCTGGACAGATACTATGAACTATAAATATATTTTTATGCTTGTGTTTTTTCAAGTAAAGCCTAAATGGCTGGGAGGGGGTGCTTGACCCTGCATTCAGAGCAGCACAAAGAACAGAGGAAGAAACAGTCTGAAAGACACTGCACAGGAGAGACAAGGGGGTCTCAGTCTTTGCAACGCAATCAGGGCTGTGGCTTGAAATGCAATTCAAGTTACGTCGCCTCCATTGCTGTCCCACTGCCATCACAAACATGGGCTGAGTGTTATGTTGCATTCCTGAATCAAACCTCTACAGCAGCAATAATGATAATGATAATAATAATAATAGCAGCAGCAGCATTGTTTTTTTAATTTTTCTTATCCACCCTCCTCATCTGAGGTAGTCATAAGTTTGTAGTGTACTTCTGTCCAGGACAGCAATTTAGGTAAAGCTTTTGATCACTGGGATGCTTTTCTTACCAAAGAGCCAGATTCCCTACCCTTTCCCTTGGCCCAGGTCCTGGAAACCTGAGGCCATCCATTGGACCTTGGTGTCTCTGTTGGCAGCTCTGTGTAACCTGTCATGGAGACAGCCTGAGCACAGTTTTTGCACATGATGAATATGGATCTTTGCTGCATCTGGCAGGCTGCAACAATGAATGCA
Source organism: Melopsittacus undulatus (assembly GCF_012275295.1). Taxonomy (NCBI): domain Eukaryota; kingdom Metazoa; phylum Chordata; class Aves; order Psittaciformes; family Psittaculidae; genus Melopsittacus; species Melopsittacus undulatus. The sequence continues at coordinate 11,111,806 of NC_047536.1, forward strand.
GAAGACTGTCATTAATAGGCAATAAGAGCAGAAAGCAACATTAATGGGAATAAGCCTTTCTTTTACTAGGACTGATTATTACTTTTTTGTTCTTGGCCTGTGACTAGATCTTGCTGCAAATAACAGCTACTAACACTGTGCACGCATGTGTTTTGTTGTTGTCTGGTTTTGATGTGAAATATTTAACTATGGTATCTTCAAAGTGCGATTGTGTCATACATTCTGGTACACTAATAGATTTCAAAGATGAAGAGCCTTGCTGCTCTATGTTTAGTCATGCCTTCATCTATAAATTTATGGCAGTATTATGGTTTAATGAATTGAACAAGTCCCAGAACAACAACAAAAAAGCTTTTTTGTTTGAATTTAGATATTGCATACTTTGTTCTTCAAATGAATAATAAAACCAATATGTTCCTATAGTGGCAAATGTCAGGCTAACTTCATCTCACATTACTAATCAAGTACTCCAGGATATGTGTGTGCCCATATACATGTGTGTGTGTGTGTGGTAAACAGCACTTTTAGTCATGGTGCTAGACACAGGCTGAACATTCGTATTCCAATAGCAATAGGCAAACCTCCGAGAACAGATGGAGCAGAGTTCAGCACAAAGGTTTAATCCTATCAGGATGATTCCTGTATGGCCATCTGGATAATCCGGCGCACAAATTCAGTGCCTGTTAAAAATACAACGGAGGCCAAGATTAGCGTCACAGATTTTCCACTAGACTTGTTCGTATTTGACTTTATGATTCTCAGACTCCAGAAAATTGCATTAGAGAGCAGTTTGTGATTTGTGAAAGAAATCAGATGAGGAATAAGAACTCTTAGGGTACTTGAATTTCCCTTGAAGAAACTGGATTACAGTCACTCCCTGTCCCTGCCACAACTGCTTTGTGTTTCCACACTGGTTGTTCTGCTTCTGAAAGATGGTTACTAGGAGCTCTCTGTTGTGGGCAGACTTTCTGAATTCTGCTGAACAGAGAGACTGCAGCTAAAAATTAATTTTCGTTAGGGCTCTTGCTTTTATAAGGATGAAATAAATTGTTTGCTGTAGAATCCATATCAGGTGAACTTCTGATTGTTGCGCTATATAATATATATACATATATATAGTGGAGGTTTTAACTGATTCCGGAGAAATAGAGTTCTGGTTTTTTTCTTTGTGATAGTGAAAGATTACATAAAACTGTAAGTGATACTGATGTTTAGTTTGGGGGAGTGAGAATTTAGATTGAGTTTGAAGTAGGTGCATAGATATTGTACTATTTAGATACAGTATTTATATATATATCATTGACCAAACCTGGCCAGTTTGGCTATAAAATACCAGTGTACATCTGAACAAGAGGACTGACTGCTCTCGTGCTCCAGGTGTTCAGCTTTTCACACCTTGCAGGGATGGGATGCTGTGCTTTAGAGCTTTTATCCAATCTTATGCTCTGATTCTAGAGAGAATTGCTGTGAGAGATTTACAGTTTTAAGGCACTGATGGAAAAGATAGAAAATGAGACCAGGGTGACAGTGAAACAAAGCATGAATTTAGAAAGAGGACCCACTGCCCTTCTGATAGGTTGGGATTCAGCAAAACAGTAAACCACAGTGTTAACATTAAGCAAATGACTTGTTCCATCTATGAAATGCTTTACTGATTCAGAATCTCAGTTAGCAGCACTGAAGGACCAGTCAGTTAAACTAAGTAGCTTTTGGGGTATGCAAGCTAGGCAGAGATGTTTGTTTTGACAGATTTTTAGGGTTGATTTATATTACACATTTTGGCCTTCCATTTGCAAGGTTGTCTTCATCCTCACACAGAAGTTGCATCAGTGTGAGTATTTTTAAACTTTAGTGGACTTTAACAGATGCAGTCTCCTTTCTGGACATGCTTATTGTTTTTAAAATAGTCATATTAGCTTAGCTGGACTCTGTAACTTCATCAGCGGAAGTTAAATCAGTAGGAGGCCATTGAAATTGAAATGTGGGAGGCATATAAGATTTTTTTGTTTTACTAAAAAAACTTAAAACCCACATTCAGATAAACCAGTTCTATCCCATGTGTATAATCACACCCTAGTCCCCTGCATGCCACTGCCTTTGGCTTCCCATCTTTCAGGAACACTTTTCCTATGCCTTTGCAAGTGACCCCATGCGGTGGAGGGAGGAGTGAAGAGATTGAGGTGCAATAATCTAGGGGCCCAAAGTAAAGCAGTTATCTTTCTCGGGGTCAAAATTTGCCTGTGTATCACCGAGGGAGGAGGGCATGCTGCAACAGTCACTGATATGGTGCTTGGGTCCAAGCAAACTTGTCCCCAGTTGTGGAGCTGGAAGCACTGCCAATATGGGGAGTTGGAAGCACTGCCACCTTATTGTGATATTCTTCGATGTGCTGTTTCTCCTCCTGACCCAATATGCATATATCCTATGTGCAACCAAGCTGCTTTGAGATAACAGAGGTTGCATCAGTGCTGGAGCAAAGTTTTAGTGCTGAGCATCGGTTTAGGCAGAGTGCTATGTTTGGCCGAGGCACCCACAACAGTTTCTTTAGGGCTGACTCAAAATGAAAATCTTCCAACTTGGGGCAGAAATAATGAATGTAAAAATTATAGCTTAAAACCTGCTATAAATTTCCTTGAAATAAAATACCAGAACATATGTAGAAAAAATCACACTAAAATTGTTAGACTTCTTGAAAAAATAATAAAAATATATACAAAGTATGTATATATTTTTTCAATAATAATAATATATATATTATATATATATTCTTGTTTTGGCTGACCTAATATAGTGAAATAAACCAATTTTTAAGTGTTTTTGCAACATTGCATTTTTCCTAAGTAATTTATTATTTGCCAAATGAACATGACAGAGATTTCTTTTGGAGGTCAGCTTTTACTGCTTGCAGTGAGATGCTGAGGGCTCTTACTGGTTTATTAATTTTTGGAAAGCAGAAGGTGCCTCCTAAAGGAAAAAAGCAAACAAGCCAAAAACCCCTACAACTTCTTCTGTGATATGAAAGGGTTTAAAGGAATGAGTGAAAATGCATTTCTTGCAGTCATACACAGGTAATTGAATTATTGGTTTTATGGAAATTTTAAGTAAAATACACAGCAGATTATTATTATTTTTTGGTAACACATTTCTCATTATCCTGGATTGCCTTCTTTTTCCATGCAATCATTTTTCAGACAGTGATCAACAACTGAGAGCTTTGGAAATCATTAAGGGAAGAGAAATACAGAGGACTCCATGAAACATAAGTTTGCTAGCTGAGACATCAGCAAGGCTAAAACAGAAACACTGGATTAAGTATTAATTCTAAGTGTAATATTATCCCAAATAATTTGCATTTTCAATTTCCATGAATGGGAACTGAGCATCTAAAATGTTAGGCAGAAAACCACAGCCAATACCTTTAATTTCACTACTTGAACACAGAAACAAAGACAACCTTCCCTCCCTTCCCCCAGCCTGGAGGGATTGCATGGTGTGTATATTTTTGGTTCAATGATTTCACCCAGTGCAGATGTCATGAAGAACCCAGGAGGAGGTTGCCGTTTTTGGAGGGGTGTTGTAATATTTAAAGCTCACAAATGGTAAGTCCCAAATATCAAGATGCTGTAAAGGAGAGAGCTGGGAAGGGGGAGCGAGGCATCACATCCTCATGCCTGTGTTGCATAAAACTGCATGAGTTATCTCCTCGAGAGGGAAACCTCTGTTACCCTGTTTCCTGCACAGCAGCTGCTTATTGTCAGGAGAGAATAGGAGAGAGTGCAGGCTGTGATATGAAAAAGGAAAGCAGGAAGATCATCACTTTACTAAGATAAACAGCAAACGCATTGTTTAGCTTAAGAGTGAAGATTTAATGCTCCAGTACAATGTGTAAAAAGTCTGCCACATTCCCTTCCCTGAAGTGTCTATGACTAACTCTTTGAGCTGGTCTTGTGGACTTTTCCCATCCAGGCTGGTTTCAGAAACTTCAGTTGCTTTCAGTTGCTTGTGCTGAATAAGGCTCCAGCAATGCTTCCAAACACTAGACTGAGAATGGTGTCATTGCATGGGTTCACCCTTTCAGCATGCTCGAAGTAGGTGAGCCGATGATAACAACTGCTGCTTCTTGGGAATGAGAATATTATTTTAGGGAAAAAAAACCCACAAACCTTGGATATTTGGTTTATTCACTCAAACTGGCAAATTTGGGAAAAATTAAAATTTTTCAGTTCTGAAAAAAATCCACTCTCCTCCATAACAAAAATCAATCTTTTAAGGTGCTTAATATGGAACAAATAATGAATGAAATAACCCTTCCTCCCTGTATAACACCTCTAAATCTGTAACTCAAGAAGGGAAGAAACAATATTTTTCTCACCCTTTAAGGAGAAGCATACTTTGCCAAACTTAAAATGATGATCAAAAACGCCTTGAGCATACGAGTAAGTGCTGCACACCTTTGGCTCCAGAGTTCTGTGGGAGAGGAATTTAGGCTCAGGCAATTCCTGGGCACTGTCTTCTTCAGAGTCATAAACTCTGTGATTTCAATAGCTATGAGGTACCTGAGAGAAGACCTACACCAGATGATATAAAAATGCTGTAGAAATCCTAGAGTTAGCATTGAGTTGCTGCTACATTTGACTCTCTACACTGAGCAGATATAGCAGCCCAGTTCCTGAAACTGGCATATCAACATTAGTATGTCGGTTTTGCGCTGCCGGTTCTTGTGTCAGGTTGAAAGCTCAGCACTGCACAGGGTGGTCTACATGTAACCAAAGTGTATTTTTGGAATGGGAATCCCCAATTCCATATACACCAAATAGCTCTTGGCAGCTTTGTGCACCGCCCTGCCCAAATATCTTTAAAAATCTAGTTCCTTCTGCAACTTCTTCAGCTGGGTTTTTAAGCACTTACTTAAGTGGTTTGTTGAATCACATCTTCAATAAGTCATGGTTTTGAGTGCTTAACACTGATTTGTCTTGATATTCTGGAAATTGGTAGGTTGGTGAAAGCATTTAACAGGTTGCAAGATCAGCCCCATAAGCTGTGGGTTAATCTGTGGCTCATTTATATATTTAGCCTGGAATTAGGTTTTGCCCAAGAAAAAAAAGGAAAATGAAATTAAATTCTAGATATTTTCAGTACCTCCTCTAAGATGAGACATAAATCCCCTGCTCCTCTGAGCTTCCAGTTTTAACTGCCTTTATGCGACAATCCATGCTTGTCACAATACTCTTAAAGAGAAGAAAAATAAAAGCATGTACCCCATAATTTAAACTCCTGTTGTGATGCAGCAACTGTTGTCTGAGCCTCATCTATGGAATAATGGAGGATGAAACCACACTTCATGATAAAAACTGCAGGCTAGGTCATTCTTACAGTAACCAGCACAAACTGGATATTAATCATAGAGCAAATACATTTCAGAAGCTAAATAAGAGCAGTCCCAGAGCCCTGCTGATAGCTGTGCATCCCACTAATTCACCTCAGTGAACATTTACCTCTAAGCTCAATTAACCCTTATGCCAAGGCCACCCATAAACTTTCTTGTAAATATGTTTTTTTCCTCTGGCCTCTGTTTTCTGTCAGTGGAATAGATCATTTTTGTTGGAGGATAAAATGCTATCTCTGTTTATAAATGCAGGTCCCTAATTAAGAATATGAGATGTCTAGTGTGTGTTTGTGAGGGACTTGAATCAGTAGCTCATTGATTCTGTAAATTCGTATGTTTGATGCTCCCGAGGGCATCTGCTGTTTCTGATGTCTTCAGGTGCTATTTGAGGCAAATAGAAATGCTCAGGAGGCAGATGGATGATGATGTTGGGGAGAGGGATTTCCTAGTGCAATTGCCTGTACACAGAGTTAGGTGTTAAACATGTACAAGTAGCTATGAGGAGATATTTGCTGTTGTTTTATTATTATTATTGTTATTAGTATTATTAGTACTGCTGTTATTCTCCCTTCCAAGCATTGTTCAGAGGCATATTGGAAATGTGGTAATTATGCCCTGACTGGTTGTGTAGTACTAGTGTCCTGAGCTAAAGTTCAACGCCCTGAAATGAAATTTAAACCAATTAATCTGTTAGATTTTTATCGCTTGTCCATGTTTTCTCAGCAATTCCCTCAGCACGTGGCCTTTGATCAACTCTAAAAGCTAAAATGTGTGCCTGCTGCTAGCAAGATGGGGCTGACATTAACATGGCACTCATAAAACAATCAGAGCACTGAAGCCCTCAAACAGACAGGGCATAGTAATATTTAATAAAAGCGCACACATAATCTTCAGAATTAGCATTTTGTGCCTTGCAGTACCTTTGGGAGAAGAGCTTTTATTTGTGGAGTGATCATTATTATAACAAAGAAGAGCTACCTAATAATTTCCACTTTAACTCTGCAATATGCCACGAGCATTTCTGAACCATTATGCTAAACTGTGGCGGGGTAATCATTTTATTGTCACAGTTTGAAGGAAGAAAAATCCCCTATATATCAGTAGCTAGGGGAGCACGGGAACACAGCAACACACTGGCACTCACAGCACACAACCCAAAACTTTACCTTTTTGCTACCCATGTGCTGAAGTTTGTACCTACCATCCTTTGTATTGAGGGCAATTAGATTTTAACGTGTATCCTGAGGAAAGATGAAGATTTCAAAGAACATTGTTTCCCTTGAAAGTCATTAATGGTTTTGCTCATAAATCCTTAAAATTTATTGATAGAGACTGTAGCTTTGAAGGCAAAATTCCCATTGGCTTTGATAAATTTGGGGTTGCAGTGCTTCTCTCTAACATCTATATCTGTTAACTCAAACCACAGGAACAGAGCAATGAAACATGTCAGATGCTAACACTGATTTGCCTTGATATTATGCAAAGAAGGAGAACAGCTCATTACAACTCATAACCATTAGGCCATTTCAGCAGGTGGAGGATGTAGCCACATCACCTTCAGCAAGGAGCTGCAAGGTCCATGCCTGCAGTTCTAGGGGTAATATTTAGTTTTCCCTCAGTCCAATGACTGCTCTCAAAACATGCAGCAAATATAATACCCTTGTGCCAAAGAGTCTTAAAATCTTAGCTGATCATTAGGCTATCAAACCATTTTGGTTCTGGTTGTAGTTGGCTGCCAGCAGTTCATTAACAAAAAATATTTGTACACATAAGAGGGTGTAATTATTATTTTTTCTTATCGTAATTCTTCTGTGGACTTAAAGTCTGTTCATGTTATCAATCATGTACACTTCATTGCCTTTATTGCAACTGGTCTAGAGTCCTTCACTGCATTTTTTTATCAGTGAAGATTCATACTTCAGCTAAAATCTCTTTTTCTACAGAAAAACTTACATTTTATGTAACCTTTTTTTCTATTTGTTTTGAAAACACCATTTTAGAAATGATGCTCTGGTGTTACAGAAGAGCATGTGCAATGAAAATATTTCCAAACAAAATATTTTGTTTTTCTTGGAAATATTAATGTTATAGTTAATTCCAGATAAAGATTCTGGAACTTTGCATTCTGCAGAAAAATACGGTGTATTTTTGTTTCTCTTGTGACCAAAACAAAATGTAGAAAAATCAAGGTCTTCAGTGAAAAGGTTATTCTGCCTAGCTCTGTTTTTCTAGGGTTGCACAGAAGTAAACACCTTCCAGACAGCACTTTGAAACTTGCCAAATGATTAACGGAAGAAGTATGAAGAGCAGAGGGCCTGAGCTGGCCAGACATTTGTACCAGGGGCATAAATAGAGCTGAGGTCATTGCCTTGCTCTCCTCCAAGTGTTACCTGTGGTGATGTTGGCAAATGGGACCCAATTCTTCCATGCTTCTTCCTTGTGCTCCAACGAAAGGGCCTGGGAAGGGCAAAGTTTTAGTAAGACCAAAGTCCCAAATGACACTGGCAGTTGCAAATATGTCATTATATAAACATGTTTTGTGCCTTCAAAAACAGGTAGCAGTCTGGATGCCTCCCTCAGCACGTCTCTTTGGGCTTCTTTGGGATGCAGCCTTAAGTGTAGCCTCCCTTGTGGGGCAGCACTTCCATGCAGCCCTTCTGGTCTTTACAGACACTTGCATTTTAAGATATGAGAAGTTATGTGAGGAAAGTTGGGAGGTTGCACTGGTCTTTGCGGCTGTTTACAAGGAAAAATAATGCCCTGAAGTCTTTTGGGAATGCACAGCACTTATGCTGCTTCTCAGTTAGTGCCTGGAAAGAATACCAACCTGCACTGCTTATTAAGCTACCAAGTTCTGGCTTTTTGGCCTCAGGTAAGTCAGGAGTTTTGGTGAGGCATTGATTCAGCACAATAGCTACATATTTAACTAACAAAATTAATGTATAACATTACACATGTGGGTGGTTACATCAGTTTTGTGGAAAAGAGTGTCCCAGTGAACAGCCACAGTTCAGCAGAAGGACCTGAGTTTCTGCTCAAAGTCCCCCTGGCTGCCATGGGACTTGGCATTATTTGATACTAAGCACACACATGTATAAAACATGTGAAGCAGCACAGACAGTGCAACACCTTGTGCCTCTGAGTGCAATGTAGGTAACTGCAAAGAACATCATAATAGGAGATAATAGCTTACTCTTTACTGGAGACCTGTAACTGCAGAACAGTGTCTTCCATTCATTGTTGAAGTTAATTGAATTTATAATTTTGAATCATAGAGTCATAGAATCACTTAGGTTGGAAGAGAACTTTAAGATCAAGTCCAACCATTAACCCAGCACTGCCAAACCCACCACTAAACCATGTCCCTGAGTGCCACATCTACATGTCTTTTAAATATCCCCAGGGATGGTGACTCAACCGCTTCCCTGGGCAGCCTGTTCCAATGCTTGACAACCCTTTCGGTGAAACCTGCATATGTTTTCTGTTAATGGCTTACAGTCTCAAACAGTTTTTATTCACTGGTATTTAGAAAAAAAAAAAAAAAGTTGCTTGTAGTCTTTGAGAAAAGTAGCTCATTCTCTGACACATGGGAAAATGATTATCTTCAGGTTTTATTGGGGGGGACGGGGGGTGTCTACAATCAACTGGAAATATTGGAAAGGATGTAATTTGGAAGTGATTTTAATTTTTATTTATGAAAAAGCTCGATTCTGTGAAATGGCTGGATGGCATTTTGAAAAGCTGCTTTCACTGTAAATCCCTTGCCATGGGCTCGCCTGAAAGGAAGGCATTTGGTTTTGGACTTTGCAATGGTTTTTATGCACAGTTTTATACAAGTAACTTGAATCCAAACTAAACATATTGAAGTTACTTCTGTGTGTGCGCTACATTTTCATGATGGTAATGTTAGGATGTTTCTTTTGTTAGCTCATGTAAAAGTTACTGGCTGTGCTCTGCCAAGTTTGGAGTAGGGTAATGATTTTTTTTTCTGCCTGTATGTGTTTGTGTTTTTCACTGGGGCTGGCATCCCCATCAGCTTAAGTAGTGGAAAAGTTTGTGCCTGACACTTACAACCTTTTGTAGGTAGGGACAGGGTGTGTTTGCTCCTCATGCATGCCTTCCATCATTGGTAGTGAGAGTCTGTAGCAGTGCCCACAGAAACACTCACTGCTAAGGGTGACTCAACAGCTCCCTTTCCAGGTCTTTCCAGCTTCCCAGCTCCACACCCACCCTGCCCAAAGGCTGGGAGGAAGGAGCTTCTCACCAGCCTCACTACTCTTCCAGTTGGCTCCAACCCACCATAAGGTCACATACACTCACAGGGTCTCTTTAGCACTTTATATCTGGAGCATTTTAAAGTAGGCTTCTGTGAGTGAATTAATTTACTGTTAAAAGTAAATTAATTTACAATTAGAAGAATATAGGGCAGGGATATCATTAACTAATTCACAGGTGCAAGGGTGTTGTCCTGGATGATGTTAATGTAGGTGGCTTTCACACCCCTCTCCTCCTGGTAGATCCTTATTTATACCTCATACTGTATTAGCATGGAGAACTTGGTGGCATTTGGGATGGAGTTGCTTCTTTACATTGATCTGTATGACCACCCTAAAACTCTACAGCTGAGGGTTATGGAGGGGTTTTTGTCTTGGTCAGTTTATCTTTACAGTAATGTTATTCCCATTGCTTCACTACAGTTAAATTCTGATGTACTCCAGTACTGCAGAGGAGGACAATCAGTATGTGGATGTTTATATTGCCCTATCCCACCAATATATGAAGTCAAGAGTGCTTCTGCTTAGATAGTCTTATACCAGAAGATCTTACACCAAGATTTGAGCTTACTACTTGGAGCAGGTCTTGAGTTTTCAACATCCTCTTGGGAAGCGTTTAGTACATGTAGTATCAAGAAAGTGACTAGTAAAAGTGGGTACAGACTCTGTGATCATGGCACCTGCTTCTTAGTTGTCTGGTTGATGCAACATAATTTGAATGCCTCAATGGCAAGGTTGTGGGATTTGGTTTGGGGTTGTTTTTTTGTAGTAGCCAAAGCATTAAGCAGAGCAGGGTGGTTTAATACTAAAACAACCTGGATCTGATTGCAGAACACTTAAAGAATTCCTGAGGGTTACACACATATTTATTTAGTCAATATTTTCCATAATATTTATGGGATTTGAATGATGAATTTAGGTTATGATGGATAATAAAGCAAGCTCACTGAAAACTGTTTTAACTCAGGAATTGCACTTTTCACGCAGAATAAAAATAGGGATTTGTCCTGATTTCCAGTTGGTTTCTGCCCATCATGCTGTGATTTCATTTTTTTTTTTTTTGTAAATGTAGGCTTTAAAAAAGTTAATTTTTTCAATGCAGATAACAAAAACAAACAGAAATTAATTGAGAGAAAATGCTTCCAAAGATACAGTTTGAGGTCATGCATGTGTACTAGAAAGAACGTGATTGCTGAAATCTTTGTGTTAGTAAGGGGGGAAAATGAAAGCTCCTTTTATTTTATTTTTTCTTGAGTCTTCTGTCATTAAAATCTGGTTCTAACAGCAGAATACTTCTCTTTTTCATGTGTGTTGAAAAGCAGCTACACCATGTATCAAAGCCATCAGTCCAAGTGAAGGATGGACTACAGGAGGTGCCACTGTCATCATCATAGGAGACAATTTCTTTGATGGGTTACAGGTCATATTCGGCACCATGCTGGTTTGGAGTGAGGTAGGTGTTGTCTGAACGGTAATGTCTAATAGCTTTGTCTAGCTTACAGCTAGCCTGTCCTTTTTTTATGCCACATGCTAAATCAGCAGCAAATGTTGAGATGTGAATCCTTTCCTCATTCAGTTTTATGAAAATAATTAGTCAAATTTACCTGTGGCAGAAATCCATTATAAGCCAGGGATTTGCATCTCTGCTCGCTGCCCCTGAATTTAGCTCAGTGTCTTTTATTCCAAGAAAAGGGAAGGATAAATGCCTGTGTGAATAATTCTGCATTTAGCACAATAGCTAAGGGCCCACAGGAAACAAACGTTTAGGTGATCCTGCTTTCCAGGGAAACTGGCTGCTTGTAGCTGCACCTCAATGAGGTGGAGATTGCAGAAATTCAGTGCTTATGAATAGCATATCCTTAAAGTGCAGGTGCTTCGTGTAGGCATCATTTTCATAATAGTAAGCGAATACACAGTGTTGTATCCACAGTGGAAAGTACAGATTCATTATACCTACTGGGGTTCTCTGTAGTTTCACAGTATCCCCTTTTTTGTTTCTTATCCATTTTTTGCTGTACCCTTTCCTCCCAGTTTCTTAAATCCTCTCTTCTCCGGACACATAAATAAATGTGGAGTTTGATATTCCCCAAAAGCCTGTAGAAAGCAGTGCCTGAACAGCCACTTCCAGTGTGCAGGGCTATAGAAGTCAGGGCAGAGTTCCCACTGGCTTCGCTGGCACAGGAAGGCAGCTCCAAGGAAAGGTTCATGTTTTACATTTATGGCTTTCCAAAAGTATTTTTGAGGTTTTATAAGAAATTGTTATTTTCATTATTTCAATACTCACACTAACAGACAAAATAGTATCTCTGAAGTAGCTGTACAATGCTTACCTTATGTAAGGATCATCTGATGCTTTACATTATATACTGTAAATATTAATTCAACAGTCTAGATTAATTCATATCCAGCACATTCACCCTACTGATTCCATTGCACATATGGCAGCATTTTTTCCATATGAAGAGTATTCTCTAATGTCCTTCGTGGGCTCTTTCTGCCCCCTCCTTCTCTTTCTCCCTCTCCCTTTCTCATCCTTCCACTTGAGGACAAGTGTGGATGAAAGGGCATTCCAGAAAAGGAGATGTATTAAACAAGCCCTATTCTGAAGCCCTTATGTGATCATGAAAGTGCCCCCTGGGTCCAGTGTAAGCATTTTGTGTGTTATGATTAAAGCCATTATGGCTACAGACATTTAACAGGGAAAAGTGAAGAGGCTGGGAGGAAAATGCTCTGATTTTGGTACTGCAGACTTGGATCTTTCATTATAATTTTTATTCTATTTATCAGTGGAAGCCATTAATTGGCAATTTCTAATCTCAGGAGAGTGAATGGTGGTCAAAATTTTGCTGGTGGTTGCAAGGCCTTGTCATAAAATGAATAACGTTAGAGGGGGTCCAAACCCAAGCCCGTCTGTTGTGAATGCTATAACATTCACAGTTGCAAGTTGACTTTGAGTGAGAGCTGTTTCACTGTCTTTCACTTATAGAATTGCTTCTCAGTTTCATAACCTATGAGAGTAATAGAAAATCCTATGGGGGAAAAAAAATCTTTCTAAAAGAAGCAGACAAACGTGCAGAAATGCATGAGCTGTCTGAGTGATCCCTAAATAATAGTGATCTATAAATAATTCAGATTGCACATACTAGCCACCTATGAAGTACAAAATAAGTTCTTTCATTTACCTTCCCACTTCTAAAAATGGTTAGTGCATTTTCAGTCCCCAGGAAGAATATTTCTGTTTTACTTTAGTAGAGTGCAGACTTGAACTCTGATCTGAATTTCAGTACCATTTCAAACCTGAAGAAGCTTCATCTTGAGTAGCCAGTCAGGCCCAGTTTTGAGTAAACCTGGCCAAGTTATTTTGTCATTGAATTCAAGAAGAATTTTCAAGTTCATCCTGTTGTTTCATGGATCCAAATGAAACATGATTTTAACTAAGCTGCAGGAAAGCTAAAGAAAAAGAGCGAATCTTGCTGTGTTTTCACATGGATTTTTCTAGCTTCACTTTCAGTTATAATTGCAGGTGGTTTGGGGGATGAAATCTAATATTTAAATTAAGCATCATTTTACCACAGGCTTTGCATGGGACCTTGGGCAAATCACATAATCTGCTTAAAGTTCAATTCCCTTTCTCTGACATAGTAATAAGATTAGTCACCTGCTTTGGAAAGGTGCTGTGAAGATAATTATCATAAAGTTTTTATATTACTCAGACTTTGTTGTAGTGAAATCCATGTAAGTACCCAAGATGCAGGGATACTTAAAATATAAATATAAATCCTACCGTGGTTCAGAAGCAAAGTTTAAAGCCAAAAAGAAATATTAATTTTAAGGGTGAATTTGTTGCTGTCAAGCAGCGTATGTTATAAATAATTTGAAATGTAAATAATATATTTTTAATTTATTTTACATGTATTCAAGTTTTGTAATTGAAATATTTATATGCTTGAAATGGAGTTGACTGTGTTAAAAAAGGAGGTTTAAAATGGTTTCTGAAGCACATATTTATTATTCAAACATATATTTTAGCTGTAAACACTCTAACATAATTGCAACCTTTCTCAGCCAGGGAGAACTAAATAAAAACTTAATTTGTCACATTAATTTTGTGAAGAAATGCAGATACCCTAAGCCAGTAAGTTCAATTAATCCTTAACTCCCATATTACTTTATAAAAATGACTTTGAGAGCCCTCGATATTTTTAGAGTACAGGAAAATGGGCCATCTAATGCCTTTTTTTCAAGGGACTTTCATAACTGACCAACAAATGTCATTGGTATATCATGTGCACATGCTGAATCTGGACAGGCCACTCCCAGCAAATAGTCTGTTTGCCAGATAGACTCTGCCTGTCTGTTTGTCCAGTCCACGGACACAGAGAGTTGTTACTTGAAGGTTTTTACCCAGTGTTCTGTGTCTGTGCGTTGTTGCTAATGTTCCAAATTGGAGATGAAGATAAAAATCCCCTGTTGTCTCACTTATTGGGGGGCTGAAACTCCAAGAGTCAAGTTTCAGGGCAAATACATGATTGTGAAGACAAAATTAGTTTCTTATAAATATTCCACAATATTTGCTTAAAATGAACTATTTCTTCAAACATTTTCCTGCCAAGAACATTCCTCCAGCTGTACAGAGTCAGCTGGAAACAACTTCTTTTTCTTTTATACTAAGAAAAGATGAAGCACTGAAACATCATTTTTTTTTACCTTTGTACAGCACAAAACCAGAAGGTGATTTTTTTGGTTGGTGGGGTTTTGTTGGTTTTGGGGTTTATTTTATTTATTTTATGCTGCTGAATCAAATGCTGTAACACAGTATTTTATTTTGCTTTTTATGTTTATTATTGATTTTGGAAGTCTCTGTTTTTGCGTTCTTATTTTGGAGGTCTGACTCATTTTTAAAAAATGAGTGGCACCCTCTTTTTGAAACCCAAGGCTTATTAAGCAGCATCTGGATCCCCAGAATTGAGGCATGTGAAGTCATTGGTCATGTTTTAAAATACAGGTACTGTATGGGTCCTGTTCTCACTGAAAACTGTCATTGCCTTCACTTGGTGGGTTTCTTCATTTCTTCATTCTTGTCCTAATGGTCCTCTTCACACAGAGTGCAAGTTAAATTTATGACTGTCACCGTTTTCCTAACCACAAACCAGAGCTCAAGCAAGCAAAAATAAACTAGTGACTCAGATTAATGACATCTCCTTATAAAATGTCACTTTTAAAAAAAGAAAGTAACCTGGCACTCTGAGGAGTGTGAAATGATGCTGTATCATACAAGAATGTCTAGAATATATTAGCAAACCACAGAAAGAGGCTTGTTGTACGCACTCAAACCAAATGTGTTTTGGATTTTGAAGGACATGCACCTCCCTCCATTGTGAAGATCTCTAACTCAGGTTTTAATGCAATCCACAGCATGCCCCAACTGGCATGTAAGTTTATATCAAACAGCTAATGCAATTGCCAAGTATCAGACCAATGTGCTTGAAAATCCTTGGAAGAAAGGGTCCAGTTACTAGTTCTATGTCCAGCTCCAAGTTTTAATTTGCCAAACGCTGGAATGGAAGAGGAAATTGGATCTGGGATTTTTTTCACCAGTGAGTTTGTGTCCAAATCATAGGTTAATGCCTTGCTCAAGATTTACATCTTTAAAATGCAGTCAGAAATGTATGTCAGCTCCTATTTGTAAGTTCTCGGCATGTCATTGCTACAATTGTTTTGATTGCTGTTAATGCACCAAAAGTTCCCACCTGAGGTCAGAACATCTTGGGCTGGCAGTGGCAATGACAGCTGTCTATAAAAACAACAGGGTGAACACATCATAATGCTTCCCCATGACTATCAGTCTCCAACTGTTTGGGTCTCAGAGGCTTCCAGGAATGTTGCCTTTGCTTTTAATATTCCTTGATGCTAATAGCTCACCTCTTCCAGGTGATTTACATGCAAATATGAGACAGACTACCTTGAATAAGGTACAGGCTATGTCAGTGTGAGAGGAGAAAACATGGTGGAGTAGATCGCCAAGGTCAGGCTGCAGGCTGACAATGTAGACAGGGAAACATTCCATAATCCTGGAGTTATCAAAGTTGGGGGCAGATCTGACATAGGTCGACATGGAGTACCCAGACCTGTGTAGTATCCAGTGGGTCATTCAAATTGCAAAGCAGTCAGGGAGAGCTGGTCCTGCTCCACAGCACAGATCCTGGCAGCACTGGGGAATCAGAGTTCAAGACCAAAGGTGAGCTTCTGAAGGCACATTTTGATGTGCAAGAGGACATTTTCTGTTAAAGACAATTTCTTGATGTGACAGCAATATAGGGGACTACTGGTATGTAACTGAGTTAGCCAGTTCTTTTTTGTGTGCATGAGAACTGAAGGCTGACCCAGAACAAAGGTCCTAGCTCAGCACTATGTCACTGACAGTGGCCAGTGCCGGATGCTAAGGAGAAAAAGCAAAAGTAAAAGGCATGTGTATTCTTCTGGTATGTCTCCCAAGTTTTAGTTCTAGAAAAGAGAGGGATAAAATACATCCTGAGCATCCTAAACCATAGGACTTCAGACATAATGTTCATCCTTTGGGAATGTGTGGGCGACATTATTGTATATTTGTGGTTTTAAACACAGTTAAACTTATTTACTCCAGCACACAAAGGAAAACCAAACTGTTTGTGGAGAACAAACCAGGAAACTTGCTTAACTCTCCCCAGCTCTCTGTAACAATGGACCATAAATAGGTCAGACATTTCTTGGGAACTAGGGAAGATGAGTATTGGAAAATGCCACAAATTATGTTTAAAGAACATTAAAGTGGTGACAGACCAGTAAATGCTGGGAAATTCAAAGATACAACCAGAAGCTGCCTGTGTAGCTCACGCTAGAATGGGGGTGAGGGGAACAAGGCACATTCTGATGTAGTAAGACTAACATGTTAACCTTTGCTATTAAAATCCTTGGCTGTTTTTACAAATATTTTCCCTCTTGAAATGTCATGAAACTTTTCCCATCTTGCTAGTTCACCCAGTTAACTAGAACCACTTATGGAGGGGATTTATCTCAGCTATGTTTGGCTGCCTACAGTTAAGCATCTAGTCTGAACTTGTCATCTGGGGTCATTGGAGAAAGGTAGATGCTTCCAGTGAGTAGTTCATCCCAATGTGAGAGGTGTCTAAAGCACTGGAAATAAATTGCTGTTTGGCAGTGCTTTCTGCCTCCTGACTATTGAGGGCATATAGAGAGTTTACCATGACTTTTAAGCTCAGTCAACCCAACTGTAAGATAATTCAATTTAAGTAAAAGCAATGGTGGACGTTTGGTTGTTGGTATTTTGGTTATTTTTTTATTTTGTTTTGCTTTTTACCCAGTTGATAGAGTAATTCAGAAAAAAAAAAGGCCAGGTTTCTTTTAAAAATAAATAAGTTTCTAAATCACATGATTTCAAAGCAGAGCCTCAAAACATGTTCTTTGGAGCTCACAAACAAGAAGGCATCAATTCCTACATGATCATTTATAAAATGACATATGACTTATGACTTCTGTGGATCTAAATAACTTTTGGAGCATTTGATGCTGACAGTTTTGGTTTTAATCTTCAACTTGATGCAATTTTAATTTTCTTATTTTATGTATGGAGAACCTCCTACTGTGTATGACATTTCCCTCAGTAACACAGATGGCTCTCAGCTACTACTCTCCTGTGCTTTTTCAGTCCTATGCCCTAAACAGAGAACTGGTTAAAAATCTGAAATTTTGGTAAGAATTTACTATGATTTTGACATAATTGGTTCCTAGTAAAAATAAGAATAAGATTAGCTATTTATTAAGGAAAAAAAAGAAAGGCATATTGAAGTGATTCAACCAACAGCACAGAGCAGTTTACTGTCTGCACAGGGTGCCCATGGCTTTGCTCACTGTCAAGGCTGATTATGGTCTTGGTCTTGTTTGCCTCTCTAGAAATGTGTTAATGTGCCATAGTTGGAGAACGCTCATCTGTGTGCCAGAGCTGTATCTTTATTGCTGGACACTATTATGACAACTTTTCTACATACCTCTTTTCCCTGTTCTTGTCTGAGGGAGCATAATGAGTGAGGACATTTCAGTGATGGGGAGTACAATGCTGTAGTTTCTGAGTGCAGCAGAGATTTGAGCTAACCTGCCATGAATTAAAAAACTCCTAGGTGGCTCTTATATTAATTTCAGGGACTATGTTTTAAATCCAGCCCAGAATCCTGACAGAGCAAAAATGGTCTAGAGCCTGGAAAATGCAGTACTGTCCCACCCCAACCTCATATGTTAAGATCAGGATTCCCAGCCCTAATACGAAGAAAGTTAGGTTTGCCTACTTCTTAATATGTAAATTCACATCAGATGTGTCAGTCATTGCAATGAAGGCAGACTGGAAGTGTTGGTTAGGTGGTTATATTTGATATGTCTCTTGAGTGCTCTGATCATTTGTAAGGAAAGATCCACCATCCTTCAGAAGCCAGTTTTTGCATTTCTGCAGTAATCCGTTATACCTCCAGAAAATGAATAGAAAACTCAGCAGCATGTGGTGCTTTTGAAGAGTATGGATGCCAGCTGGGGACCAGTGCCTTTAAACGCCTGTCTGGGCTTGGGCTGCACACTGAATCTCAGCCTGGGCTTGAGCTGTGCCATATTCACATACCTGTGTATCATCAGTTGGATTTGTTGGACACTGCTATGACCCATTGTTCACTTGAGCATACATAGGCATCATGCTGCTGTAAGATAAAATTATTGCATTAAACCAGGGCTAATGCTTGCACTAGGAAGCAAGTGCCTGCCATGTATGAAAACAGAAATAATGTTGCTATGGCTGAGGAGGAGAATGCTTGTAAATATTGTAGTAACTGGCTTTTGTGTGGGTTACATCCAGATTGTATTCAAACATTGACAGGTTAATTACATGTTTCAAAGATTGTTTACTGTGATCTGAAAGGAAAGTGTTATTAAAGAGGTGTTCAGCATCTAACAGTGCTTTTTTCCCTTTCTACTCCCTTCTCTGTTTTCCTCCAGCTGATTACTCCTCACGCTATCCGTGTACAGACGCCTCCCCGACATATCCCAGGGGTTGTAGAAGTCACATTGTCCTACAAGTCTAAGCAGTTTTGCAAGGGAACGCCTGGAAGATTCATTTACACAGGTAAGGATGCTTTAGTACTAGATACAATGTGAAGAAATAGGGCAGGCAATATATCACGCTTCCTCGGGCTTCTGTTTTTGTCATTAAAAGCTGGTACTGTATTTTATTATTTTGGCTGAGCACGTCATGGGAGATACCAAGTTAAGGCCGGATTTCAGAAATGGATGATCATAGAGATGAATCTGAAAATATACCAGTGTGGGATTTTTGTTTGCTTGTTTGTCCTCGCAGTGGGACATCTCTTTACCCAGGCAGGGGGAGGAAAGAGAGAAGCAGATACTCCACTACTCAAACAAACAGAGGAAGAGTACAAGCATAAAGAGTCAGACATACGAATGCAATCACGAACCTGCCTTCCAAGAAGCATCCTGCTAAATATCTCCATCTCATGCTGTCGGGCAAGTGTTGCAAGTGTTCAAACAGCAGCCTGTTTACCTGCCCATCTCACCACTACCTACTTGTCTCTGACT
Source organism: Melopsittacus undulatus (assembly GCF_012275295.1). Classification (NCBI taxonomy): domain Eukaryota; kingdom Metazoa; phylum Chordata; class Aves; order Psittaciformes; family Psittaculidae; genus Melopsittacus; species Melopsittacus undulatus. Next base: position 11,131,096 of record NC_047536.1, read on the forward strand.
TCCAGGGAGGCTACGTAGCTTTCACCCCAGCTGATACTGCATAGTTTCTTGCAGCATAGTTTGGGGTTGCATTTGGCACTGAGACGATGAAGTCCAGTGGTTTGGTCTGAAGAATTATTGAACCCCCCCCCATGAGGACATTGCAGGTGCTGTCAATGTTAAACCACTCTCAGTAGTGATAAGAATGGTCTGGGAAGTAGCAGCCTAACTTTTTTAAATGAATGTGTGCTATTGTTTCCTTGGAAGGTATGCATGCTACAAGAATTAATGGTTTGGTCCAGCTTTGGTGTGCTTGTCCTTTTATGAGCTTGTTGTTTCACATATGGAGACAGGACTGACTATTTCTGTAACCATTTGCCTGAACTGTGGTTCATTGCAATCCAGTGCAATTCCTTTCCCCATTCTTGATTGTGCCTGGAATTTTAAGAATAAGATATATGATAAATACTTGTGGTTATGAGGCATTCTGAATTACAGTGGGCACATATTTTGCTCCAACTGTGAATGTACACACAGGGACTTGAGGCAGACAAGAGACTTCTGGGCTACAGCTGGGTAGCAAGGATCTCATTTGATTTTTCTTAACACTGAGAAAGTTGAACAAAGGTGCCTTATAAAGCTTTGTTGTCTTTTTCAAATACCTTCTCCCCCAGTTGGGATTATGCACTGGGTTCCTTTAAACTGGGTCTTAAAGTGTTCACATATCATCTTGCTGGCTGAGCAGCAGGCGCTTGTGGAATCTGTGTGCGTTTATTGTGAGTATTATGATTTCAACAATGTGTGGAAAATTCATATATTGGACAAGGCACCATATCAAGGACGATATTTAGGGTTTGAATGTGTTAGGACAAAAGAAAGAGCAAAAGCAAAGGGTCAGATTGTCAGCTGGTGCAAGTTGCCAGTATGTACCACATGAGAGTGTCAGCCAGAGCTCTGGGCAGTGTGACCATGAATCCTTTCCCTTCTCACTTTCTTACTCATAGTAAGTTGTGCTGTCCTGCTTGTTGTCACGTCACCATTGTGGCTGCATCTTGGGCTGATAAAATGGCTAGTATGCATGTAGAAGAAGAAAGGAAAGAAACCCTCCCCCTTTGACTTTGAAAAGACATTTTTTGGGACTTCATTTTGTGATTTAAATGTGAAAATGGCTTGGACCCATTTTGGTTTTGCTTTTCAGATAATCATTAATTAGCTTTTCCAGTAAAAAGGAGAGCAACAGTTTAGCCTGTCTGCCCAGAAGCAGATGGCTGAATGTGGAAATAAGGTGTCCCAGTAGGGAGAGTGTTTCCATATATGCCTTTCAGGTTAGTGTTTAAAGCATGTTATATTTTATTCAATAAATTAAAGTTATGTAATACTAAACAACAATGCTAAAATCAAAGGTGATCCAGTCCATGGACAATTCTCTTACTTATGCAGCTTTTATGGAGTTACGGTAGATACAGAAAAGCTATTGTGACTGAAATCCTATCTCACACAATTTGCATTTTCCTTTTAAAGGCAGCCTGAACTTAAACGTGGCTTTTTAATAAAGACTAAATGAAACTAAAATAAAAACAATTAATGCATCCTGACCTTCAGAAGTGCCTTCCAGCCCTTTAAACAAAATGCAGGTTCAGTACACGCCTGCCGATTAGTTTTAGTTAATTGAAAATTATAGGATTGACCCAAGAGGAAAATTTTGTTTGCACTCCAATCACTTTTACAAATTAAGGAAAATTACCACAATTTTGTTTAGCTAAGGTTTCACACTGAGTTCACGAAATTAGCTCAGCCATCCCAACAAAGTCAGCACTTTGTTAGTGAGCACTAGAAAAAAACTAATAGTCTATGGTGTGTACAAACGAAGCATAGAAAAAGCTATGATGCTTTAGAGAACTAGGCCAAGTGTTTTTAATTAGGATTATTGGTTCATTGTAAGTTTTGAAGAACAATCAAACTAGCAGATTAGCTGTTTCTTTTAAAGCTAGAATTTCTTGCCATTCATTTTTCCCATGAGAACTTGTTTTAACTCCCACATAGCACTATTTTTTTTCTTTTTTTTTTTAACAAGGCCTGCAGGAAATGGACCAATTGGAAGTTGGGATACAGTAACATTCCCCAGCATCACTCCAGCCGATGGGAGTTTTTCACAATGTTCTTCAGTGAACTCAGTGTTCTGGAACATATTACAAAACCACAGAGGCCAAATGTTTTCTCAGAGGAGTTTGGCCTCTGTTTTTGGCCGAAAACATTTCAGCATCACTTGCTGCTTATTTACCCTGCTATTAAGAACAAGAAAAGGGGAGAGGAGAAAAAGGGGAAAGAAAAAAAAGAGAGAGTGTGTGTGTGAGAGAGAGAAAAAGACCTGGGGTTTGTGGGCGGTGCAGGAGTTGATCAAGCGTAGTTTCCTTTCTGGTGAGAATGTCCCTGCTCGTTAATGGTCCCATTTTGTGGTCAGGTCTCATTTAGAAGAAATTATTTTTAATCAGTGTTCAACAAAATATCCCCTCAAGCCACCTGGCTGTAAACTGTTTTTTTCTTACTGTTAAGTACTTAAGTTCTCAGAAGAAAATACCCAGTGACCCATTAATTTTAGCCTCTTTTTTTTTTCTCCCGTTTAACTGCAAATAACTTAGTAACATGATCTCTAAGTAGTCCATGTGCCATCTAGGAATCAAGGTCACATATATACAGAGAAATCCTGGCTTTTGTAAGTATTTTTGAAAGAAATAAACCAGTGTCAACCCTGTGCTTACAAGAAAATGTAAGGTTTTAGTTTTCCATCTGCAAAGCAAGCCGTTAGCATGAGCTTACAGAGCAATTATTTCTTGGTTTTTAAGCTTTGACATTCCTGAGAAAACATTTAGAAACAGAGACATCTGAACACATCTTGCATGTGTGTTAATTCTGGAATAATATTAAAAGTTCATATTACATACAGAAATACTCAAACATGCTTGTCAGTAGTGCCCTGTGGCACCCTTCATCTATAAGTCTCTTCTGGTACTGAAGAGCAATAAGTGAATTAAGCTTCATGTTACAACTTAGAGTTGGGTATATACCACTACCATTATTTTAAGACTGGAGAAACTGAGATAAAGGAGCCATTAGGGATACAAATCCATAGGTAGTTTCCCAAGGTGACTGGTTGATTTAAATAAGGGATGAGATCTGGCAAGAAACTGTGGTACTTGGACAAGTCTTTGAGATTTTTTGGTTGCTTTATTTTTAATTTCTGAAAAATGGATGCATCATGGACAGCATGACTTTCACAGATGGATTTTGCTGTAGTACCATACTGCAAGATTTGAGTGGGACTGCATGAATGTAAGTGAAGGTAGAATTTATCTCCCTGCATATTGGAAAGGACATATGGAAGGTCCATAAAAATGCATTACGCTGTGTCTTCTGCCACCTGCTCAGTTTAGGGTTTTGTGCTTTTGTTCCCAAACTAGAGCAAAGGACTACATAGGGGCCAAAAGCATATAGCTTTGTCGTTAAGGTTGTGTATACCACATAGGGTTAATTCAGATTCTTGGTGGAGCACTACCCCAAATACTGTTCCTTTTTTATGTATTTTTTTCTTTCTTTTTTTTTTTTTTGAAAAGTGGTTACATGGTTAGATGCAGGTTAGAATTTAGGGACTATTTTCATTTGCTTTAGTCTTACAGGGGGCTGGGGGCTAAACTGTTTCTGTCAGTGGCAAGTCATCATCTCTTCCCCAGTTCATTTGGGGTTTATTATAAGCTATGGGCTTTAGTATGTCTCTAAAAGTGCTACTAACAATGAGTGGATGTAGGCTCAGCATAAACACATAGGGCTGGCTGTGCAGTGTGAATAACCCAGACACTGAGCCCTCAGCCTCCAGGATAATTTTGATGAAGGCCAAGTAGGTCAGAGTGGAGCACTGCTGAGACTGACCAGTGTTTGCATTATGCTTTTGAGCTGTTGTATGTGGGGTGGTGTAGAAATGCTAGCGTTAGTAAGGTCAGGATATTCGCAGAACTTCTGGGAGACTGCCTCTTTCTCTGAAATGTCATAGGGCTTCTTAGAGAACTTTTCACTACCCCAGTTGTATGAAGAAGAAATAGCTTCATGCGGAAAAATCCCTGCTCCATCCTCATTTCACCTTTAATTTACTTGTGAAAACATTCGAGCCTATGTACAAACAGCAAGACTTGCAAATCACAGATCATTAGTATTTTCAAAAGCCTGAGTTTTATGTGGCTTAATTTTTAGCTTTTTATCTTTTTTTTTAATTTACAGAAGGACAGGGATTGTTGTCTTCTGAGAATCATTCTCTCTTTGAAGTCAAAAGTCAAAAACTACCCATCATCATTTAAAATTTTAGTCCATGGCCAGGTTAAAGTGATGTAAAGAGATCTGCTCAGCATTGGAACTGCTTAAAAGGTGAACTCTAGTCTTCTAATATTTCCAGCCTGGTAAACTTCAGTGATTCCTTTGCTAGGAAAATTTTCTGCTTTCAAGAAGGCACCAATAACTATGCAAAGTTCAAAAGATACGTATTCAATGAAGCAATCAGTTTTCAGAATGGAGAGTTCTGGAGTTTGTAGACTTAAAAAAGTAGGAAAAAAAAAAGGGGGAAGAAAAAAGAAGTGGTGATAAGAGACAGACTGGCTGTCAAGAGGTTCCTGTAGCCCCACTGGAGCCTTTCTTGATCCCTGTGGGCTAGAGTTTGACCCTTGCACCACCTAACCTTGGCCATAGCTGTGTGTTAGTTCCTGAATAATGTTAAAATCTAGTGGCAGCTATTCTCAACATCAGTAATACACAACCCCATTAGTTTTACAATGCCTCATTCATGTGTGTTTATTATTAAATCATGAGCACTTAAATAGCTGATTAGTATAAATGAGGAGAGAAGGCCACTGCCAACAGGACAATAAAAATAAAATTAAAAAGCCAACATCTCTGATCCTGTCTTGGGTTTTATCCTGATGTGTTTATAAAATTCTTCACCCTCAAAGATATGACAATCATTAATCTGAAATGAAATATAGAGCACATCACTTCTGCAGATGAGTGACCAGCTATGAGATCTGGTAGCTAGCAAATGAATGTAATTTGTTTTTAACAGCAGTTTTTATCTGCCTTTCACTAGTAAATATTAATAGCAGTGGTAGAATAAAAAGTGTCAGATATCTTGAAGTTAAATAGTCACAGAGTGCTATGGAAGAACAGAACAAAATCCCTCAATACAAAGAAATGTATAAAGTTTAAAGTAAGAGCTGGTGTCTGTTCTTAAAAGTAGGAGAGCCTGACACTGCAGGTTGCCATGTGCTTTGGATGCTCAATATAAAGTCTGTTCCTGATCTCAAAGATACTCTACAGAGGAGAGATGGTAAATCCTAACTATAGCACTGTCAAGTAAGGAAGAATGAAAAGAAATCCTTTGTAAATGTAGACTTTTACTGGTAAATTTAATTATTTTTTTCTGGTAACAAGCAAAGAACTCCTCCTAACAGCTATTAAAAAATACCCTAATGTGGAGTTCTCACTGGGGTCCCCCTTCATCTCACTGTACTGAGTGTTCATTCCCAACTAGACCATGTCTTAAGGTGGAAGCATCAGGTGGAGTGTAGAGCTCAGAGGTGGACCTGTATTTGGGGTGCTGCATTGGGCTGAAGAGTTTAAACTGTTCTGCTACCGCAGGAGTTTGCCATAGTCACTGAAGAACTGGGTCCTCATGGCACCACTGCTGGCTGGGTCCAAGATGCTTGCAGGTAAAATACAAGTGGGAAAAAAAGAGAGGGATTGGTGCAGTCTCTCCTTCCAGCACCTACATCAGTGACTGGGTTGTAACCTGCCCTTTATAAGAAAATAATCCCTTAGGAAATCTCTATTTGAGGTTAAGCTTGAAACTGGCCCTTTCTTAGTTCCAGTCCATTAATGTAGCTGCTCTGCTGAGTCAGTGGTTGCAATTGTTTTGGCACAAGCTTTTCTAGATGCGATAACTTCAGTTTTTATTATTTGGTGGTAGGCTTGGGAGTTAAAGTTCTTACCAAAGTGTTTGTTTTGAAGTTTCTTAGGATGTGCCTGGTAAAGTGCAGAGAGTCATCAGGATCAAATACTGGGGATATTGGGGTTGTTGGTTTGGTATGCAGAAAATCAGGAAAAGAAGCTGAGAGGTATCTTTGTTGCGGGGAGAATGGTGTTACCAGCCAGTGAGGAGGCAATGGAGGTAGACTGGAAAATCCCTTTTGTATGCTAATAGGAATGGAAAACCCTCATATCTTTGGTATTTCTTAAGCAGTGGCAGCACCATAACACACTGCAAAAAACAATCACTTAAACTGTGCAGTGTACCTGTAGGACAGCTGCAAAATGAAAGCAATTACAGCAACCGTCAGAATAAAGCTGGCTGTGAAGGAAACATATTATTTTGCATATTTTATATATACACTTTTCAAGAAATATGACCTTTATTTTCTAGTTAGAGGGAAGTGCAATCAGAGTCTACGCAGCAAAGGGTAGCTGGATCATTAAAAAGAATATTTTCTCTGATATTAGAAGTCTAAATGGGCACTAGTCCCTATTCACAACCTTGCGTGTTTCTGTCTGCCCTGAGTTAATAAGTGATAAGGCCAAAAGAGAAATAAATCACTGAAGTCCCTGTCCAAAGAAAACATATTGACTACAGCCAAGCAAATAACAGCCCATAACCAATGGTCCCATTCATCATTCATGTAATAGGGATATAAAGTATTCTCTACCTATGAAACCATAGAGTAGGAAAAAGCCTGATAAGCCCCCAATCTAAGCTATGTGATTTGATTATTAAAGGACATGAACTGTTTGTCACATACCTTTAATCTTTAAGATGTGTTGCCATTTCTGAACTATAAATTTGTGGTAAAGGATTAGAAAGCTATTAACGATAAAGGTATAAACTAGACCTAGAATAAGGATTCCTGCAATTGTCATGCAACCCTGTAGACCCTTGGAACCTTAACCTATTGAATATGATATAACATAGTTATCTGACCTTCAAAGCCAATAAACCATTTTTTGCTTTTCAAGTTAGACTTACTCCATGATAAATTAACCCTCTGGGTTCACAAAATAAGCCTTGTAAATTCTTTTCTTTATCCCCACCCTAAAACCTTTAAATTTTCATGCCTTTGCTTCAAAACTCTCTTATTCCAGACTGAAATTGTTAATCTTTTTTTATTCTCCTTTTAGCTCATGTCAGTTGATAAGATATTATTCCCTCTTTTAAAAAAATGGCCAATAAAATAGAGAGCTGAGGTGAATTTCTAAAAAGCCTGGACTGCATTCTATTTCTACAGGAGGCTTCACTGTCTTTTTTCTTGAAGTGTGGGTATTCAGATTAGGCAAATGCCACAGAAATGGACAGTTTATAGTAGCAGCAGCAGCTGTACTGCTTACCTTAATGCATTTTGATCCTGTGCCCTGAGAAGAGGTACAAACCATTCTCTTTTTGCTGGTCCAGAAAGCAGACTCCTCGTCTACTTGTTGCCACTGAAATACTTCATAGACAGTTAGCTGGGAATTCTGGCTGCCCTGCGGGTATATATGTACCTAACTCACCCTTTCTGTGCTTCTCATGGGATGCAGCAGGTTTTGATTTCTGCCTGGGACTGTGTGCAGAATTTAGTGTGTGTTGTTGAAAAATGGCTAAGCTGTGGGCTAGGCTGTCAGAGGTGCCCATGTGCACAGCATGCTGGTGCTGGCAATGAAGTCAGAACATGAATTTAGTGCACAGCCCCCTGAGGCATGCTCTTGCACAGCACTACCTGCAAAATAGCCTCCTTAAGATGTGCTTAATCCTTTGAGGTGCTTGTTAGTGAGGGTTCATTTTGCTTAGGCATTTTGTTACACAAGTGAAGGCTGTATGGCTGGCTCAGACCAGCAATGTGCTGTGCAGCCGTCGTTCCCCGGAGGCAGGACTTGGGCAGCCTCCTTGCTTTGTGCTTGTACTAGCATCCCTACACAGCCCATAATGCTTACCTAGCCTGGTTAAATCTCGCTGACAGCAATGACTACAGAGTAGATGTGCCCCAGTATAGCCCATGTCTACAGATTCAGGCTTTTTTGTTAATATATAGATAAAAGGAAAATCTTGTACTTGCAGCCTTTCATCTCAGCGGATGCAAGAGCAATTTATTGCATGGAACGTGAAGTTCTTTGTACTTTTCTGCTATCTTGCAAGAACTCACACAGGCTCTTCTGCTTAGTTATGAAGATATCAAATGCATAAATGATGTGGTCTGCCGTGGTGTCTGGTTAGAGATGCTGGAATCAGTTTAGTCCCAGTATGACTAAGCTCAACCCTGACAGCTTTCAGGCTTGTCCAAAATGCTGCACAGTTGCCTCCTGATGCAGGTTGCAGTGTCCATTGTTACTTTATTTAAAAAGTCAGTTTGAGTATTTCCATATGTAAGAGATTGCAGCCTGCAGTGCAGACATGCTCTTGGAGGCTGAAGAGAATCTATATTGTAAGCACCATAGGAGCCAACAGAGGGGAAGACAAGCAACTCAGAAAGGAAGGGAATTGTAACCATGGTGTTTTAAATGATCTGAGACATTTGGCATTAGTCCACATTTATTTCATGATAATGGCTGACTAATATGTCAGAGAAAGTAGAATTTCCTTGGAGACTCCATCTGCTCAAAAGTTGTAACAACCTCAACAAACTTCGCTAGGGCCTCCTGGCAGATCTCTATCATCACCCAGTTGCTGATGCTGCTAAGGAAGAATATTGTGGCATTAGTACTACTGCAATTCTTTTAAAATTTGCCAACCTCCCCCACCCCCCCAAAAATATCTGAAGCTCAATAAAAAATTCTCAAGCCCAATTGTTTGAGGTTTGCTCATAACCTTCACTGAAAGGTGTTTTGCCATTGGATCTTGCCATTGGTCTATTGCGAACTCTGTAGCTCATTACAGATGTACAACACTCCTGAATTCTGCCAAGACAAGCATATGCAGATCTTTTATTCCACAAGGTAGAAGTTATTTAATATATTAGTACACAAGCATGTTAGCATGATGTAAATTAGACTATGGTTTTGCAGCATATCAGCTATTCTGCATGAACTTCTTTCAAACCCATGCTGAACATAGACTACCAAGTATCAGATAGCTCATGGTACTTTACAGCTTGGGGAGAGATAAATGTGAATAATCCATTCAATATCACAATAAAGAATCTGGGTTTGGACAGCTACCTTTGGAGATGTACAGTCTTGCATATTTTACCTTAAGGTATTAGCTTGGCTATACCCACTGTTATTTAATCTTTTAGCATCTTCTTTAATTTCCCTTTTCTCCCTTCCCTCCCAAATGTAATTTTTTTCATGTTTTTCCTGTTGGCGTAAATTGTGGTTAACCTCTTTGCATGAAGAGTTGTGGACTTGAACTGCTCTTGCATAGCACCAGGTGTCAGCATTGGTGGTTAACAAGAGGAAACCCCATTCCCAGCAGACAGAGGGTTAATAGAAACCAAAAACTAAACAAAACCCAAAAAGAACCAAACAAAAAACACAGAGAGAAAACCCCCACACGATCAACTAAGAATGGTATTTTTTTTAAATTCCCATAGGACAAAAAATGCACATAGAAATTAAGATGTTGTAACAGACATCTAGCAAAAAAATGCATGTTTGTTAAAACAGAAAGTAGCATCAAATTCTCAGTTTTAAATTTCTGAAAATTACAGGGTAAAACCTATGAATTCTGAAACTGCTGTCTGTACTGCAGCATCTTCTAGGGTGGGCGTTATCCCTTTTCAACATGACAAGGTCTTTTTTAACCTTGTCTACACAAGGGATAGTAATCTAGTAAGCCCTACTGACCTTCCCTTTGGAGCTCTGGGGCATGGTACCCCATTGACTGTCTCAGGCATCATTTTAGAAGTGGGTAAATCACCATAATGAAACTCTTCTCTCTGTCCCCTGTCTGCAGGTGGGCTCTGAAAAAGTACTCAAATCTAGATAAGGAGTATTACACTCTGAGTGACTTCACATGCTAGGTGCAAAGTAGGAAAGTTAATTATTGCCCCAAGTACTACCATCCCATGATAGTTTCTGAAATACATGTGCTTATTGTCTCTCTTTTTATTTCAATTTTTGTTTATTTGTGTTTGGTGGTTTGTTTGGTTTTTTTCTCCTAAGTTATATCTTATCGCTAGCTTTCACTGGGCTACTTTCCTTAGAAGACTCATCAAATAAAAATACATAGTTTGTATGCTCAGGCAGTTCTAGCAGCAAGCTTGTTTTTGTAAAAATGAAAGGCAAGGTTTTACTGCCAGAAGTAACCATGAATTCATGATGAAAGGTCGCTTCTGCAAGAGAAATATTTTTTCCAAATGTAGATCTCTAACTAGTTTCACTACACCAAAAAGAATTCTCCTCAAAGTTGACATGCATGTTGTGCACAGCTACTACAAATAGTCACTACATTGTCGTTCCTAAAAGTAAGTCTTCAAGTGGCCATCATACTGAAAAGCAATATTTTCTCTACAGGCTTCTAATTTTGAGGTACTTTTAATCCCTTAAATCTTACATTGAAATGTGCATGTCATTTATTTAAAAGGAAGAGAGTGAAACATGCCTCACCTATTTGCCTTAGATTCTGTTTTCCTTGGGTGTTTCTGTCAGCCCAGGCTCCGTTGTTGATAAGAGGGGATCTCAGGCCAGTGCACTGGCAGGTCAGGGACAGGAACAAGAATCTACTTTAGGTATCTTTTGTTCTTGAGTTAAGAATTTAGTTGAACTCAAAGTTCTCAAAACCAATCTGCATATCGCTTCTTCACCAAAACTGTTCATCCTTGCATTGCTTGCAAGTTCTGTTAGAAAGACAAATGAACCTTCTTTAAATTGGGGCCTAAGGGAATGGATTGAAATGACCCCCTCCCCTCTCCAATTTCCCCCATTAGACTTTTTTCACAGATGTTCATGTTGATTAGAGCTGGGAAATAAGGGAATTTCTGTGGACCATGAATATTCATTTGTTTTTTGGCAATGAATTTCCTTCAGTTTCTCTGTAGTGTTTTTCTCCTGGTGAATGTTTGAATGAGTTAGCTGAGACAGTCCATTTTAAGAAAAATTCAGTGTACTATACAAAGTTCACTTTTTGTGGTGTGTCTTTGAACAAAAGGATGTAAAGCTGTTGGTAAGAAACGTGACTTGAAACCAGCAAACACACAGGTGAGGAAAAGCCCTCTGCAAACATATGCTATTTTTAAACCAAAAATCTGTAACACTCCTCTCTAATGATCTATCTATAAGGGTAAGGTTAATTAGAAAAACTATTTGATAAATACTTTCAGCTAACAAGTTAATTGGAGAAAAATATCTCTGTGGACAGTTACTGAGAGGGAATGGTTTGTTATGAATTACTTTCCCTACTGTAGTACAGAGGCCCAGATCTGAGGAAGCTGCTGGACATGCTCTTTGATGAGTCTGTGATGCTATCCTTAGTGAGACCAAATGGATATGAGCGGGAATCTATACAAGTCAGAGCAGAAAATCCCATGAATTTTATTTTTTTCCCTTCAAAATGTTTCAAGTGTTAGAAAATGTTGAATGGAGATGACTGTACCTCCTACTTTTCAATCTTGTAATTCTGCAGTAAATGTGAGGATAGAAATTGTAGCTGATATGAAGGGAGTAGCCATGATCCTGCACTGCAGTCCATGAGCAGCCAGGCCAGGTAGACTTCATGCAGGAATTTTGCAGAATTTCTCTGACTTCAGTGACAATCTACAATTACATATTCAAATGACAGCACTGCAGTCCTTGGGATCACCCAAAATTGTCATTTTCTGTGTAGCACCTTCATACTTACCCAGCATGATCTGTGGAATAATGTACACAATTTTACAATAACTATGTAATTAACTCACTTTGCTACTCCCCTCTCCAGGGAAACTCATGCTTCTATTAATGCTATTAGGAAGGTCCTATGCATAGAACAAAGAAAGTGGTGCAGCAGATGAGTTAACATGATTTGATTTGCAGATGCTTTAAACACTTAGCAGGAGACAGCTACGGAAGCTAATTAAATCACTCTAAGGTGCACAGGATTATCTGCTTTGCAAGAAACAATTTCAGTGAATTATGGTCACCCTTTAGCAGAGGGGAAGTAAAAAGCATATTTGTTTGGAATTAAATTTCCCACGCAAAGTGCCCGTCAGACCTCTCTTTCCCCATACTTCTAAAATAGTCTTATTTTGTAGCCAATATGTTCTAGGAATGTGAATTTTGATTTTGTAAGAAAGTGGTGCTGCTTCCAACTTTCTTACGTAAAAATTTTTCTACTTAGCTATTGATTAAGATCAGCCTTTAACCAGCGTCTTGTGTAAAAAATTGTGTTGGTACATTCACCACCTCTCAGATACTGCATCTTATTTAGTGTACCGGAATTCCCAGTTTAAAGTAATCACAAAATTTATGGAGAAACGGATAAAAAAGGTTGTAAAATATCGATTTGGGGAAAATAATAACACAACTCATCTATAATAAGAAGAAAAATGAAGCAATAATTCAGGTGTATTGAACGGCTTGCTGCTGGAAGTATTGATCCGGTGCTTTAGTGTGCAACATCGCACCTAACATTGCAATGGAAGAACAGCACTGCATTCCACTGCTCGTTATTTCCCAAACACTATTGCCTTGTTACACAGGTCCCACAGAGCCTGGACTGCCAGCAAGGAAAGAGAGGAACCCCCAAAATAACCACAAACCTGTAATATGTTAAGGTCACAGTATCCCGCTGTAACAACATGCAGACACTATGCTCCCAGGACAATCCTGTGCTTTAGGACAATCCTGTAGTTTGGCCTTGACTGAGTTTTTTGCTCTTGCTGTCTTTCCTATATCACATGTATTGCCTGTATTCTGTATAAATGGTACCTCTGTGCTGCTTCTTTCAATAGCAAGTAATCCAAAATGGTTTAATTGAGGAAACATGCTTCCCTTAAATATTGACTTTCAGGAGACACATATAAAAATGCCTAACCTTATTGCAGTGTTTCCTTACTGTGGCAATAAGCAAACACTGAAGAAAGGACAGCAAAGGTCAGTGGAATTTTCAAGTAAACGTCCCGACATTTCCACAGCATTAAACTCCATCATGCAACATTGCATTTCTGTTTATCTGCTGACATCTGCAGAGGTATCACACTTGATTGTTTGGCATAAATAATTTAGCCATGAGAATTTTATAATAAGCACAGATAAGATTTACCTATGCAAAAATAATAATTAAGAAGTAAGAAATTGTGCCAGGTAAAAAATAGTGAACTCCTGTAACAATGCAATGTTTTAGCAATTGTGAAGACAAACATGCATCCAGCTCTGTGAGGAAGCTGCTTTATATGTGCCTGCAAACTCACTGTAGCCCCTGTGATCCTTATCTAGAAATATGAGCCAGACCAGATGAGCAAGTTCTGAACAGATCAGGCTTCCTGCAGATTTCAGCTAATATTGATCTGCAGGGTTTGCACTGGATCCTCAGCATTGTTGGGCTTGCAAGGTTTTCCCCCTTTAATCCATACAGGAGAGGGGGAGAGTGAAGCAGACACTTCTGATTAAGGAATGGGGGAAGGGAGGAAAAATGAAAGGAGGAAAATAATCTATGGCTGATGCAGTGTCCAAAGAAAATTGTTTTCTGTAAGCTGCAAGATCCCGCAGTAAGGCTCTTGAACCATCACTACTGAAAGGAGCACAGGTTGCAATGGTCATAGCATCTCACCATGTGCTGCTTTCCCCAGCACAAGTTCTCCATCCATTGGTGTTTGTTTTCCTGGGCAAGGAGGGCTGAGGAGTGTGGAGTGGCTACAGCCCTGGGAGGTTTAAGTTCCTTCCATTTGCATACTTGCAGGTCTATGCTGGCTCAGGAAGCAGAAAACGTGCAATTGTTTTTGTAACCTAAATAACATTTCTAGTTTAGAAACCCCAGGGGAAAAATCATTGTCAAGCTGGCAGGTTGAGATGGCATGATGATAAATGACTGAGGTGTGTGTTCTGACTCTGCGGGGATTCGTGGGGTGAAGAAAACGCTCCTCTCTTGAGCTCTTTGCAACTACAGTCAGGAAGGAACAATTGCAATCTGAAGACACACTCTTGCCTCTGGAAAGGACCATGACTTTCTTTTCACTGAAAGAATTATTTTCTTGTGGGTTAAGGTGTTTGTGGCATAACATCTTTTCAAGGCATTGGCAATGATTGTGATTTTTTTTTTCTGCCTTTGGTGATTGCAGTCATAGGAGAAGTAAAAAGTTGTGTTATAAAACACAGGAAACGACTATGACGTGGGTTGTCAATAGAGCAGTTAAGCATTTTCTGTGTTTTTTTAGGAAGCAGTTTGAGACATACAGTGTTATTGGCCAATGAAAGTTTTCTTGCAAAAAAATTTCCTAGGGATTTGTGTAACAAAATCTAAAGCTGAATGAAATTCATCACAGATATGTTCTCAAATTTGTGCAGTAATTTGCTAATAACTTTTGTCCCTCTAGATTTCAGAAATTTGGTAATTAGAGTTTTTATGAAAGGTTGGTGTTTTTTTTTCCAAAGCATTACTTACAGTGCCAGTTTCTTTTTCTCAGGGAAATTGATTTTTTCACATAAGCTCTCATAATGAGTATTTCTTTTGCATTAAAATCCTTTAAAAATGTCTCATTTGGTTATTTACCACTTTTCAGAAACTTTGCATACATAAAACTGATAAAGACTCTGTATTTACATATATTACTAGTCAGTTTTCACTATTGTTTTCATTTAAAATGGTGTAAATCCATTGGGATCCTTTAAGTTGCAAAAACATCATTACTTAGAAGCAGCTAAACAACTTGGTGAAGGTCAAGGGAACTCTTTATGTTACTTGAGTTCTCAATTGAATTGGGAATCTAATAATCAACTTTTGCAAACTTTCATGAGATTATTCTAAGAATTGCATTACCTACAGTCCTTACAGTAAGTCTTGACAGCCTTGCTACAAGTGTTTAGTGGACTTTCCATCTTGCATTATGATTTCCACCATCCCATTTCATAGCCATAGTCTTGGTTGGATTTGGGTCATCTCCCCCTGCATCCTGAGCTAAGCCTATTCATTTCTCTGCTGGCAGCACTGGCAGGATTCCTTCTTAATGTTTGCTCTATGCTGGTCTTATCTACACCAGGGCATTTTCCATCTCCTCTAAAACCACTGTTGGACCATTGTTGCTGAAATAAAGCTGGATAGCCTTTAATATGATTTAGGATCCTAATATGTGTATTGCAATTAGAGGTATGGGTACAGTAGGTAAAGCCACACACTGAATCAAGTCCCACATACCTCTTGGGCAAAATAAATACTGGCTCTGTCTTCTGTCGGCTTTCATTTCTATACTTGTTTTGTTAGTTCCATGTAAGTATTTATCCAAGCGTTTTAAATATGGTCTGAATAGAGCTGTTTTGCAAGGTACTTTGACAATTGCTGGTACCTTCTGAGAGAGCAAGATGGTTACATACACAGCATTTTCGTATTAGGTTTCCTGTGACATGTGTATGCAGCTTGATTTCTGCTAAGTTCTAGTCTGGTAAAACAGAGGAAAAAGGCTAGAGGAATTATATTACCTTGTTAAATTGCTCAGAGTATATTCAGATAAAGAATTACTTGGTGCTTTTCATAGTACATTATGCAGTTGCTTTTTTTCCCCCAGTCATCTTTTTTGCATTTTGTACTTTGTTATTTTGATGTTGCTGAAAGAAAAAGAAACAAACTCCTCTCTGTAATTCACTCCGAAGAACGTACCATCTCTTTCTATTTTCTTGTTAAAACCAAATTGTGTGCAATTTGTAGGAAATTGAAACCACATTTTTCACTTAACTTTCCAAAATTAAAATTTATGAGGAAAAAGAAGCAATAAAGCAGTTACAGTCTGGTCATCTATAATTATCTCTGTGGTTGGAGTAGTTCCACATTTAAAGGAAGTGACACCAAAAGTTTATCAAGCTTGTGTCACTACCAAAAATTTCACTTCTCTTTTATTGTTTCAGACCACAGGAACTGCTTAAACAAGTATTATGCACTTTGAAATTATCTTGGTGAAAAAGGAGTTGGGTGATCTATAAAAACAAAGCTTTTCTTCTGAGAAACACAGAACAATATTTATCTTCCTTGTTTATTCATTTTAGAATATCTGTGTTAAAATAAAATAAATACAAATTGTGCTCTTTAGGCTGATTTGATGGAATTAGTTGTGAAAAAGCTATTTTTTTCCTCTAGATCTATCTCTATGTATGTGTTTCACATTATTCCTTTTCTTTTGCTATTGCATTTCCCCTCCACTGCATTGCTTGCTCTCCGAGAACAATGGAAATGACAGTCCAGCGCCAGAGCTCTTAGAATGCTCCAGCTCTAGAATGTTAGTGGCACTTGCTTTGGTTTTCTCATTTTGCCTTTTTTGTCTCTGAATTAAAATCAAGCCAAATGATGGATGCCCATTACAATCAATTGTTTCAGACAAGCCACCAAAAGTATTGTAGGATTCATTTACATTTAATCAAATTACATTTTATTTGCAATTCAGGGAAATGAGAACTCTGCAGTAAATCAAATATTTCCTCTCCAAGGGCCCCATTCAGCAGAAAATATCCACAGTCTTCCAAACTGGTGCCTCAATGTATGTAGCAAATCTTCCAGCGGGAGGAGAGCTTGTGCCAACAAACCCTCTCTTGCAGTGGCTTTTCAACATTTTTCAGGGTTGTGGACACCTAAATATTTTCCATCACAAATGCAGACCCTGGAATAATGAATTGTGCAGTGACTTTAAGCCCACTGACAATAGGCTTACATTTCTCTTAGTTTCCTTACATGGACCACCAGGTTACAGGACTTCTGGGGTCCTGGAAGTCAGTGCACCACAGACTGGAAAATACTGATCTTGCCTTTGCAGGTCCTGTTATTTTAATGGGAAATTAATGACAGTCAATAAATGTCTTTTTTTTTTTGTGTCTCCAAAAGGTTTCATAATGGCTGGGAAAAAGTTAAAAGTGCAAATACATTAAAAAGCTTCAAATGGAATAAATTCTACTGGAAGGCAATAACACAGTGTTGAGTAGATATTAATTTTTACTGATTACTGATTAGTGCCTTAAGGAGAAGTTAAAAAACTTTATCTGCTTTGGAATGGGAGGTAGTCTTTAACTCACAGCTCCTTTCCTGTGCAGTTTTTACTGAAAAATTGTGCCCAATGAGTGACTATTCCATCCTTGCCCATCACAGCACAGAGTAAGAAATTTTGAATCTTGTCACTTGTGATTGTTCACATATTTAGTCAGCTAAAACTTGAATGATAGCAGGACCTCAGTGTCACCTGATGCTACTAGTGACCACCTACCAGACACTGCAAACTGCAGATCCACAGTACCAGTGAAAAGTAGCAGAACTTTCAGTCTCAGACTTTCTGTGTGATTTTGACTGTTAGTTATAGTCAGAATTTTTGTTGTATTTAGAGTTCATTTAGGTGCCTGCTGGGATTCTTAAATAGACAGATACCTAAATTTTATGGCTTTGTGGCTGTTTGTTCCCAGGCTCTCAAATAGATGTTTAATGCAGGACTATTATAAATTACAGGAAATATATGATGCCAAATAATGTGGAAAGAGTGCTTATGCTAAGGCAAAAAAACACTTCATAGGTATCTGACAGAGATGCTTACTTCACTCTTGCTATTGGCAAAACATCTTAATTGCTGGGGAAATATCCTGAAATTTAAGGACCCCACAGCCATAATCTGATTGAAATGCAGAGATTTTAATGCTTAAAAAAAATTCTGACCAAATCATATAATGTGTTCTTTAATCCAGTGGAATTGAAGAGCCTAACCAATAATAAATAATGACTTACATGCTTAGCAGTTAAATGTAATAACAATCAACCCTGAGTACTTTTTCAAGAGTACTTGAAACTGAATTCTGCCATCTGATACTTACACCAGACTTTGGGACTTCAGTGAGCCAGTGTCCATCATACATGATTAACTGAAGTAACATAAATGCTGTCTGTAGAATATTGTGATATTTCACATTGTAACATACTTTAAAGTATGTTTAAAGTATATTTTAAAATGGATTTGGATTAGTCCCATTTCTCCATTCGCAATAATTTACTTTCTAAATATTTGAATGTTGGGAAGAAAAAAAATAAGGTGTGGAGTTTTTTCTAGCTTTGTTCTAGGTGCCCAGGAGGTGATGTATTTACTTTCCTTTTATATGTGTTTCAGTACATGGTTTATTTGATAGTTGTGATAAACTATTGAAATAGTTTTTGAAGGGGGCTCTGTTTCTCATGCTGCTGGTGCGGGCAAATTGTGAAAGAGAATGAATTGTCTAGGTCGTCTGGAGTAGAGCAGAATACTGTGGTAATTGTTTACGTCTTTTGCTCATTCACTTTTGTGTTGTGCAACAAGAAAGACTGGAAGAAAAAAGTGACATTACATTTCCCTTTGCTATTTGGGTAAAGCACCTAACAGTTTTCAGGTCCTAGACTTAAATAACATTGCTGTTTCTTTCCCAGCTTTGGCTGTGGTGAGCTAGGATTCATCTCCTCCAGCAGTAATCTATCACTTGTTCCAAGCTGGAAGAAGGATTGCCCCCTTTCTGAGCCTCTGTACACACAGATATACAGCATATGCAAAATTATGCTAGGAGATGCAGTTAACACATTTGCAGCTGCCCGATTAGTTATACACACACACGTACATACACAGAACATTTTTATATGGCTTCATTTGGGAGGAGGTTGTTACGCTTTTGTTAAGTAAAGATGTAAAAATTGCACATTTTTAAAGACAATGAATTATGCAAACACATTAGTGTTTAATAAAGCACAGTACCTTGTCAGTGTCCATATTTTACTCAATGAACTACCACTTAAATTTATTTTGAATTATTACCTTTGCCATTGCATGTGTATCATCTGCTCAGTTAGAGAAGAGACCACACAATGTAAAAATCAATGCCAGTGAAGTGAGTAAACTCCACTGGTGGGAATCTCAAGCCTCAAGAGACATCTAAGCTGTAGTCTGTACCCCCCTGGCTGTCCCCAGGCTCTGCAAGTGTAGGTACTGCCAGACCAGCCTTCTAAAAGGGGTGCCAGCACAGTTTTTTCAGTGCAAAACCAAAGTGATTTTCTTCTGAAGCGAAAGATATTGGACATTTTTGTAATTTCTTCCCTGCACAGAGCCAATTTCTGGTAGCCTTTGGGCCTGGTTTCAACAGCAGCTAAATGCCAAAATACAAGTAGCTCCTCTTTTAAGTGTGCAATGCAGTCAGATAGTGCAAGAGGCTGCTCCTTCCCATCTCTGTCCCTGTGTTCTCTTCGGTGAGCTGAAGTGTCCTTACAGCAAGTGGTTATATACCAAGATGATAGGCTTGGCATGCACGGGGACCCTGGGGGAGGAAAAAACCCTTCACTCTAGACTTGCACATACACAGCACAGGAGAGCAGAAAGCAGAGATGCCCCAGGTCAGTGTGGTGGAGCGGGAGCAGTAGCAGCATCATCAGTACATTGCTCTGCACAGACTAATTAACTCTGGCAGCCAGGTGCTTAATACTTCGTGCACTCGGGGCCTTAGTGAGTTTGTCTGTTTAAGCGCATTCTTGCATACTGCTGATGGACCCAGAAGTATATTTATACATATTGCTTACTGCCTGGAAAGCTACAAATCAGTTACTGATAAGTATGCCACTTCCAGCAAGATTAATGTCAAATTCCTCCTTTTAGACAGGCAACTTGCAAATTGTTAAATTAGATTTAACCATTTGAATGCTCTTTTTTCATGTCACACTTGCAACATCTTTGTTTTTATCAACTGATGATACTGTTTGTTGTTGGTATTGAACTTCAAGGCATATTAATATGATACACATGTATTTTGGTGGTAGTTATTCATAATAACAACAGTTCTTATGAAATCTATTAGAAACAAATTTGTACAGCATAATGTAATCCATTACAGTGGGGTTTGGGTTTTGGTTCGCATTGGAAGGAAGGTATTTGTTTTATGCAAGAGAAAATGGACAATACCATGCTACTTTGAAGGTATTTTACTGATGAATTCAGAGCTGGGATCTGAATTTACCTAAAGGCTGCCAATGATACCTAGAAAATTAGGGAATAAACAAGTACAAATGCATGATTATAAACCTGTATGACAGATTCTGGTTATCCATGGTAATTTTATATCTTCTATTTTTCTGGCAATATTCAGTCTTTAATCTGTTTTTTATACCTCTGCCTTGAATTAGGGAAACTATAATATTTCTGGTTTAAGAAAAATTAATCTGGTACCACTTTAAATATATATATATATTTTAAATCCTATTAAAAGGAAAATGTCTGATTTTGGTGAACTGTATTTGACTTCAGAAAAGTTTCTGCTACCTCAGAATAGAGTTAGTGAGTTGGCAGACAGGCATGGATGAGCGCAGGGATGTGATTACTGCTTTGGGGTGTCACCAACCATCAGAGATGTTTTGCTGCATATCCCAAACTCAGCAGTGACCACTAAAAAACCCAAAGCTTGGTTCACTCCTGCTGTAAATGAAACATTGGAAGTGTTTCATAACAGGAGAGTATCAGTCTGATTCCTCACTTCCTCACCTTTTACAGTTTCTTCTTGCAGCATCAGCTTTGTAGGCTAACAGTTGCACCTGGGATATTTTCATTTCCATACTCGTCTTGCTGGTTTACCAAGTATATTCTAGATGGTAAATCGTGATGGTGGGAGAGAGCCAAGATGCAAAGGGAATGATATAGGCAATTATTTTTACTTGCTCTCCTCTTATGCCTGTGAGGCTCCAGATTCCAGATTAGTGATCTCTCTGTAGGCGTGTTTGGAGGCTACTTAACTCCTGTTTGGGGGCAGAGCTGCAGTATTTGTTGATTTCTCTGTAATTGACTTGCAAGGTGATCTAGCGCCAGCAATTTAGTAAAGGCCTGTTCGGCCCCAGAGCACTCATTTTGTCGTGAATATAAGCCCTTGGCAGTGCTTGCTCATCGCCTCCAGCACCTCCCCTCCTCTGCTGAGCCTCAGATCCCCCCCCCCCCCCCCCCAAGCGCAGTGGTGGGAGGAGACCTGCCAGCAGAGCTGCTGTGCAAATGGGGCAGTAATGGTTTGCGAATCTGAAGATGGTTAACTGATCTGTGCATTCAATTAAGATGAGTTTCTCAGTTAACAGGCACCCTGGGAAGAAATGAGTTACTTTCATTTCTGGGATTATGAGCACTTAATGAAGAAGACATATCACAATTCTGCCTGTGTTGCATGAGATAACCCTAAAATGCAGCACAGATTTCCACCTTACTCGTCTAGCAAAAAAACTTGCCTGGTGAGAGGGAGAAATCGATGCCTGTATGAGTTTTCTTGCAGACAGGCTCACAGGGCTGAATGTAAAGTGGAATTGCATGCAAAGTTGGATTTTACTTTATACTTTTCTTGAGGTCTTTCACTTTGCTTGTGACTTACCTATTTGAAATTATAATTCAAAATGTAATTTAAATAATATTTACCATATTCTTTCTGTAAGGCTTACAATGTTAGTAGAACATCGGAGAAAGATGGATGTATCTGACTAGAGGTGGAGGCTTGGTTATCTCATGCATATATGCAAAATATAAAGTGAGTGCCAACCAGTAAAGCTTCAGCCAGTATTACTATAGTTTCATAAAAATTGCCAGAATGATTCTGCTTTATACTGGTTAAGGATCTTGGACAAAGTGAATTTAAGATGAGTTTATGCTGGGCTTAAATGACTAATAAGCACATTCAGGAGAAACAAGGAAAACATAAATATTTCACACCAGTTTTGCACTGACACTGCTGACAAATGGAAAGGATTTTTGTGGGAATAATACTTTGGGGGACTTTGTATTGCAACTTCAGAAGGAACAGGAGGTATCACTGTTTCTCATTAACTGCTACACCTAAGCTGAGCCAGCAGCTGACTGCGTCTTCGTGACCAGTCACCCGGAGAAGCACAGCCACTTACTTTCTCCAAAAGGGGCTGAAGTTTCTTACCCCTGTTTTATGCTTGCAGAGATTGACAGACTATCTATAATTGTAATCAAAAGTGATGAATGATATACCAGGGAGAAGACAAAAGGCAGGAAGGACTACTTTAACCTGAAGATATTGACCATTTGTACTATATTTGGCATGTAAGACTGCTTACACAGGTGAGCTAGCAGAGCATGGCATGTTCAGAATAACATGCCATGGGCTGAACCCACTGCTGCCAGAGCAAATTGCCTGTGTTGAAGGAAATCCTCAACTAAACATGCTGTTCTCACTTGCAGTCCAAGCTATTCATTAAGGAGCTGGGCTGGCTTTTTGTCAGTGGCGCAGAAATACCTGTAACAAGGGGAGAGGTCTGGGGGTACTTGGGGTCCATGGAAAATAGGGTCCCAGTCCTGAGAAAGGCTGCTGGAAGAGGGGAGCAGACTGGGAAACACTGACAGAGATGAGTCTCTTCCAAAGTTGGATTTGGTAGGTTTAAGTGCTGCAGTGAGTACAAGATGTGCGAGCAGGTGAGGACCTCATGCATGCTTCATTTATGTGCATGGGAAGGAGGTGCCGAAGGGGGTCTGTGACTGTAGTGAATCGGTCACCCCTCCTTCATTGCAGACTGGCAGCTGAACCTTTGTGGGGACATGAGTGTTAGTCTACTTGGCTGAGGAGGAAAATGAACTCACATTCCTTGTTTGATTCGTGAGATCTTTACTTGGGTATAATCAATGCACTAGAGAATAACTTGGAAGTTTTCTTTGCCTCTTCTGGTAGGAATAAATGAAGATATTTGGCTTTCAATACTGTATTGGTCAGGGTCATCACAGCCACTTCAGAGGGAGCGGAAAACCAAATTAGAATTATTGTTATGAGCCTACTGTACCTTGGCCATGGGTAGATGGGTCATGCCATATTACTCTTTGCTTGTTTACCGACCTCCTCAGCAGCTCACGTTGGTTAATTACTTAGTTTCAGTTAAGTTACGTTCACATATGGATAATTTTCTTTTTACCATCACCCAGTACCCCATTTCATTAAATCAAGCAGGTAGTCAATTACCTTCCTGCCAAAAAAAAAAAAGAAAAAGAAAAAAAAAGTCATTGATGTGGTTTTCCTATCATTTATAAATTACCTTGGAAAGCAACAGAGGTGGTCCTTAGTTTGCTCCTGAGGTATGGCTAGCCGGTGCATGTAAGGCAAAAGCGATACTGCATCCTTAAAAAGGCTTGAATAAGGTTTCTTTAACTATTGAGCCTAACTCTGCGATCTCCCCTGCTGTGAGCCATAAGTTGCTTGTAGGCTTGTTCTAGAGAGTAATAAGTATTGTTGTTTAGCAATTGTGTTGTTGAAATTCAGCTCCACTATGTCTGACAGTATTTATCTAAAATACTTTCCCTGGTGCGTGCTCAAGTTCCAGTAAACCGTGTCTTATTGTGCGACCTTTTCATTTTCCAGTGAAAAGGGATCAGCTCGTCAGATAAAAGCTACAAGCTGGAGTACAGGGAAAATGCGTGCTCAGAAAATCTGAGCATGATTGAAAACAAGATGTGTTAAATCAATGCAGTTTATCGCCTGCCTATTCCTGGCAATTGCTGTTCTAAGCTCATTCTGAGCACACACTGGATGATAAAAGTATAGTGTCACAGTGCTCACTGGGGTGTGAGGGCAGGGAAACATGTTTATCAGACAGGCTGGTATGATTTTTTTTTTTTAACCCTTGATAACAGTTGTTGTCAGATTTTTTTGCAAAAATACCCCTGAAAAATTATAAAAGCAAGTGATGTAGATGCTGCTCAAATCAGAAACTACTGAGAGCACTTAAATTATACATTTCTATTTAAGCGTTATAAAGTAGCAAACAACAAACTCAACTGTTTTGCCTTTAAACAATTTGCTGCCTCATCGAGGATACATCCAAAATGGTCCAGTTGCTTTCAAGTGAGTAGCCTTATTGCAGTGTCATGTGGAAAAATCAAAGCTAATGTTTAGAAATAAAAATGTTTGAAAACTATTGTTTTCTCAAAGCATTTAAACTTAGTTATGGGAAGGGATTAACGACCTAAATTAAACCTCACAGGAGGTCAGTGTCTTCTAAGAACATCACACCTATGATGTTCATTACAGTTAGGCACTGTTCATCTCATTTTTACGATTCAGCTCTACTTGTATTTCTCCGCGAACCTCATTTGCAGAGATTTTGGATGTGATAGCTGGTGTTCTTCCAATTTTCTCTCTTGAAGACTCTTTTTGCTCTGACCATAGTGCACTTGCACATCAGTAGTCTACAGTTTTGAAAAACAGCCAAATTGAGGCTAAGATACTTTCTGATAGGAATGGCTTTGGCACTCAGACAGGACACTGAGGTTTTCATTTATGCCTATGGTAGCAGGTTTTTTTAAAATAAAGTGAAAAGAAGATGAGAAACAGCAGGTTAAAACTGTGAGTGAGAGAGAGGGTATTCAAAACCAAATATTTCTGTATACCAGCATGTTACAACAATGGTTTTCGATGCTTTCTACCCCAAAGGAGTTTGCGAAGGGTGACAAAAAGAAACTATGTCATACAAAATTATGGCTATGAAAATTTTTAAAGTTTTTTTCACCTACAATGTAGGATTTAAGATGTCCATGTAAAGGAAAAATGTAGAAAATCTGCATAGGAAATAAAGAAAGAGAAGGTTACATGAGGTGACATTTAGCATTTCCTACACTCTCACTGTTACATCTCTGCATCTGTTTCTGAACCAGTGGTTTAAAAATAACTGCAGCATCTTTATATTTTAAAAACCCACATACAGATCTAATAGTTAACCTTAGGCACCCATTATGTTCAGTTCTGGCTTGTATGCATTTTTGTGCTTGTGTGTATGTGTATACTTGTATTTCAATGAAGGGGTAACCCACTGAGAGCTAGCCATTTTCAGTAAATTTTTTGCTGCATGCTCATGTGCATTACCAGAATGTGTCTGACAAAAAGGAAAATATTCACATGTAAATGCTATTGTTTCCTTTTTTATAATGACAGCCAAAGATGCACCAATTAACCTAGATGACTAGAAGAAGTAACCATGCATTAATTTCCTTCTGTCCCTCTGTACATATATCCCCAGTGAATTCTACCAACCTGCTCTGAAATTGCTATGTTTAAATTCCAGTGCCTGAAACTGGACTCAGTTTCAGACTCCCTTAAGGCCAAATCTTCCCCATTAGACAAGAGGTCAATGCAGTCAGAGGAGGAAGAAACTCTGAAGCTCACAAATTGTTTGACTTTTTTTTTTTTTCAAGCCAGATTGCAGGTTGCTATGAGTGAGCATTCAAAGTTAATGTATTTTGAGAAACCAATGCATAATTCTTGCTAGACAGAGCTGGTAATTTCATTCTGTAACTTTCATAAAAAATTTGGCTCAAGACATGCATTCCTTGCATCTTCAGCACACTGTTGGCTGCAGACACTGATCTAGGTGGGATAGAAATAACTCCTCTGGTTCTTATTTGCTGGGAAAAATTGTTACCAGGAAGAGAATATCACGCCTGGCATTTGTAACAACACTGGTGAACACAGTGGAGCTGCCTCAAACACTGGCCTATTGCATCTTTAGTTCAAGTAAAGAACAGTCAGTAGGGAAACTCAAGAGATCTAGTACTAGATTTATCATATGTCTCAGCTCTGCATTTTTCTTCTTGGTTGGCACATGGTAGTGTCTGTTTGGGTATTACACAGCAATAAAATGCAGGCATTCTATTTTGGGTATGTCTATCTCTTTCTAATTACAAAAAAATGACATCATGTCACAGTTTGATTTTAAAAATGGAAAGTAAATGCATAGGAGTATGCCTAAGTAAGGAGTTCTGAGACCAGAAAAGAAAGGAAATTCTGAGTTAGCACTGGAAGGGCCTTTCTAGCTCAAACCTTTCTTACAGGCTCTTGCTGTCCCACCCACTTCCCTTTTCCACTGCCTGTGGGAATAAACACTCCAGGGAAAGTCAGTGGAAAGGAAACTTTATAAAAAGCAAGCCAAATTCACAACAACAACAACAAATAGCTCAAATGCTTGCATGTTTTCACTTAGCGGCCTTTAATTAGCAAAGACATAGTCTTTGGAGGGAGATCTGCAAAACAGACTTTTTTTCATTTGATGATGGGGTTTTGAAGTGTTTTGGGTTGTTTTGGTTTTTTCCTGTCTTTGTGGAGCAGTCATAAAGAGGCCACTATATATAAAAGTTGTTAGGTAGGGTGTGCTTACAGAATGCCATTTCAAGATGTTGCTTTAGAATATCATCCAGTGTTAGTATTGCTATACTGCAGGGCCTTAGCAAGGCATTTTGGAACCTGGAGTTTGATATTAATATGGTCTGTCTTGTCCTGTTCCTATCTCCCAGAGTCAAGGTTTTATTTTGTTAGGGTCAGGGGCTTCTAACAGAAATCACCCAGGGCTTAGAGACAGAAGCTACAGACTGTTAGCAAAGGGTTAAATACCCTGGATCAGCTTCGTGGCAGTATCTTGCCTCTAGGAGAGGCTGGTGCTCCTGTTTTCCACCACCTCAAAGAGCCCATGCTTGGTAAGTAAGAGTGGGGGTTTGGGAGCCACAACGTTTTGTGCGACTACTGTCAGTTGTTGCTGCTTCTACCCCATGCTGCTAATTCTCAGCAGAAATATAGAATAAAAAGGAAGGAAGCACCTTATATAGAGGTAGGCATCTGAGAGGAAGAGGACAAATGTCCACAAGAAGTCCTTAGGTGTAAAATGCCTCTGAAGATGCTAAGGTTGAGAGGCTCCCATTGAAAAGTCTGCCTTCCTAGCTGCCCTTGTTTTTATGTAAAATATTGATTTTCTGTGCCTTCAGATGTTCTCACCTGGTTTAATCTGGGCATGGACAGACATGTTAAATGTGTTCCTGGCCTGGTGTGCGTTGCTGTGATAGTCCTGCAGCATTTTTCAAGGATCTCTTCATACTCTTCTGTGGCTATGAGGTATTGAGATGTGTGTGTCTTTGCCACAGAGCCAACTTCTGTTTATGTTTTGATGAAGTTTTATCAGATGGGAAAAAATCAAAACAACTGCATTGTAGAACCTAAAGCCCCTTCTCATTGACATTATAGTTCAGAACTTGCCACTAGGTGTTTAATTTTTTTTGTAGAATCAACTTTAAAGAAAGAAGGATTTATGAAGAGATAAAGGTAGAGTCTAAAGAATCTTCTTCCATTCCACTCTTGCAGTCAGGACCTCTTGGACATAATCTGAAGCATTATAGCTCTGTACGTCTGCTGGTCATTCTTACTTTCTTCAAACTCTCCCACCAAAGCCTCTGCTTTCCAAAAAACCCAGTGACTCTCTGGTGCACCAGAGGAGCAAGCACTGTGTGACAATTCCCATTTGCAGCCTTTCTTTGGGCGTTTCACTTAAAACAATCAAGACCAGCTTTCTCATCTGAGATAGGGATGGTCAGACCTGTGGACCTGAAGCCAATTTGTTTGTAGCCTTCAGCCTCTTTTTGTTATTTGAGTCCCTTCCCTCTCCTGGCAGTCTTTTCCACTGGAAAAGCATATGGGAAGTTCATAGGTCTAAGTGCTGCTCTCTCACTGGTTTTAGGTCTAACAGAATGAAAAAGAAACAAGGACTGAAAAATAAAAAGGAATAAATGAAGCCATGAATGCATGGGAAACAAATTAACTGAATATGTTTTACATTCAGAAATATTTCCATAATGCTTCTATGTAGTGTGTTTATTTTTCTTTGAACAATAACGTTACAATGTGTCTAATTCAATTACTCTCTGCATTCATTGAATGAGTTTTCCTTGGTGAAGAGTTCTCCTACACTACCCCAAGCTACAAATTCCATACGATATTTGAACAGGTCCTTTTAATTGCTGATATTAAGTGTCGATCATTCTGCTGTAAATTGGCAGCATGGTCAGAGAAACAAATTCCTCTCTCATATACATCAGACAGTCATTCAATTAACGACCAAAGCTTTATTGACACAGTAGGAATTCATTATGTGAAATATTAAAAAAAGCCCTCCATGACTGGTTAAAAAAAAGAAATACTTTTAAACATAGTGGATTATCTACATGCAGTTATTAAAATTATTCATGCAGAATTTGAAATTATAGTTATGGTGGAAATATTTTTCTCAGAGGCATAACCAGCATTTCTGTTGAAAAATAAGTTGGACTTTGAAAAGATAAATATGATGTACTCATCCTTATTTCCATAGACTTTGGGCATTTTCTTGATTAAAGCCTTAGATTTTATAAATTATGGCTTTAGACTTGCTGCATAAAGAGTTTCATGGCTTATTCTGTTAGAGTCTAATTTGAAAGAAAGTTCTTCCTCAAGGGTTTAAGAAGTAATTCATAAAATGGTAAGAATAATAAATATTGTGCTTTAACTCATACACTAGGGTAGATAGACAGATTTTGTACACCTGGGTGTAATTTTAGTTAATTCACACAAGAGACAGGCTGAAAGTTTATTGTTTGGAAGGAGAAAAATGGCTTAAATCTTGTATTTCCAAAAATGATTATATTAGCTTAAATGAAAATGCTACTCTATTAATGGCTTCAATAAGCTTTGCATTTGGAAAAGTATTTTAATATAAAGTTACCTGAAGTTTACTGCAACTTAAAATATGTAAGTGAGGGAAAAGTACTTACTTTGATTTATATGTCTTTTGGAGATGTAATTATTGGCTTTTTACTCACCTATGTAAAACAATGTACTTTTGTAAATGGATTTCTGGCCACTTTACTCCTTTTTTTTTCTACATAAAAAGTAAGCACTGTCAATCAAAGAATTTTAAGGTTTATTTCCTCTTTAGAAATGATTGATAGCCTTTTAGATTTACAAGTTGACAAGTTAAAGGGTTCTATTGGTATAATTATGTACTAAAATCACAGTCTTTCAATTTAAATGTCCTTTTAAAACCACAAGATTATCATACCTGTATTTTGAAAAGTGGGCCAGTCAGTTTGGGTTGGTATACAAATTGCTTCCATTAGCCTTGGGACCTATTTGAATTTAGTATAGTTTTTTAAAGTTAGTAGTACTTTCAATAGGACTTTTAAAATTTAGGGTAATGGGATTGCATTTTAAGTGCAGTATTTGTTAGCTTGTTTCTAATGTATGGATGTCACGAACACAAACAAAGAGTTCGTATTTCTTATTGATTCTTTTTTTCTAATCATTACAAAAAAAATCCAACCCCATTCTTTGAATTAGAGCAATGGGAAATGTGTTCCTTTGAATGGACTTCAAAGGCAGGGACCAGGCTCCTGTGTATTTGGGGCAAAGGCAGAACATTGCCTTAGCTGCCGTAAACAGTGGCCTGAGCTCTGGCTCTTCCACAGTGCTTGAAGATCAGAATATCACCTTTTCCTTGGAGTTTTTCCAGCTACTGACAGGAACTAGTGTGGTCTTAACACTGAAGGTGGGATTAAGTATTTAAATACGTCTTTTTCTTTAAGATATGAGTAATTACATTTGACTTGGATTATAAATGTACTGAGGAATGGAGGGCTGATCTCATCCAATCTGTGGTTAGATGTTCAGGCAGTTAAAGATTTTTTTCTTATTTATTTTAATTAATATTGAAAGGGTTGAACAGTTAAAGGCTGAGTGATATTTGACAACTACAGTTTAGGACCCTATCCTGCAAATTGCTGTGTGCAGCCTCTCCCCACCACTGAAGTAAAGCTAAAGCTATTTGAAGCAGAAAGTTTTCAGTATTTCTCAGAGGATGCTTGATGCCTGGTGAGATTGTACCATAAAATTAACATTTTTTTTGGTCATTTAGTTCACAAAATACTCACAGGAAATACTCTGTGGATTTCAAATGTGTTGAACCTGTGGGAAGATATGAGAAAATGACTGCTATCTCTGGGGGGATTTCAGAACTGGCCTCCATTTATAATATTGCAGAATTTAGTAACTACCTTCCCAAAGGATGTAAAGGGGAAATGGCCATAAACTAGGCTGAATTAGAGAAGAAACACATTTGACAGAACCACACTAAAATCATCTAACTTATTTGCAAAAGAAATGTAAATTAGAACTGTAGTGGGTGTTTTTTTTAATCTTTCCAAAGTAATGCTATTTTTTATAATTAATATAAATAGCAGTAAATTAATTTGTTGTAAAATTTGAAGAAGGTCTAAACTACATGGGTACAACAATAAGAAGCCATGTAAGGAAACTCAAAAGGTAATGAAACTGAGGGTTTACAAACCCAGGTACCCTGATGTATTCTGCAAAACTACACAACACAGTGGACAACGTAAAAAGAAAAATGGGGAAAAAGCCAGATCATCCCAAAAAACAACAAGGGCACAAGATAGGGAAAAGTGTTATTCTCTCCTTTTCCATACAATGACCTGAATATAAATAAAAGATCAAATTCAGACACTCCTGATAAAAGGAAATGCATGCGGAAAACTGAGGAGGCTAGAGGGATGCCATGATCTTTAGGCCAATTAAAAACTTCTGATAATAACCCAGAAAGTAAAGTAAAATCTGGAAAGATTTCTTGTCCTGTGTTACCATGACACTAACACTTCAGGATATGCTCAGAAGATTCCTTTCTGATATTGCAGAAATGTTGAGATTCTGCTGGGCTGCCTGCCTCTCCAGCCAGTCCCATCAGCCACACACCTTTGTCTCACTGCTGTTGGCTAGATGTGCATTCCTAAACACAACCTTCTGCCCCAGCTTGCAGTAGCACTGCTGAGCCTGCTTTCAGAGCTGGGATGTACTGAAGGTCCAGGAGGATATAAAAATCTGACTCTTTGATTGCCAGTGGGACCATCTGCTGTAGAAATGTGATTTGGAAAGAATAGTTCAAATGGAATAGTTTTGTTAAAAAGTGAGCTGTTCTGTGAGATTGTTTATGGAACAACAATTAATTAAAAACAAACCAGGGATTAGATATTGCTTTCTTGGTAACAATGTGGTCTGGTTAAAAAACTTTTATGTTAGGAGTGTGAAATTATGTTCTTTTCACTTGAAAGGTAAAAAAATCATGCCATGTTTATCAGATTGATGGGACTGTGCAACTTGCTTTGGGATAAGCATTGTTGAGCCACATGGGAGTGCTTACACAAGTGAGGCTTGGAGATACAGTTTGATGCTAAATCTCTTTGCACTAATCATATGGCATCATTCTAGTCACATAATAAAATTCATAATAAAACCATCTTAAAAGTGCAAGATATATTAATAATTTAGAAGTTAGACTTTGTGCAAGAATTTGTTTGGGTTTTTTTCTATGAATAAGACTAAATAACAAAAACTTTAAAATGACCCCAAAAAACAAACCTCCCCACACAAAAAAAGGGATGAATATATAAAAATCCATATTTGATTTTGTTTTTTTATTTTGTACTTAATTAAAAAAATTGCAAACCAATTGCTGTGGAAAATTTCATCATCTTTATTGGCATGGGAGAGTCAAGATGCGCTGTTGTTTGGAGATGCTTGAGAATGCTTGACTGTTGTTCCAGTTCACCAAAGCACTTAGGAAATTTTAAGCACATGTTGAAGTCTCACTACCATCTGAGCTTTAAAGTGATCATATGACTGGAAATATAGCTAGAAGGTCATTCAATGCAGTCCCCTGTAATTATAGGCAATCATATAAAAAACATAATATGCTCAAATTTGCTTTGCTGAAAGCAAATGGGTTTAAGTATGTGCTTACAGATAAGCATGTGCTTAAAGGCCTGGCACAATCAGAGGTTTGATTAATGCAGGCAGACCAGCATTTTCATGAAGATTAAAGTGTTCCACTTCCATCATTTCTCCCTTCTATTTTATTGGACAAGGACTGTGGAAAGATGAAGTAAAAACATTTTTTTCAATTCATTAAGACTTTTGGATCAGTTTGGTGCTGATCGGAGCCTGAGATGGGCTGCTGAAGTCACTGTTGATGAGTAAATAATAAAGCCTCTGCCAAGACAAATGCCTGTAGTTAACAACAATACTATATGTGATCATTGCACATGGAGCATATTAAACATATAATAGAATCTGGAACAATGAGAGTCCCTAATAGTTGTTCCTCTTTTCTTGCAATCACAAAGGACCTTCTTCATAGTATAAAAGCAGGAAAATACTCAACATGAAACATGGGGTATATTTATAAAATTAATTTAATCATGGCTTTCAGAGGTGGTAATTGCTTCCTATTTGGAAGAAGCATACAACATCCCCAAATTTTCCAGCAAACTTGTTTTAGGAACTTAAGTGAGAATGTTTGCACTGCTGTTTGAACCAAAGCCTCAGAACCAACCTCAGTGTTTGAACCAAGACTTCATAGTCAGTGCTGATTTCAGTGAAAAGAGATTTTGCCATGATCCTTCCCTAGTCTTGCAATGCATTGCCAATTGTTAAAGTGCAACAGAGCCTGCTTGCTATGCATTTGTCACATCGTGATGATGTTTGTTGTTGTTTCAGCTCTGAATGAACCCACCATTGACTATGGTTTCCAAAGGTTACAGAAGGTTATACCCCGGCACCCTGGTGACCCCGAACGCTTGCCAAAGGTCAGCACAAAGTTTATTGTTTTATTAAATATGGTAAAGCTGGTTACTGCATGTTTTTGTCTGAAAATGCAAGAGTGTAAATGTGATGGTCCTGGTTTGGTACCCAACCCAGATAAATTGAAACAGAGGCATGACCAGTAAAGCCCAATCAGTGACTCTCACTGTAGGCTTATGAGGCTTCTGTAAATTTCTGAATCACAGCTAACTCAAACAGCTCTTGCCTTTCCTAAAAGCAACCCTTACTCTGTGTTATAAAACACTTAACAAAGACCACATATTTGGTTGATAGTTTGGAACCTGAGCAGCTTATACATAAGAGAATGATGTTACTTCTTGGTATCACAGTATCACAGTAGTACTTGCCAGTATAATTTTGAGAAGTTAACTGTTGATAAAATCAAGTTATTTGGATCTTCAGGTAATGTGTGTCCACTGTTGCTGCACCATATATTGGTTTAGGATAATAATTATTATATACTACTTTATTTCAGGATTGCTGAAATGATTAAAGCAATGCATAGTAAACTGATTTGATGTTTGTTCCCGTCAAAATTAGTGGGAGATTTTTTGTTGATTTCTGTCAAATAAAAGCTGAGGAAGAAAGAGAATAATTCACATAGGCTTCCAGTACTTTTGCCTTGTACTGTGAAAACACTCTCTGGGTCTTCATTTATACCTGTTCTTACTCCATTGCTATGCTATACCTCTTCTGGTGAGAATTTGTGGTGAGTTTTGTGATATACTGGAGAAAGAGGTTGAGTACTTGAAAAAGTGTTGGTCTTTGCCACAGGAACACTGAGCAATACTGGGCATGGGTTGCAGTCACTGTATGTGACCAAGTGCCACCATGTGTTTTTTTGTTATCTTTTTACTTGCTCTAGCATCATGGCTGTTACTGAGTGAGTTGGGGAGTCAAATTGGCCATGTGTGTGTATTTGGAGAACACTGACTTTGACTTATGGAAAGAAAAGTGTGAATGTGCAGAGCTGAGGCATAGAACTTGGGCTTTGATGTCCTAGGCTAGATCCCTCAAATAATACATGCCTTTGTGACTGAGTAAATCTTGTGACTTGTTTTCCGTAGCTGTCAGTAGGTTTTCATCAGGGATTGATGTGGGCTTTGATTAGTTAAATTTCTAGTGTTTCAAAGGTGGTATGCCACAAACACTGTAACTTAAGTTGGTTTATTTCTTGACAGAAATAAAATTCAGTATGCGACTTTAATACAGGCATGTTAAGTCTTTTATCTTTGCTGAGGGAGGCTGTAGACTGTGGTTTTGGGGTAGATGATGTGTTGTCCTCTCTTACCACCAGAGAAACATGGCGTCCTGGAGAGTTACATTTTACATTGGCTCTGTTCACCCTCTACAAGCTGTCCCTTTCTCTGACTTTTGGACAGATTTGCAGCAGGACACAGCTTTCATAGATTGTCAAATTTCCCTCCAGAGGTGCAACCCTTTCCAAAGAAGGAGAGCATCCTTCTGTAGAGGCTCTTTCATCTGCACCAGGCATCTGCTGCCAAATGCGCACGTGGAGAAAAACTGTTTCTCAGAAAATAAAAGACCAGCCTTCACTATGCACCAGGCATTTGCAATGCCCAAAAGAAATGCTGCAAATCTTCCCTGAACCCAGTGTCCCAGGTTATTTTTGTAGAGGTCTGATGTGATGCCCTTTAAAAAAGTTACTGTTGAAGTACTGAACAAACTCAGTGAAGAAACTAGCGTGACTATGCAAGGTTAGAGGGAAACAGGACAAAGAGGACCTTTTTCTGTTTGTGTTTGGGTAATTCTTTCTGTACAAGCTTGAAGGTTGGTCCTCAAGTTCAAGACTCATTAATATGCCACGCACAGAGACTGAATGCAGCAGGGGTTGGCACATGTCGACTTCTGTATTTGAGGCACTGATGGTTCAATTCCCAGCATCGCTTGCTGGCTCCAGGATCATAATCAAGGACGCAGTGAGTCTCTGTGCTGGGTGAGCACTGCACAGCATTCTTCCCCATGTCATTAAACCAGGAAGGGCTTTGGCAATATTCCACTATAGACAATTCTCAGTGGCTACTTAGAAGAGAGTTGGAAGCCATATGGCTTCCGCAGTGGAACCACGGGCAGAGAGGGCAAATGTGCGAAAGAGACAGAGAGCGAGACAGCAGAGAGGAGAGCAGTATATCCTTTCCTCCATTTTCCCCCTTGTCTTGGCAGAGCATCATCACTTTCTGTTAATTAAAAAGCTTGTACTTATAGATTAAATAAGTAAAACAAACCACATTTTTATAATTGCTGCTAGGCTTTGTGGCCATTATTCCATTGAAACATTACTGATGAATTAAAGATCTTTCAAGAAACTGAAATTATTATAATTTTTGTCTTCATAAGGGTGTGCAAGTCATTCTCATGGAACAACAAGAGCATTCTGCTGTGTGACTTATCCTGCAGTCAAGGAGAATTGTTGAGGTTATCAAGTGAGAAGTTAACAGTCATACCTGCATCAACAGGCTTTTCTAAAACTATTGAGGCTATCTAAGTTTGATCTCCACTAGTTTAGAACCAGAATTTTCAGAAGTGTTTATTGTTCATACCTGGGATACTTTTTTAATTTTTTCATTTTTTTTTAAGCTGTTCCAGCCAGCTGCTGGGAAAACAAACAAAAAAAAACCCAAAAAAAACCCCAAAACAAAACAACCCCCCCAAACAAACAAACAGATTTTTATTTTTTAATTCTGTCTCCCAGTGCTTCAATAGCCAAATTCCATTGGAGAATGTCCTCCCATAGGAGGAGTAAGGAGAACAGGAGCCCCTGGGAGCTAGGGTCTTTGGACTGCTAGACTGAGTCGATGGGTAGTTGTGTTTAAAGCAGAAATGCAATATGTAGTATCTGGAGAAAAAAGAGTGGGAGCTGATGTTGACAGCTGGGCTATGGAGCCAGCTACGGGCTGGAGTCCTGCTCCCTTCTTGCACAAAGCAGGTCAGGGAGAGCAGCCAGTGGGGTTGTCACTAGCAGATGTGCATGTCTGTACATACACACACACACAAACACAAGCACTGAGAGACAGGCAGTACAGAGGTGGTGGGATTAGCACCCAAATCTTGGAGTGAGATCAAGTACCAGAAGTGTGCTGGGCAGTATAGTCTTTCCTTTCTAATACAGAAAGGAGACAGATCAGAGGAAACAAGAGATCTCTGGGGAGAAGTGAAAAGAAATACCATGATGCTAATGTTAAGAAATCATATCATTTTCCTTAGGAGCAGTCTGTAGAAAGCCTGCCTGTGGAGCCGGGGAATAAGCCTGTGCGGATATGTGCAATTTACCTGTCTCATGTTTGCATATGTGCACACAAATACACACGTGTTGTTGGTTCTTGCATACATAACTGCAGTTAAAATCACTGACGAGTTCAGATGACAACAACATGTTGAGTGTGTTGAGGTTCATTCATGTAACTACCCTACAGTTCTTGAAATAAATCCTTAACAGATATGTTGCAATGGTGCAATTTGGTTAAAACTCCACAGCTATAGCTGTAAAACAGTTTCAACTGTGAGCTAGATTTGAAACACACCCATCCTAAATGATTTAATAACAACAATTCCTCTTTATATGCCATTTCCTAGAATTTATTTGCCATTTTCATCCCTCTTACAACTCATCACTTGTATTTAGATTAAGCACAAGATTATTCACTCTGTATTTGAGAAACAAGTCACTGCATGGACCCCCTCCGTGATCTGACACCCTCTCTCTCCCAGTCTGTTGCGTAAATGCTCTCTCTAGGAGACCTCTTATCCTTACTGAAAGGGACCTTTACTTCTGGTTTCTCTTCATGTAGATGAAAGTGAAGCCTGACTCTCTCCAGCATATAGGGACCTCCCTGCTGAGCAGAGAGCACATGTAGCCGGGTTAAATCACCCCTTCGGCTCCTTTTCTCTGGTCAGTTGTTAGACCCCCCTCAAGACATATCCCACCTCCTTGTTTAGGACACTAATAGAAGACAGGTGGTTATTAGGAACCAGTGGCTGGCAAAAGCAGTTATTTTTGCCCATATGAAATCCAACAGATCTGCCCTTTATCCGTTGTGTCACAGGTATTGTTTATATTGTAAATAAAGGTTGTCTATAAATGTGGGTGGGTTGGCCCAGGCGTGTTAGCAGAGGTTAAAATAGCAATGGAGACAAGGCAGCTCAGGCTTGCTGCTTCAGACAGACCCAATGGAAATTCCAGAATGGATCTCCATCTGCTGACTCAAGATGCTGTATTTTAACATAAGTTAGTCATTTTCAGCTAAGAAAGTGCATATTTGGTTGGGGTTTGGTTTTTTTCTCTCCACACAGTGTAACAAGAGGGTTATTAGAAAATTATTTTACTAAGTGTGGGCAGGAAAGGGAGATGTGAAGAAAAGCTGCTGGAGTTCATCTGTATAGCAAGGAGAGCATGAGGTGTGCTTGCTGCTTTCTACACTGTACTGTAAAGTTTATAAGAATGTGAGTCCAGAGTTAAGGTTGGTACTGAATCCTTAACAGCTGGGGGCTTTAAATTCACTAACAATTGGAGCATTTAGCTGGTTGAGGGGCTTATTTGGTTTGTTTTGGGGGGTTGGTTTTCAGTTTATCCTATTGAAAATATTCAGGGAGTTTCAAAACCGTTGAGAAAAGACAGGCAAGATGTTTAAGGCTGCCATGAAAGTGCATGTCAGAGGCATGTCTGGGAATATGCAGAGCCTGAAATGAGAGGGAGTTAAGAGACAGAGCCACACTGCTCACTGAAGGGCAGAGCCACATACAAATGGCTGGCAAGAAGCCCTTTCCTTTCTGAAGGTCAACAGTGTGCATACACATTTCAGTGAGTTTTCTTTATAAGTGGGTCAGCATTTACTCAGCAAATGATTAGAGCAGATGGTGTAATTTAGAATCTATGACAAAACTTTTAATAGATCAGGGCTAACATGATGACAAGGAGCTCTGCGCCATTCTCCATTCCTGATTTCTGCTTTGCCTTGGGGTAAAAATCATGTCTGGGATTGGATTTTCTGGTCTGCACATTCCATCTGAGCAACTTGAACCACTTGTTTGAGCATCCTGCAAGAGGGATCCTCACATTTCTCTATTCCTGTGTTGTTATTGTTTTTAAATACAATAATTTACTGAGGGTGGCAGGAAGATACCGAACAGGTAAACATGGTCCCTTCGAGGAGCAGAGTTTTTGAAGGAAAAAGCCACAATTTGAAGAAAGTAACAAAGGCTGCATTTGTGTATTTTGCTCCATGGAGCTGAAAATATCTAGTAAATTGATCCCGTGGGAGTAATAAATACACATTACTTTATCTTGTACTTCATGTCCTATACCCCTGAGCCTTGATAGAACAACACCACTTAATAGACTTAAAAAAAGAGTAATTACAGTCATTGGTTGTGTGATATTTCAGCCCTTCCAGCCCTGCCTGACCTTCTAATTTAGCTCACCGTGTCTAACTAATGCATTTATATTCATCTTTTATGAAGCATGTGTAGTACAAAATTGACTTTGCAGCCTTTAGCAAGCTGTCTTACCAGGTTTAGGATCTGGTTAGTACAGCGTACTGTAGAGCATACATACTTTTACAGCAGAATCTTGCATGCATATGGCTCTGATCAATTGTTACTTTTTATCCTTTTTGAAATAAAATAAAAAATATTTATACCATTTCATCCTCCCTCCCCTTTTTAAAGCTTATATTCATTGCGGCATTATTTACAGCTAAACATGCAGGCAGAAAGATGCAAGCATTTTTAAAATGATTACCACTAATGTTTCTACTTGTCAGAAGTGCTTAAATTTTCCTGCACTTTGTCTAAAAACTTAGCACTTTTACCTTTTAAGAATTACAAATTTATAAGATCTTACCAAGCTGATTTACAAACACAGCTGACAGTTTATGATGAACAATGTTGCAAAATGTACAATATGTTTCTCTGTCATTTCTGTGCATGTATATATTAAGGAGAAGATTAAGGAGAGAACCCCCCTCTGAAAGAAACCCTTGAGTTAGAGAGCACAAGCACAAATCTCTCTCTTGCTTTTCCTCATAACTTCCTGCTCACTTCACTCATCCTGTAGAGCACAATTGTTCTCTGTGCATTTTCTCCCACCATATGGTATCCTCATTACCATACACTAAGGGTCCATATGGGGAACTTGTGAAGTGAACTGTATTCATTTTAACTGCCAGATGAGCAGCCTTTTGCTTTGCAAGCTTAGCTTAAGTCATCTGCTGTCTTTATGTTGTTATGGCAACACAGCACCAATAAAAAATTCTAATCTACTGTAAGTGTCTGGGATCACAGTATTTTAAATGCTTGCCGTAACTGTCCTCTACGTGAAGATGCTGCTTCTTTTAGTGTGACAAAGGGTTATTGTCAACTCCAGTAGGTGGCAGTAAAGAAATTGTTTCTTTTATTTTAACCTTAAAAAAAATAACTATTTTCCCTTTTCCCATCTCCCCCCACCTCAAAAAGCCATGGAATTGCACACCATGTCACTCCTATACCTTTCCGAGGATTTCTGGTGCCAAGGTTAGAATTGCAGGTGTTACTTTTAAGTTGCAACTGCAATACTAAAGGTAGTAAAGTATGAAACAGTGGTGTCAGCTCATGCACTTCACTGACAAGAGATCCAGGCTCAAGTACCACTTCACCGGGATTCTGAAGCCTCCATAGCCACACAGCTGATTCAGTTTTGGAGATGTTTTTTTAGCTACATTTCCAAACTCCTGAATCAAACACAAAGCTAATTAAGAATATCTTATAGTAATGCAAGTCGGCAGCAGCATCCTTAAATATAAATCATTTTCACCTCCGCAGGCCACATGATATGTTGCATTTCTGTCTCTCTGTCTGTATCGAAAGTGAACGTTTGTAGTCTCAGTTCATCAGTTCACATTAGCCTCATGCTGAATATTTAAACACAGAACAATTTGAACACACCATGAAGAGAGACAGTGACTGCACTTTCACTTGGAACAGCAAGAGCTCATCTAATAATAATTTAGTAAATCAGCCATTTAGTGGCTCAGTTGTACACTGTATTGTGCCAAATAATATTCAGTTCAACTGTATGCTGGTGAAATTGAAATTCAGAATCTAGTCATGTGGCACTTTTTGCTCAATGGAGAGATGAAATGGAAAATCACCCTCCCAGTAGACTGTTTGAATGTAGTGATTTATCAAAAATATA
Organism: Melopsittacus undulatus; assembly: GCF_012275295.1. Classification (NCBI taxonomy): domain Eukaryota; kingdom Metazoa; phylum Chordata; class Aves; order Psittaciformes; family Psittaculidae; genus Melopsittacus; species Melopsittacus undulatus. The sequence goes on from NC_047536.1 coordinate 11,170,865, forward strand.
GCAGAGTGACAATATAAACAGGATTTGGTTGCATGTGGTACAATCTATTCTAATTAGGCTTTTATTATTGTGGTTCCTTCTGCACAGATTATTTGATAATTCACATTGACATCTTCAGTTTATTTTATACATGGGCAGAGAGCAGATATGTATAGTTACTGCGTAGTTACAGTCTTTTAAGGCCCAGTCCTGTGGGAAGTGTGGTGATACCTTTATTGCCATATTTTGAACCCTGGCTCAGAGAGAACACCATTCCCTTAGGAGCAATGGGGAAATGCAGCTGCTGCCTTTCCTCCTCATGAAGTGCCATGTATGCTACTTCATAGCATAAAAGCAATATCAGATTAATCTATTTTCCCTGTTTAAGGCTATCAGAATTTGCAGGGAATGGTAATACTGTATACTAGACTAACAGATATAACTGGAAAAAAAAACATACAAGATTTTGGGTGCCCATGCTTTCCTTTCAACATGCTGACAGTACCTTTTCTTGCCTGTATCAGTAGGTCTAATAAAATATATTACCTCACCCTACAAAACTTGCCTTGGTTTTAACCATAGACCATTGTGACCTAAACCAAACGGCTATACTTTAAGGCTGTCTCTTATGAAGATGGGGGAGAGAGAATATTTTCCTAGGAAATGTGTTGTGAAGTTTAATTTGTTCCCATTAAAGTGGTGCTTTGAGATCTTTGAATGCAGGGCATTGCGGAAGTGAAGTAATGTCTGTAATCTCACCTACAGTTTCCATTTCTAGCCTAGTTTTAGGTGTTATGCCGGGGTTTACATAGTGATGTAAAATGTGATTGCCATGTATTTCTCACAACACAGTCCAATTGAGTAGCAGAAAAAGCATCTTCCTAACCATCATGATGCTATTTAGCAGAGAGTGCTGGAAGCGCAATAGGTGCCTGTTGTCATAATTCTTCTAAGAAGTATAGAGCTTCACAATCTATACTCAACTGCTGACACTAGAAAACGCGAACATTTTGGTAAAATGAATCAAGCAGTAATGTTTCTTTTATGAGATCTCCTCACAGAAGGGAAGGTTTGGCACCATTTGGAGATCAGGCTCAGTGATCCATCATAGCAAAGTCAGCTGTCCTGGCGCGTCTCATAGGTCACTCGATCGAACCAGTGGCTCTTACAACTATATTATTGCTTATGGAACAGTAATTGAGGCACCATGGTTAAAAATTACCTGGTCTAATAGGCAGTGAACAATTTGCACTCAATACAATTATAAGCCAAATCATTCATTTCATAACACTTGGACTAATTTATTTCTTGACCTTTTAATATCCATAGCTCTTCAGTAGTATTAACTGCAACTCAGACAAAATCTCTTGTTCATTTTGCTTTCATTGATTTTTTTTTTTCCATTGAGGCAATAACAGTTGAGTACAACCTTTTCTTTCTATTGTAAAAGTCAATCATGTAACTTATGTTGATATAACTCAATTGGACTGAAATGTCCTCTGCGTACAACAGCATATAATGTCATGCTACTTGTATAAACACGGGTATGTGTTTTGAATTTATTTCAAAGAATGCTTTGGAATATATTTGTAACTATAGATGACAAATGATATGTTTGCTGAAAGGAAAATGAAAACAAAACACATGAGCATTTTTTAAAGCAGTGCCACATCCATGTAGCTCATTTTTTGGTCATATATTACAAGAGATCTAAAATACAAAAATTTTGGAATTTATCTCTGATAATTTTGTTCTTTAGGATGACTTAACTGTCTTTACTAATAACACTATATTCATGATTTCATCTGGACATAACATCTTGCCTATTGAAGTACTATCATTTTACAGAGTAGAGGTGCTTAATTTTTCCAATGTGAACTTCTGGCAAATAAAATGTGTCTAAAAGTATCTTTTTAATACATTCAAAAGAGATAATATTTTGGTAATCTGATTTGTCTTTAATTTTTTTCAGCCTTAAACTAGGTTGTGAGTTCAGAGTTTTTGATGACCAAAAACTTACTGAAATATTTATGTATTTTGAAAAAACAGTGGCCATATTGAAGCACTTCCATAAATAATGCTGGTGTAGTGACAGTGATGATCTTTTCACTCACCACTGAAAAAGAAGCCCTAGACTGTATAAAATGGTATGTCTGCTTTTACGTCATGGAGATGTACACAGAAAAATGTTACTCCTGTGGGTAAATTTAATTTCTTAAATACATGTTATTCAACATTTGTACTTGCTTTGGATAATTTCAGCCAAATTTTTAAGCCTTTATATTTAAAATAGTAGTATTAGTAACAAAATACCTTTTGTTTCTGAGAAGAAAGCTGATAATTTTGTACAATATATGCTAGCAGACACTTCATTGAAGTAGCTTTCTGAGCCAAAGCCTCTTTGTGCAATAAAATACTGTAAGTCCTTTGAACACGTAGTTATAAAATATAGTTGTTACACAGTTGGCATTTTATGCTTCCCTAGAAATTACCACTTGGTACCTACATCTGATCTATGGTTTCACTTTTTATTTCAATCGGGTCTGAAGTGGTCTTTCCTTGTAATGAGAATGCCCCTTTCAAAAGACTTCTTTTAATTATGCCGATGATAAAATGTAAGTGAAAGTAGTCATTTGTAGGGGTTATGACTGAGCAGTGTTTTAACTGTAATACTAAAACCTACCAACGTTATTCCAGTCTCTATTTCAACATTTTTATGCACTCACTCTTTACAGAACATAGTGGAATATCATTGTAGGTCAGAATTTCAATGTGTCTTACTTTTTCAGGTTTCCTTCTGCTATTAAAAGTAACTTGAACTCTCAATTTCAAACTACTAACACTTCCTACCTACCTGAAGCATGTAATCCAGAAAACTGACAGTTTCATGGATCTTAATGACATGCTGGAGTTTGGGGTGTTTGTTATTGGGGTTTTTTTGTTTCTTTTTTTTTTTTTATATTTATGTGGGGTTTTTTTCTGTTCTGATTTGTTGGATTTTTTCCCCCTTCATTAAAAGGAAATGCAATGAGTCTTAAATTGTGTAAGTGAACACTTGTTTTATATAGAAAATAACTAGTTTGGCACACTTGGATATTTACATGTGTAAATACATTAATAACAACCAACTCTGAAAATTAAATGGACAAAATACATATGTACAATTTGCACTTTAATTGCTGGATAATTCTGCCGATTTAACTCAGCAGACATTCTCGCTTTGCAATACCAAGCATAATTATATATCTCTCTAGATTTAAATGCAGTCATGTGAATTATGCCACCCAATATATTCTAGATTTGACCTAATGGGAGATCAATTTAAAATTAATACAACTTGACCTGTGTTTGGAAAGTCTTTGTGTATGCAAATGATAGAAAACAGGGATCAGCCAAGTAAAGTGTTTTCTACTCTTACAAATATATAATTGAGTATCTACCTTGTGCCACACACAAAATTGCAAGCCACATTTAATCTTTTTTTAATCCCCAATATACCAGAGAATTTTTCTAATGGGCACAAAAATGTGATCCACGTAATAAAGCTTCTAGAATAGCCTGTGCAGTCTCTTTGAACAATGGTCTCAGAATTTAGCATCTTTGTTCATTTTTCCAGATTCTTTTTAAGTTTACTTCAGTCCAGACCCTTCAAATAATTCAAAACATTCTTCTTCTTCCATGAGGGGACTTTGACAATTTTCCAAAAATATATGGGTATAAAATGGTCAGGAGAAGACTTTGAGTAATAACTTTTTTTTTCTTGCAACTCTCATCTGCAGCTGTTTTCAAGAAATGGAAATGCTAACAGTACGAAGAGCAGAGGAAGAGCTATCAGAAAATCTTACATGTGCAAAACCTAAAAAAATCCCCAAACCCAAACCTAAAAGCTCATTAATCTCAATAATGAACATCTGCTTCAAAGTACTGTAGTTGCTGGTACAAATAGTTTGGGGTAAATTTTCAAAAAGAAATGCCTGAGGTTCCTGTCTGAAAATGCTTTGTACATGTCTCTCTATATAGAGTTTGCCCAGAGACTGAAGGTAGCTGTGGCACATAAGGGAAATTTAGACTGCAAAATGTGCTTTCAGGTCATTGTGGCAAACATTTGATGTCAGATAGAAAAAAGGAAAATAATGTTATAATTTCTTTGTTTATATGTTTATGGATAAATCAGGAATAATCTTTTTTGTTGTCTAGATAGATGGGAATAGTATGAGTCACTGTAAACTGGTGTGATAGAGGAATTTCTGTAAAGGAAGTTGATTACTTTTGTTAGCCATTGAATTGAGTTTATGTGGGCTTAACCATTCATGATCTAGTTTTATTTAATTTATTTTGTCTTCTAATGATTCACTGTATCTGACAAACTGACCGTAGTATGAAAGATGGGATTGCATAACTAAGGAAAAGTATTTGCAAAAGAAGTGGCTTTGCATGCTGGAATAAATTCTGCAGCCTTTTGTACAGCATGAAAAATGTGTTTCCTTTCGTGATCTTGCTATTTTTCAAACTGAGGGGATCTGTCCTTAGATCCTCACAGTGAGAGCTTGTATGACAACCTATAGGAAATGCTGAGAATTACCATAGTATTGATTTCTTAATGACAGTGGGGCAAGACATACTCTAAACATACTTAGACAAATCAAAATTTTACAGACATAGATGTGAGTCATGTAATCACTGTCAGACAAAGTCCCTAAAAGAGGTGGTTTAAGCACTGGCAGAGTGATTTTTGTTCTGCATATCTGCTCTTATGTATCTGCTCTCCCTTTGACTTAGAGACCTAACATTACCAGAGATCTTCCAGAGCTTTTAGGAACAAAACCATCCAAATTACTTGCCAGATGCTTCAGTTGATGATAATATGGTAGGAGCATCCAGACTCTCAAATGTCAGTTTATTCGAAGAGTTATTCCAATGCAGCTATATTAATGTTAGTTTATTCCATGCTACTGTGTATCTAGATGAAGTACACATCTGTGCTAGCTACTAATTCTCTTGCCATTGTTATGTGCCCATCATTTATGGAAATGAAGACTGGCAGTATGAGTAGTCTAGATTAAAAAAGGAGGCTGAAACCTTTTTTTAGTATTTAAGCACACCATATTAACAGGAGGATAATAGGGGTAAGATGGGAGACTTGCAAGGACAGACTTACAGGTGATCACCATAATTTTGTTCCTTCTTTTGTCAGTGGTAGTTGCAATAGAGGCTGCTTGAATAAGGTGTGTTTTCCCTATTGCTGTGCTTTTTATCACCTTTGTGGTTAAGAGGTGTTTTAATCATCGATTCGCAATGTTTATGGCTAGATGCCTGCTTGCATTTGCACTTCAGTGTTTGTTCTTTCTGATGCCTCATATAGGCTTTCTATATTTTATTTATAAGGTTGGCTCATTGTGGAGCAGGTGGTAAGGTCATGCATGACTGTTTTTAGTGCTGTAGATATAGGCAGTGATTTTCAGTTTGGGTGTGGAGGCTGATGAGGCTACAATGGCTGGGAAAAGCTAAGGTTCTAGCTACCACTGTAGACTTACTTTTTGCAAATTGCCACTGAAATTCAGTGACAGGAATTCAGTGCACTTCCATCCTATAGGCACAGTTAAGCAGCTTTTTTTGGTTTTTACCCGTCAAGTGAAGTATGTTGTCTTTCTCTCTCATTTTGCCTTCCTGTCTGTAATATCTATATGGTGTTTATTTCTTCAGTATGATTCAATTATAATATATGGAAACAATTCAGTTGTTTGTTTGCTAGAGGAGTTTTCATCTTTGTGTGAGTACAAATATCTTTTTAGTGAAATGGGCCTGTTATTTTATACTTTCCATTAGGCTGGCATAGTTCCCTCAGTTTTACACTAAATGGAGGATCTTTACATTTTGAATAGCTTTTATGAATCTTTAGAAAACTATAATTGCTGAAAATGATACAATAATGCAGTGCTCATTGTAGATGTGGAGAGATGGGAGGTTCTGGACAGGCTGAAACTCTTGTATACTAAGCTAGACAGCTGACATTTTAGATTCTTCTAAATGGCTCTCTATCAAAATGTTGGTTTTGCCGTTGCACTCTTAACAGGTGTTCACAATTTTATCTTTACTTTTAAAATACAATGCATACACGAATTTTAAGTATAAGTTTAAAAGCTAGTTCTAACACATGTCCTTAAGTAACACATTTATAGCTTCACCCACTGAAGAACAAAGGACAAGATCAAGCACAAATTATTGTGATTTTTCACTTGAAATTTTGGAATGTGACCTTTCCAAGGTGAAAAAGGGAACCAGAGTCTGATGCTTGACTCTGCAGAAGAGTTTTTTTTTGTTGCAAGTAGCCATGAAAGTAGGAAGTTAGAAGGCAGAGCCAGGAGGTCAGACATAAGAGTCAAGGAAGTATGAATGACATCATCATCCCTAAGTACCCTCTCAGAAGATGAATGAGCTCTTTCTTGTATTACAATGCTAAAGAGCATTAGAAGGTGATATGATATCTAGACAACACATAAGATAAATGCCTCAGAGTATGCTAGAACAGCTTTCCCCCTGTGCCCTCCACAAGTACATAAATCCTTTGATAGTCTCAATAATACAGTATGTGGCTGATGAGTATTATATATTGTGGTCAGCTTCTTGACAAAATTCGTTTAGATTTAACAAGTACCTTGAACATTATGTAATTTAGTTACTTAAGCCAAATAACTCAGTATAACTCTAGAAACCCTTTAGCTGACTAGACTCACAGCCCTTTTGGGACACAAAGTGGATTGTTTTCACTAGCTGCTGAATAAAAAGCAAGCAGATGTCAAGAGAAGAAATATCCCATCCTTTTTAAAGCTGGCACAAAATGTGTTTACCTTGATGAAACTTGACAAAAAATGTTTTCATCATGATAAAACTTGAAATGCAAGTTTCATGATCTTAATGAATTTCCTTCTGAAGGGAATGCATGCCACAAACAAAACATGCAAAGTTGCTGTAATGTTGGTTCAAGGTGTGTTCTGTCAGAAGCGGATTCAGTCTGAATTTCAGTTGTGTTTCAGAAGCCCAGTAATTCCAGTATGATTTATATAATCTTTCCCACAGTAATTCTGGAATATCCAAAGTTGCAGCAGACTTCACTATGCAGTCCCTTTTTTGCTTGTGTAAACACCTCTACTTCAAGGAGGAAAATCTAATTGAAATATTTAATTACATTCCTATTTCAAAAATTGAAAAAGAAAAATCCCTCATAAAAAACCAGCTTCAGGTTGGAATAAAAATGGACTCTGGATATGAGGTGTTCAGCTGCATGAAGGCAAAGTTCTGACACATGATACTTAATCACTAAAGTAATCTTTCCATTTTCCAATATTTGCTCGGTTGTTATTTTTATAGAAATAAAATTATATTTAAAATGAAATGCAAGGCAATAAGACCCTTATTTTAGTTCTAACTAAATGCTGCAAAGTCCTTTATTCTAAACCAAAAACTGACAGACTTTTAGCATTAATAGAAGAGTGGATCTTTCTTGACAAATGCTCCCATAAATTAGATATTAGCTTTAGTCAAACTCTGTCTCAGGAAATATTTCTACTTGCATATTCAATTGGAAGGACTTTACATGATGCCCACTTACTGCTATGAAAATGTAGGCTTCTGAGACGAAGGGAATGAAAAATTTGTCTAAACAAAAGAATCTGGAATAACAGACCTTGAGCTTACACAGTGATTTCTTTTTATAGAATGTGAGTTTCACTCACTTTTTGATACGTCTATCTGCTGCTCTGTCCACCTATCTATCAGTTTATCTATCACTATTGCAGTGATTACATGCAGTATCAATTGGATTTTAAAAGACATAGATCTTTTATATTAGCTGTCCTTTTTTATAATACCTTTTACAAATTTAATCAATGCATTTTAATATACAATATAGTTTAAGTGCAATATACAATAAATATTCGAGCTTCATCTTAAACATGCTCTAGCCTTTAAATTGTTAAAACTGCAGTGCCCTTTCAATCTACTTACATAATGTCATAAAATATACATTTCAAGGTAAATGAAGTCAGCTACTTCAATTTAGTCCCTCAAACTGGTAGTAAATGAGAGGTTAACACTATGGTGCCAAACCCATTATTGAGTAAATTTAGCACCTTGGACAGCTCTGTAAAATCTTTATTGCTTTCCTGACCTGCTCGTCATGTTCTGTCTATGTGTTCAGTGGCTCTCAGCTCTGATTGAAAGGCAATATATTAGATCCCAAACACAAACATGCTCGGGGGCTGCTTCACTGTGAGCGTAATGACATGGAGGTGAGAACAATTTTCTGGTCACCGCAATCCAAGCACCTTGCAAGGTCTGTTGCTCTAACTTATAGAGGACTTTTGGGGCTCCTTTGTATGTGAAATTGTAACAGTAGCTTCTGTGGTAATTTAAGCAGAGCTGCAAAGGATTTAAAATGCATTCAGAAAACAAGAAGTTAATATCTTGAGCATGCCTCTAGTAGCATTTTATTGCGTACTGTTAAAGCTAGTTTGCGTCTATAAGAACTACAGTCATCTCTGGAATAGCAGATACCACTGTGTAACACAGGAGTTTTTGTGTAACATCTACTTTGTATGATCTGAAAATGTCATAAATCAGAAATGCTTTTATTGTGTAAAAATATTATTAAAGTATGAAACTCAAATTTACAGACTCTGAAGATGTTGAAACCATTGACTAGCTAGAAAAATTGAATGCTACTCATCAAGCATATTTCAATAAACCATCACGACAATTAGTTTTATTTATATGCAATATGATATGGCATCTAAGAACTTCCAATGTTTAAGAACTGGAATATATTTGATATTAGGTAGAGAGGCTGTAAGATTCCATGTAATTACCTCATTTTTTAATATGGTCTTCAATCTCTTTTAGATGGATTCTAAGGTTTTTAGCTCAGCATTACATAAATAACTATGATTAGTTAGGTAGAACAGAAATGACTATTTAAATTTATTTATTTATTTTAGTAATTTGGCATAATGACAGCTTAGGTTAACAATATTCCAAAGCAGTTTGTGGTCTCTGTATCACAGTTTAATTTTTCATCAGTGAAATATATAGTGCAAACAATTTCTAATGAACTGAAATAAATCCTAGTTTGCAAAGTCAAACACCTGTGCAGTAATTTTCCAGCTAAAATAATGGATTAAAAAAGATAACATTTTTCAGTGACATCTCTGTTTTCTGGTTTGCATCTTCAGTAAGAGGCAAAAAGAGCAACTCAGTGTCTTGATGATTCTGGTAAAGCAACAGGGATTGATTATACCTAGATGTTCTCTGTAGTTTGTCTGTCCATGATTATGCTTATGCTGCTAACATTTGTGGTCAAGCTACAGAAAAAAAAAAAAACAAACCAAAACAACCACCTGAATCGGAAGGAAAAAAAGAAAGCCCCTAAAACCAAACAACAACAACCAAACAAAGAAAAACACATAAAAACCCAACAGAAAAAGTCTGTAGCAACTTAACTCCTCAGAATCTGTTTCAAATGTAGTGATTTAAAAATCCATCAATTATGTATTACATCTCACTTTATATGTGGAAAATAATTTAAATGTGTGTTCTGGGAGAGGGGTGTGTGCAGCAGAAGGCAAGCCTATATGTTTACTGGGAGTACAAAAATCCTCCATCTCATTTTTGAATTTAGGACATTATATATGTCATAAGTAGTTACTGCAGTATGACAACTATTTTATCTTATATTATAGAGAATTTAAAATTGAAAAAAATGCTAATATGCATCTAAAAGCTTGTCATTTGAAGAGTTGTTCAAGGATTTTTGAAGAGGTTATGGTGACAGCAAAATGAATGCAATTATATCTCTATTTTCTGATCAGAGTCTACAGTATATGAAAATTGAGCATTACTGTTTCTTTTTGGTATAAAATATGGCTATTGTGTAAAATATTTTAAGTTTAAAAGTTTAACTTTGTAGAAAACTGTAAAATCCTTAGAGCTGGTACTATTTTTGTAAGCTACTTGGAGAAATATACCTTGGTGAATAGCATCGTGTTGGTATATTAGTGCAATACTTAGGGGCTGAGAGTTACAAAAACACATTGTTTTTCTCAAAGGACAGTCTCGACTGTGTTTGATCTAGCAACTGGGAATCTGCTAGATGCATTGAAAGAATGGGAAAAAAAAATCTGGATTAATTCTGCAATGTATCTTTACATTTTCTATCAATCAGGATTGTTCAAGTAAATTTTTCCACACTGTAAAATGTGAGAACACAGGAAATGCTATTATTGAATGCCAGTTTAAAATACCCTAAGAAATATTAAGTGAAAAGGAGCAAATAGGAAAATGGAGAAAAAAAAATGCCCAAAATGGAGAAATAATCACAGACTGTTTTAAATTCTGCTGTCCATGCAGGGAATTTCTCTGGGAAACACTACACAGTTCTGGGCCATTCTCTCAAAGTGCGTGTGTTTTCTTCTTGTGTATCATTTTATGTACATGGATCCTACCCTGACCCATCACATCAGGATACAAACCACAGAAGTTGAGAGGTTACATTACCAGTAGCATAGAACTGATTGGCTATCTTTTGAATGTGGCCTGCTGGGTAAGGTCACAATTCCCGCAGTATGCAATTAAGAATAAAATAAACACATTGAAGGGATTCATAACGTACTCTGAATGACATTGATTGCAGTAATCTAGTAAATGACCTTAGGATTGTATTCTGCAATAAACCAATGAGTGGTTTATAGTGCAGATGGTAGAGACTATTGAGTGATGTATTTTATTTTGCAGCACCAATGATTCTCACCTTTTGACTTGATTAAGCTTGTGTGTGAATAGGATGAACTAGTGATTTAACACCATGCAGTGGTTGCTGAGAGTTGTTGCAATTAATGTGTACCTGGTGGGACAAAGAAAAAAAATAAACAACACAAAACATGGTGCAACTAATAGAAGAGTATAAAAGATTCTAATATTTGTTTTTCCCCCTAAGCCATTTATTGAACTCAGAGGAATGAATCTGTTTTTATATTGACAGGAAGTAATACTTAAGAGGGCTGCTGATTTAGTAGAAGCACTCTATGGTATGCCACATAATAACCAGGTAAATGCATTCTACTTCAGTAATTCTAAAACATGGCTATTAGATGTATAGATAGATCAGGGGCTAAAGGTATATGATGCTACATTATGAGACAAGAATAAATATAGAGGGCAATGCTATATCTGGAGCGGAGTTTAATTTGCTTGTTTTCTTTTTTAAAGGGTATGAATTTAGTGCTTGTAAAAGCAATGTGTTATTAACCCTGGAGGCATTTGCCCACTTTCACCAGATACTGTGTAATATGGGCAATGATACGCATTATGTCTCACCACCAGTAATTTTTCACTCTTACGCTAAAGATAGCTCTAAGGTGGAGTAAGTCTGGGCTCCAGCCCCATTCTGCCAGCTGGTCTTGTTATACAGAAGTGTGGCCGCTGGGACTGAAACTTCCAACTCTCTAACCACAGATGTCAGGATTTATCACGAAGGCAGCAGATCTTACAAGCATTAGCTATCTGTCAGCCAACTGGTTTAGAAAGAAAAGCATCTGGGTTTTGCTTTTGCATGCGGAAATGTTTCATTTTAGTATGTAAGAAAACGTTTATCAGAGTCACATTTATTCTTTTTTCCCTCCTTCTTATCCTTTAGGAAATAATCCTGAAAAGAGCAGCAGACATCGCAGAAGCACTCTACAGTGTCCCCCGCAATCACAACCAGCTCCCCGCCCTTGCTAACACATCAGTCCATGCAGGAATGATGGGAGTGAATTCCTTTAGTGGTCAACTAGCTGTCAATGTTTCCGAAGCCTCACAAGCCACCAATCAGGGTCAGGAGAAGACTCATCTTCCTCTCTTTGTGAACCTTTTCTGATAAAAGTCAGGGAAATGTGCAGAGCAGTGGAATAGTGATGGTTCAAAACTGATGGCTATGGGCACATATAGACAGATATCATCCCACAGGCACGCACAATCTTTGAATGACACAATACCTTCATGAGATGGGGGTCTTTTTAATGACTTTTGTCCCAGTGTGGGAAAAGCGCTTCTGTACATATGTAAATAGCTTTTCCTTCTGCTCAGAATAACACTTGTATTTGTGTTCAAATCCCACTAATTTTAAAAGGATTTCTATCTTGAGCATGTACTTAATGTTAAGTATTTGCTTACATATATTCCTCAGTGTGAATCATCTCTCAGTCTGGCCCTATGTAGCATTTATTTATAACACAAAGGTATCCCTTGAATATTTGTCTGTTTGGTTTGGTTTGATTTTGTAAGGATCATAATGTTGGCACTGATTTATTTTTTTTTCCACAGTTTGAAACTTTTCTAAATTTTGAAGTTAGTAAAAAATAGAAACATTTGCAGAGACATTTTCAGAGCTTCTCTATTTTTTAAATAAAGTGTTTTTCACTTTGTATAAAATCAATATTGTTTTAATTCCTACAGTTAAAAATTAAAAAAAAAAAGTCAAGAGTATTTTTGTTAAAACCTTTTGCGTTTTCCTTCACCTTTTCTCAGCTCTACTTTGGATAATCAACTTAAAAATCCACTTTGATGAGAAAGTGGTACAAAAAGATTGTTTTCTAGATGGGCAGGCAAAATTATTTTGAATTACACAAAATAAAAAAAAATATAAATGAGTTTCCACACACAGCATTTCCAGAATTAGGTTAGATATTCAGATCTTAACTTGGTGCCAAATTTGACAGTAATTTTCTACCAACACAATAATCAGAGCAGGGCAAAAAAGACAAAGGATATCCCACTACTTTGAGAAATATACCCTACATTTTCTGGAGTAGTGAGCATCTAGTTTGAGATGAGGTAAATGAGAGTGACATCAGAAGAGAGTTAACAAAAATCACATGCTTTTAAGACACCTGAAGTCCATATGTACTCCTCACTGAAAATGTAGGTCATGTTTACTCCCTTTCCTACAAACAGCTCTTTTAGAGTGAGTGTTCGTTTGTTAATCCAGTGGTAATCTTTGCTTGAGGGCATGGGTTGCCTGAGGAGCTGTGCAGGCTGTAGCCTCCTTCCTCCCGCTTTGTGTGCCAATCAGCAATGACCTATAGGCAGTGAGGGCTCACTGTCTGGGTTTCCTGGTGGTAGTGGTGGTTGGCCTGGCTCTCCCCATGCACACCATGGCTGCATTAGGCTGCTGGCTTGGTACCCCAGAGTTACTTGCTTGTAGCTGTTTGTGTAAGAAACTGTTCTTGGGCTAATACCAATTTCTAAATGTATTCCCTCCCCACAAAAGGTTTTACTCGCAACTCAAGCAGCGTCTCACCTCATGGCTATGTGCCAAGCACCACCCCTCAGCAAACAAACTATAACTCTGTCACAACAAGCATGAATGGCTATGGGAATGCTGGAATGTCAAATTTAGGTGGTTCTCCAACCTTCCTGAATGGGTCTGCTGCCAATTCTCCCTATGCCAGTGAGTATTGCATGGCTTTTCTGTATTTTGCTCATTTTCATTAGAATTAGGCAGTGACTTTTCTGTGATACTCAATATTTAGTTTCTATTTTGAGCACCTGAAACAGGGCTTGGTCCTTTCTCTCCTCTTCAAGGCACTGACCTTTGAGGAATTCCAAAGACATTAGCATTGCCAGCAATGCTCTTCTCTGCTTTTTTTTGTTATTACTATTAAGGAGGCTCATAGGAACTGAAAAAGAATAATGTCTCTCATGGTTTGGGCTGATAATTTCATAACTTACTTACCTTATACTCTGTAAATAAGAAATGTCCTCAACATTGCTAGAAAGCAGGGATGGCCTAAGTGACTTAATGTCTGTTGGAGTGGATCAGAAGTCATATGTCAGTACACAACTTTTTGTTGTGATGGGTATGAAAGGAAGCTAAAGATATTTGCTGCAGGAAAAATAGTTTTTATCCAGCTGTAAGATATGAAGGGCAGAAAAGTTTACTATAATAAGACTGACATTTCCATAAGCTTCATGATGATGTTTCCAAGACCTCTGAGCAAATAATATGTTCATAACCTTTATAGATATTATGAATTACTAGTAGGCCTAATCTTGATTGCTTATACTCCATTTGCTTTGTAAGTAGGTATTACATTGGCTTCACTGAGAGCTTAGTATTAGTCAGTAAAATGTGACAATGGCTCTTAAGAGTTTGTGTTTTAGTGTCGGTACAGTGAATGCCACAAAGACGTAAGTCATACAAATTGTATATTCCATGGCATAAAGAGCTTATGGTCTACAGTGTCAGTTATGGAAATATTTGTGTATAGGACTAGCCTTCTGCATTTGGAGATTAAAGGTTTAGTAACCTGTTTAAATATAAATACATTCCTGTTGGTAAAGGCCTATGAACCTCTTCTGCAGCCTCTCACACAGCACATAGTCCCTATTCACATGAGAAAAATTAAATGAATAGGACCTGCCCAAATGCACTGATGTTACTCATGCGGCATAAAGGATTCCACTGACATCTGCAGAAAGCTGCTAGCAGAATCAGGGCAGAAGGTCCTGTGACGTAAATAGGTTTATAGGCTGAGACCCTGCTATGGACAGGACAAGCAGACTGCTGAACATACCAAGGTTTACACAGCACATCTTTATTTTAGTGGTGTATTCATATTAATGATGTATACAGAAATGAATTATTTTGAATTGTATTAAGAGAGTTCAGAATTAAAAAGGGAATAATAACCCTTTTCATTCAAGGCTTCTTAGCTGCAGATTTAGAAGAAAATATTTAACCACATAACTAGTACTTAAAACCTGGGAATTGCTAACCAGTTATTATTTTTGTACTCTAATAATAATGTAACATGCAATGGTACAAAGTACCTTATTTATTAAGTTGAATTTACTGTCATAGAATCTGCGTACTCTGAATTCATAATATAACATGATTGATGGGACATCTCTTTTTGGAAGCAGATGCCAGTAATGCATTTAAAATACTCTAGCAGTGTATTATTCCATATTTATGAACTAAGTCCTCTTCAGAATAGCACTTCACTTTCCAGCCCTTGTTCTCTGTTCTAGTTATATTTTGGGAGGTTTTCTTGGTAGATCTGTCATTCTGCTAATGCCTAATCCATTGAATCAGAAAATGCTTCAATCATGACCTGAAAATTAAAAGGTGGCATTCTTAATTAAATCAATAAACTAATTGCTGTATAGTAGCAATTCAATTTAGGTGCTTTGATTGCTCTCCCTTAGCAAGTACTTCCAGACATAGAGTGACTTGAGACTAAGATTGTATCTGTCAGACTGTGAAACTTTGAACATTTAATTTCCATTAATTGATTTCCTCAGTGTTAACAAATATGATATCAGATTCTGAAATAAGACTTAAATAGGGTGATTTTTATCTACATAAATGCAAATAAAATAATAATTCAAAGCCCCGATGATAGGAATTTTACTCTATAATATGTAATTATTCATAGCCCCCTCATGTATATAAGCAATTTCCAAACAGGATGAAGAATGAAAGGATGGGATCTTACCTTTGGTCCTTTCCTTTTTTGTTGTTGTTGGATAAGAGGGTATAAAAATATTTGGCTTTATTTTCATGAAAACAAATTCACTTAAAACCTCAGTGGTAAATATCAAAGATATTTATCCAACTACATAGTAAAACAATAGTTTAAGGATATAGGTGTTTAAAGACTGAACTTCTTGTATAGTAGGTTTGCACCTTGGACAATCAGTTCAACCCCTAGAAAAGAGAGCCTTACATCTACACTTACTTAGAAAAACTGAAGACTCTCATTTTATTCAATCTTGTAGTTAAAGCCAGATCTCTATTTGGTATATAGCACAATGGCTTCATCACTTAGCTATTCCAGCTGAAATTCCTGTCAATGGCTCTGACTAAAAAGGTTGTATTGACTGTATTCAGACAGTGGTCATAGGTCCTCTGGGGAAATTATTTGTCTTGAGCATTGTAAAACAGACTTTCATTTTAAAAAATCTCCATCTTGGGTGAGATATGAAATACCAACTCCATTCCTGTGCATAAATACAATGGTCAGAAGAGAAATATGGCAATTTTCCCTGGCACTGAGAATTCTTGGGAAGTGCCCACAGCAAAAGCTTTCCCAAAGCTGATGGATACAGGGAAGCTGGAGACTGGCTTGTTTAGTTAAAACACAGAAAGAATCTGTAGCCATTGTGAGGGAAGTTTAGTGGTTTCTCCTATTGGGAGATAAAAGCATGGTTTCTGTCAGTTATCCACACTTTCTTGTTGTACAACAGACACAACCAAATGAGAAAAAAAACCCGTCAGAGCAGCAGCCTCACTGATTGCTTCGTGCTCTACAGCCTCCATTTGTGTGTATATAGATGTGTGTGTGTATGCTTTTGACATAACACCTTTTAAACCCTAGTTCTTGCAGGGTTTGAAGAGAAAGAAACCCAACTATTTTTGCTGACTTTTGACAAACAGGTCAACTAGGTCATTGCTAAGACCTCTACCTTCTGCAAGTTTGCTTGAAATCCCATAGGTCTTTCTGGAGTAATCTTGCAACATGGAAAGCATGGCTTAAATTGCTAGTTTTTGAAGATAGTTAAAAACTCAAACCTTTCCAAGGTAAAAATTCCAGATCCAGATTTGTACTTTAATTCTTCTTGCCCATCAGTTTTATAACCTCTGAGTTACCCGCACAGTTTTGTGGGTAATTATCCATCTACAGAAAAATGCCAACCAGTAGAAAAGTTTGAAACAGGATGGCAGGACAGGCTTGTAATAAAAATAAAGAGTTGCAGCAACAGAGAATTAAGGGATTGTTTAAGAGCTTCTAGAATTACTGCTTTTGAACACCTGCAAAACAGAACAAAATGAATCGAAATGAAACAAGTGGGTTTCCTTTAGTGACTGATCACACTTTGTGAACAACCAGAAATCTAACTGCAGTAATGGCATTGGCCTTGGCTTTAAAATGAGACCCAGTGCAACCAACCAGAATTGTCTGGTTTCTGCAGCCTGCTGATTATCTTAATACTAAGGAATGCATTTTGGGGTGTCTTTTTTTCCTCTAGTTGTGCCATCAAGTCCGACAATGGCCTCTTCCACTAGCCTCCCCTCAAACTGTAGCAGTTCCTCTGGGATCTTCTCCTTCTCACCAGCCAACATGGTTTCAGCAGTGAAACAGAAGAGTGCTTTTGCACCTGTTGTGAGACCACAGACTTCTCCTCCTCCCACCTGCACCAGCACCAATGGCAATAGCCTGCAAGGTAGGTGAAACCAAGTCTGCAGTATAGCTGGCTGCTTTCAAAACCATGAGTTCCTGGTAGCTTGCAAGGCTCTAAGCAACACTGAGTTGTCAAAGGGGATTGAAGACAATGGGGGATCCCTGGTGGTCTCTGTACTAAAGTTTTCTCCTGTAAAGAGTAACTGGACTCCACCACCACCTATTATCATGCAGATGTTTGGCAACCACCCTATCTCTAACTCTACTAATACTGCTGAATTGAGAGGTTGTGTCTTTTAAAGCACAGACCTACTGTTATGATAAAAACAAGTAATATTTCAGCTTACTAATACCATCCTTTTTCTTTCTTTCTTTCCTCTCTTATTCCTTGTTGTCGTCTTTTATCAGACCAGTCTTTTGTGGACTCTAGCAAGTACTCCACTGCAGGGTCTCTCCAGGGGCTGGCCTTCTCCTGAAGTACGTCACTCAATCTTCCCTTCTTTTTTTCCTTTGTCATAGTACACTTGTGCAGAAATCCTACTGAGAGCAAATAGACTGTTACAGAGCTTGGCACAAACCTTTGCCTTTCAGTAATAAAAGACACATTACAAACTAACAGCAGCATTTCCTAGTTTAACTCATACCAGGACAAACATTAGTTTCCACTGATTAATATGCTTTTGTGCCAATTATTCCATAAATGGCACAGGACCTTTTTAAAAGCCTATTCAACTGTTGGGATCAAGGGGCTGCTCCTTTTCTGCATTCTAACCCCTTTATTGAAAAGTATTCCAGCATTAACACCTAAACATGTTTTGAAGCATTGATGCAAGCTGAGGGAGTGACAGACAAAAGCTTGTCAAACCAAGGATGCTACAAAGACCAGCACTGCCCATTCCATTGTTTGGTTCAGGCTGTTTTACAACACTGTGCCTAAACCTATCTGTGTAATTACCTCACTACACATTAGTGTGCTGAGAGAGATATTTTCATGCTCGCTTAGACTGAGGAGTTTCTATAAGCAGATGCAGCCAGCTGCCTCCAACTGTGCCAGAGGTGGGAAAGATTTTGCGGTATGGTTTGTGCTTCCCCCTGACCTGAGGTCTGTTTTCCTTTCCACGTGCCTGTGCAAATTATCTAAAGAGCATTGAGCACAGAATAAAATCCATCATTTTTAATGCCATGTTCAGAAGGAGCTGTGCAGAGCAGGGGGAGGATACTTCCACAGACTCCACATGTCTCTCTATGGCCTCTGGAAAGAAACGCTGGGCTTGCGGGCATAATGTTGATAGCACTATTAACAACCAAAAAAATCTATATTCAAGCTGAGCGGAAGGAATTCATTCATAAAAGCTGGGATCTATTGTGACTGAAGGAAAGCATTGTTCTCAGTCTGAGTGCATTTTACATTGGTGAATTAGAAGGAGGAATCCTTGAAATATGCACAGAATAACACAGAAATTGTGAAAATAGTAGGGACATATAAGCAGAACTTGGGTACTTTTGTAGTTCAGTTATAACAGGAATTGTTATAAATACAGGTTGCATCAGGAATATAACACCACAAAATTTTCAGATGATCTGTAGTGTTTAGGAGATTCATTTTTTGTGCATTTTAAAATTTTGGCACTGCTGAAGTGGTACAAATTTTAAAGCTAAAAATGCTTCACCTCCAAATTCAAAAAATATAAAAGAAGCTAAGAGTTCACTGCTAGAAGCTTTTGAACATGTTAATGGATTTTTTTTGTCTCTTCACCTAGCCCCAGTTTGCTATTGCAAGGGGAGAGAAAAAGCAAGTAACAGGAGAAAGCTTTTCCAGGCACTGTTTTTCCTTTTACAAGACATGGCATTCTCAGATTCCATATACTCAGTTATGAAAAGCAATTATGGTTTGAGTGAGAGCACCGGACACAACTGGGGCTTGCTGATTGCCTCCTCATTATGTCACATGCACATCTGTAATGCCCAGAAACCACACAGATCTCAGTGTTTCCCCTAATTTTTTTTTTAGCAATTCAGTTTTCATAATAGGAATGAGATACCAAGAGATGGTTCATTTCTAGGTCATCATTGAACTTCTTGGTGAGTAAAAACCACACAGCCTTAGTCCCATGCCTTCTGACACCACCTGAGGCTTGTAATAATCACTCAGAAATGCACTGCCTGTTGTGCCTTATTGCTTAAATAAACAACCATGTATAAGGAGGCTGTCTTATCTCTCTTGGGCTTCTGGATACATCAGAAAGCAATCAGGCTTTCTTTATGTAGCTTAGATATCAGCAGAACTCACTAAAACAACAGCTAGGCTTATCTGTTGTTCTCTTTGCCATGCAATTTTGTAAAACTCAAAATACATTATTTCTGTAATTTGCTAGCAGCAAATATAAATTAGTATATGATAGAAGAAATAGTGCCCGTTGGTGGGAGTTTTTCTACTCTCTGCCTTCCCTTTTTGGAGATAGTGTGATCTCATACCTCCACTGTTTCCCACTGATATCTCTGTTTTCAGGATCAATAACATGTTACAGCTGAGAGAACTTGCATGACTAGATATAGCACTTAAGGAATAAAAGTTGATATAAATGAAGACTTGGAAAGGAAGAAAATATCAAAGCTTTTAGGCAGAAAAAATATCATTTGCCTTGTAATTTAATTCAGAATTTCAGAGCTCTTCAAAAACAATAATGCTTTGAAAAAATGAGCTAAGATCTGCATCTGTACCACTTGTTTCCAGTGGCAAAAGGTGTGTAGCTGGTATTTAAGTGCAAGGAAATGTCTAAGCCACAAAGGGAGGAGTTGCAATTATGTCATCTTTGTTTAGGATCTTATCCAGAGTAGACAGCTGTGCTGTCCCAAGAGATAATTCTTGACAACTTTTTGGTGAAAATGTTTTTTCTAAAGAATCTTTTAGCTTGAGAATTTTTTGTTGGAATAATATTTTGACATTTTTTCTGAAGTGTAGGTATTTTTTCTAAATCAAAACAACACCTTGTTTTATAATTTCACTACATTTAGAATTTATAAAGGGCTGAAAAGAAGAAAATATTAGTAGTATGCACAGGAGATTAATTATCTGTCTGACTCTGCCCCAGTTGCACTCATCACCTATAGGAAGACTCTACCCATTCCCATCTGCTCAACTCCTTGCTTATCTGGACAGTAAAGGAGGGAACACTGTCATTTGTTACTATTGCTTTTCTCTCCACTGTGACTGATGTCCAAGCACTGAAGTCCCACCCCTGTATTCTGCTGTCATCCAGAAATCTCCAAGTGCTGTAGTAATATGGATTAAAGTTATTATTCTTGGTTAAGAAACAGAAACAAATTGGATTGTTTGATGAGCTGGAAGAACTGGAACAAAACCTGTGTCTCAGGTCTATGGCCATATGAGACTTTCCTATGTTCAGATATGGAAAATTGCTCCACCCTTAGTTGCAAGTGGCTGAATTAGAATTAGTGCAGAATTAGTCTGGTTGACTGTATCCATCGCTGTCAATACTTACTTTATTGACTCCATAGAGGTCTGTGCTTGAGACCCACATGGTCCACATGTAAAAGTGACCCCTACAAGAGCAGAATAGGGAGTAACCACAACAGTGAGAGCATGGGTTTGCTTCATTTTCAGTTGCATGTTCCAAGAAGACAGCCTAATTGTGAAGATTCAGAACTTGTTGTTTGAGAACTGCTGAAATAAAATCCTTTGAGATTTTTTTAACAAAAAAAATTAAACAAACTGTTTTACCCAGCATAGATTAAATAGGCACAGATTAAAAAAAAAAAAAGAAAAAGGCAATATTGAATTAATCCTATGATTTGAGATGAGGGAGACAGAATAGGCATGGGTACAACATGAAAATGCATCCTCAGTATCCACAGTAGAGCCAAAAATGCCCATGACAGGAAATACTTCAGCAAGGAACATCTAAGACACAGTAGTGTTCTCTATGCTACTCGAGGGTCTTCCTGTAGGGCTTAAAGAAACTTAACTCACCTCTCTATCCATTTTATTCTCATTCTCAGCTCCTTGAAGAGCTCTTATGTGGAGGGGAAACAATCAGTAGAGTGATTTCACATAAAGCCATTGCTGAAGGATAAATGCTGAGAATTGAAATGCTGCTGTATAGTTGCAACATGTCACCTTTGAGGATGGCCTGTTGCAAACATGTGGATGTGTTTTGCATTCTCACTTTCTCCTCTCATTTTATTTCATTTAATCAGCGCAGTTTACTCGAGCTGTTCTCCCCTTGCTGATTAGACTTGTAATTCTTGCACATATGGTGGTGTTTGTGGAGAAAACATTTCCCTCCTCTCCCCCTCCAACCCCAAATCTGTGAGTCTTTTACTTTGGCTCTGTTCTTATCAAATAATTGCAGCTGTAATTAAAGCACAATGAATCAGCACCAGTCACAGGGTTGAATTCTTCCTTAAGAAATTACATGTCCAGATGTCTAAGATGGCAGGCAGTTCTAGCGTTTAAATCGTGCCCATGAAATGCTGCCATCCTGAAGGCAGATCTGTTTTCTACCTTTTGGCAAATAACCGTACAACTGGCATTTTAAAGATGCATTTTTGTTACAGTTTTCATCATAAACGTGCGTTACTACCCCCTGTGTAGGTGATGTGATTGCTCACAGTATATCACTTGGAATGTCTGATCTGCATAGAGTTCCTTGTATATAGAGGGAGACCAAGCCAGAGGTCAAGCTACGTGGGAGACTGTAACTGTTGACTTTTAATGAATGTCTTGTCTTTAAGAGACATGTGATGGTTTCATACAAAATGAGGTTAGGAAGCATAATAAAGAAATACTGATGATTCAACTTAACTTAGCCAACAAAGGAGAAGACAGTCTAAATCAACATTAACATACGACTCGTTCAATGTAGTTGGTGATGTCTGCTACAAGTGTAATAAAACCGTGAGACACCAGTCTGTTAAACTAGCAGTTAAGGACATATTTCAATTTGAAAATTGAATTTGAGAGTGTAAGTCCTTTTCTGAGCACCTGGAAATACACACATCAGTCCCAGGGCTGAACACTGAACTTGTAAGAGAAAACAGGCATAAGAGAATGGAGCACTGTTAGTGTGCCTAATGCAAGGAACACCTTACCAGGTCTGTGGCCTACAGTACTCCAGCCATTTTCTCATATATGGAACAAATATCTGCTCTGCTTTTAAAAGAGTAATAGAATGTGTGGCAATGGCTGGGCCAGGTTTAAGCCTCCTGAGCATTTTGAGATTTTCAAACTAAAATCAGAAAATTAAGTTGGGGTCTGATTCTCATAGAAAGGGAAGTATACTTTTTGTGCAAGAAAAATCACCAATTGCAGCAGAGTCACTTGCAATTTAAACTGTTTTTGGATCAGAATGAGGCTTCCTGTGATTGCTGTGTACATAGTTGTCTCTACTCGATGATATTTATATATAAATTTGATTCACAGTACAGCTGAGTATGTTACTAGTAAATGTTAAAAATTCTCTGAAGACATTGGAAATTGCTTGATAATACACAAAAGTAACTTTTTCCCCATCTCTCTCTCCCCTCTCCCTCCTCCCCTTTCCTTCTGACAGCTATATCTGGCATGATTGTTCCCCCCATGTGAAAGAATTGCCTTGAAGAATTTTATTAATGAAGAGGTTGAATTCTGCTTCAGAGAGAATCTGTTACAAGTCCCAGAGTGGAACTTTTTACTCAGGCCTTTTTAAAAATAAAAAAAAAAAAAGAAATAAAGAAGGATCTTACAATAACTGCAGATTTTTAAACAAAACAAAAATCACCATCCTTGCAAATACTGAAATTAACAATCTCCAATTGCAAGGTGTTGATTCAAGTTGTCCATCCCAAATACCTGGGAGATATATTTATTGTATGTTGATAAAAAATCCACTTTTTTTTTTTTGGGGGGGGGGGTTGGGGCTTGCTTTTATTTTCTTTTGGTTTTTATGTTTTTTTTTAAGGCTTGATTTAACTCAACATCATTTGTCTTTTATAAATCATACAATTACACACGGGACACTAGAGATGGAACTCCACATTTTTAATTTATGATTTTTTTTTAAAGCTGTGTAAAGAAAAATTAATTGGTGTCATTTACATACAAGTCTGTATGGGACAGAATAGAAGTGCCAGTTAGTTTTTCGTAGAAGAATTATGGCCATTTAATTAAGGGTCGGCTCATATAGGTTGCTTATCCAGTGGTGACTTGCTAATATGATGCATTTTTAATGTTCTAATTAAATAGATATCACTCCTTAGAAAGCTATTTTTTTGGATGATGAAGGTGGGATTGAGTGTTGGGAATAACAACCTCTGTCTTTAATATCAGGCTAAATAATTGTGTAAATAATGTCACAAAAGAAGTGGGTTAAAAGGAAGACAGGGATGAAAATACGAAACACATTTCCTCTTGAACTGAAAATTCAGTGCCTCTAGATAGAATGCTAAAACTGCAGGATTAGACAGGCATGGCTCTCTCTTTAGTTTATGTATCAGACTCCTTGCGAATGAGTGGCCTTCTAGAAGTTTAATGTTACCTGAGCTGCATAAAATGCCATTTGGATTTTGCATAGCTGTCTAACAATGACACAGACTGTGGCTATCCATCACATGTGGGGAGTTTTCAGCACAGCCCCACTCCCCTTGACCTATTTGTTGTTAAGAGGCAGAATGAGACCAGACACGTCTGTGTTCTGCATCCTCACGATCTGAAAGCACATGTTTTTGTCAGCCTCCCACTAGGATTGTTCCTGTATTGGTCGACCCTCTCAGTTTGTATCGTAATATATTAAGCAACAGGTAACTGCTTTTGAATAATAAATGGAAACATGAGTTTGGGGGTGGGGGTAGGGCTGTTTGTTAAGAAGGTTTCAAATCAAACCCATAGCTTCTGTTTTACAAAAATTTTGCTATCATTATCTGGGAAGTGTTCTTAAAAACTATTAGTCCAAGAGGCAGCAAAGCTCTGAAGATGCATTACCTGATATTTTTTCTTTGCTGTTGTGTTTTGTATGTAGTTATAAATACTGTAGATTTTTTGTGATTTTTTGCCAAAGTTGTTGTTCTATTTATACATTTTAATGTCTTAAGACAGTTTTTCAATATCACAAAAAAAGAATTTTACTGCATATTTTGCAAAAAGAGCTCACTACCTTTAGCTTGCACATACTTGCAAAATTAATTAAAGAAAAAAAGCGCTTTTTTGTTTCTGTTTTTTGTTTGTTTGTTTTACAGGGGATTTTGTAAAATATCCATATAAATAATGTATTTATCTTTGGAATTTGTACATTGCTTTTTTTCCCCTGCCAAGTTTATTTTATTGTGTATGTTTGCTATGTGAAAAGTGCTGATTTGTTTGGTCATTCACCGTTGTATTAGCTGTTTAAATGTGATTTTAAAACATTTCATTTATAGGGTTTTTTTTTAGTATTGTTTAAAACCATGCTTCCATTTTTTTTAATTTCCACCCAAAAGCCATTGTCTATTTTTGTATTATTTGTAAGTTAAGAAGTTTTTTCCAATATATGGCAAAAAGTAGCATATTATTCTTGTAGCATTTAGTTATGTAGATTTTAAAAGAAATGTATCCTTTGCTTTTGAGGCTTAACAGAAACTAATGCTGTTTTACTCTATTAATATGCATGGGATTTCTCCTCTTTGGAGTGACGCATTTTTGTGCATTAAATATGGGGAGAAACTTCATAGAACTCAATGAAAATACTTTCTTTCTTAAGTCTG
The DNA here is from genome assembly GCF_012275295.1 of Melopsittacus undulatus. Classification (NCBI taxonomy): domain Eukaryota; kingdom Metazoa; phylum Chordata; class Aves; order Psittaciformes; family Psittaculidae; genus Melopsittacus; species Melopsittacus undulatus. The sequence continues at coordinate 11,195,797 of NC_047536.1, forward strand.
CTTGTATATTTCTCTGTCTTTCACATAAATATAAACCAGCAGATTGGATGCCTTAACAATGCAAATCATATTCATTTCACTTGTACATTGTACTGTGCACCAGAACTGTCAATCATCACTAACATTCTAAGAAAAAAAAAAAGGAATTGAAAAGCACAAAAGAACTGTTTTGTTACCTTAAAACAATATAACTTTTTTCTAGTCGAGCAAGAAATCATTTACAACGATGCTGCAACTGTGCATGCTTCCTGTATGAATTTTGCAATGGTTTTCACTAGAATGTCACAGTGTGATCTTTGGGGGGAAGGGAAGAAAACAGGATTTTTTTTTTTTTCCATGGTGAGAAAATAAGAGAAAACTGGAAAATGTGAGAGACATCAATTTATTGCTTCTCTGTAGTCCAAGCGATTATTCTAATTCACATAGTAAGCAACAGCACGACAATGTAATCAAATTTAAAGCCATATTTTGTCCAGTGACACCATCAATTACTCTTGTAGAGCTCCACTCAAAGTCATAGCGATTTTGACACCAGTGTTAGCCATTGATGTTTGTAGTCTTCTACACCAGTGTCCAAAGACCCTTGACAGTGTGCATAATTTGTTTTGTTGCAGCTATTTATAGTGATCTGATGAATGGGAATTTATAAAAAATCTCCCCCGCACCACCCTTATCTTTTACAAAGTAAAAGATGCAGCTGTTTACAGAATATGGCTTTAAGTGGAAACATTCAGATTTCAGTTTTAACAAGGTGAAGCTTCACAATGACTGGATTGCATAAAGTATGCCTATTTCCTCACAGTTGTACTAGGATGCAGCTAAAAAGAAGTCATCTCTGAAACTACTAACCTTTCACCTTCTTATCTAAATCTTTTTGAATAGACACACACACTGTACAGTTCTATTGTTAGAGAAACTAACTACTGTAGAGATTGTTATAATTTTTTTGCAGAAATTCAAGCTGTAAAAACTTTTCAACTTTCACAATATTTAATTAAAGTTACTTCCTGTCTGTGAATACAGCTCCTGGTTGTGTCGTTATTTTCCTGCTTCTTTCTGCTGGCTAGTAGGCGAGGAAAAATAAAATATAGAAGCTACAGGCTACTGGGTTGTCTTTCTGAAATTAAGGAGAAGCAGAAATTCATGGAATTGCACGGTGAAACGTAGCACGTGCTGGTGAACTGAAACTACTCCTCCTCTATCACTAATGGATTTCAAAAGATTCTCACCCATAATCCTAAATGTTTATCCTGTTACTATTATTATTTCTGTTAGTTTAGTCTGTTGATTCCCTAAGGGGAAAACCTATTTTTCCAGTGCATATCTAGCTTTAGGTTCCCAGTTGCAAACACAGTGATCATGATATGCAAGGCAAATACATACTAGACCCAGTGCCGGAGGCCAAGGGAGATCTGAGTTTTCATCTAAGTATTATTTAAGTCAATGGCAACACTTCCAGGACCAGGTCTTAAGTGACCTGCTCAGGTGAGCTCCAAGAACTGCACCAAAGTATGTTGAGCTGTAACTAGTTCCTTGACTTGACCATGAAGTGCTCCTATAAAGTGTTTCCATTCTGCTGCCCTTCCTAAATAAATAACAAATCCACCGGCTGCTAAGTTGGTTCTAGGTGTTTCATTTCATTCTGTGCTCCTCTGGCAGGAGAGAACAATAAGGAGCTTTACATCTAGTAAGTGGAATGTTGACAAAATGGCACTTAACTGGGCCTGAACAGTGGCTATTATACAAAAGACCTGTATGGGAACAGTCAAAAACCTTTAATCACGGTACCTAATGCAAGGCTCCAAGCATTTCCAGGTTAGTTAGGAATAGAGACATTGGGGTTGCAGTTTAAATTAAATTAAAATTTACTTTAAATTTGTTGAAAATACAAGCAGCTGGAAGTGCCTTCTTGCAATATAAAGTGTTGGGTATCTCTTAAATGCTTTCAGATCCACTCCAGTAGTTGTTAAAGAGAGCTGCTGGCAATGTCTGATGTACAATGTGTCTACTCTGTCAGCACAAGAGATCTGTTTCTTCTGTCTGAGATAATTCTCCTGGTTCTCTTTCAAATGGTGTGAATATTGGCAGCTCTTACTGCAGCTGAGAGCTTTATGAGTGCTCAGCTCACTAGAAAAACGTGGGATCACATTAGCTGGAAAGCAGTCTTAAAGATTAAGTTCAGGATGTAATATTAGGCAACCTGTTCTAGATGTGGCAGAACCAGAGCTCTGCTTCAGCCTTTTGGATATAATGAGACTGCTTTTGTCTGAAATTTAATTTCAGCTGCATTAAAAAAGAAATGGGTGGTGGTGAGGGAGGTGACAGCATGAACCACAGGGATTCAGACAGATGCTGAAGAAGAGAATGCTAGTCAGTCCCAGTGATGCTCATTTGACAATCCAGAGATACCTGGGTGGCAGTGCTGTGTAGATGAAGAATTGGTTTTTTAATGCCAGAAGAAAACCCTCCAAAGCCCAGACCATGTGAGGAGCAGTTGCAGGGCACACATTCAGGTATGGCTGCATTAAGACATGTATCCCATGGTGGATCATATACTGTCTTCTGTCATTGCACAGAGAACAAGTAGGCTTGGGAGCTGAGGGTAAGGTGTATAACAGCATGAATTATTGCTCTCTAAACTGGTAGCTTTAATTTTTCAGCAACTGTAATAGTCATTTTGACTGAATAGTTTTCATTTATTTTAGAGAAATCTCAGCAAAATGATCTACCTTCACTGTTAGTTTCCTGGCCTTGTCTGTGCGTCTGCTTATTCCCTTTACAGTCTGTCTCTACAGGCTCCTGCCACAGCTGCTTCATCTAATCATTTATGTAACTCTGCTTGGCATCACAGCCCATGTATCTTCTGCCATTTCCAAAGTTAGTTAGCTGAAGACACATTTCATGGCATACACGTGATTTCCTCAGCTCCTTCCTGTTTCCCACCCCTTGTTCTCCAGTCCTCTTGTAAATATTAGCATTGCAGTGCTGTATCAAAGATGGGTTGGAGGCATCCCAGAGAGCCCCTGGCTGCAACTCAGCTCCAGACTCCTCTAGTTTCGTGGGACAGAAGTTTTTGGAAGCACTTTAGCAAATGCCACATTGCCTAAGCTTTTTCAAAAATGCATCCACTGCGTTACCTGTGTAGGGAGGTTATCACTGAAGCCATTTCTTTAGTGCATAGAAAACATTATATAGTTCTGTCCTGCACCAGCATTGTGCTTTTTAATATCTTCTTGCCTATGTGTGTCAGCTCTCCTGTTAAATATATAGCAAAGAAATGCTGCTGCTGCTACAGTCTTTGCTTTGCTGTGCTAAGCAAGCCAAGCTTTTCTAGTGTCATATTTAAGGGAGATGCCCTCCTTTTCATGGAGAATCCCAGTGGCTTTTTTTTCCAATTTTATTTCATTCTCTACTTTTCTCATTTGGGCCTAGGTACGTAGCTCAGAGAGGGAGATGAGGAGTCCATGAGGACCATCCATCTCATAATCTCAAAGCTGTCACCACTTACCTGCTTATCTCCATCTACAGCAACACTACAGAAGCATCACTTACTGCTTATTTTTTTATTCCCTTCCCAAACACGCCTCATTACCATCATACTAAGAAAAACTGCAAGATCAACCACTGAACATTCAAAGCCCACTCCATACAATAAAGCCACATCTCAGAGATGCTGTGAAGCAGCCTGACATATAGAGCTTCAGCAAGATGATACTTGGTCAGTTTGGTTGCTGCTTCCTTGCCCACCCACCAGCTGTACTCTTTCATGTTATTGTCACTTCCCTGCCTGCCGCCTGCCCCCCCCCACCATTATCTCAATGGGATGCTGCCTGGTTTGGGCCTCATTTGACATCTTTGTTTCCTCTGTTTCCCAGAAGGAGCTGCTTCTGGCATCCCTTTTCCCCAGCATCTAATGCTGATATTTCAGTAGGGGAGGTCAGGTCAATACTTTAGATAAATAAGTAATAGTTCCAACTCCACAACCCTGTTCTCTCTTCCTCTCCTTGGTGCCCTTGAGGATACAACTAGACTAGAGCTTATGGCACTGCTCCAACATGATTGGCAGGTCATGTGAAAGAGCACACATCTTAGAAAACTTTAATATAGTTGTTCCAGGATGCGAATGCCAATGACTACCCAGGTCACAGCCTAACAACAGGAACTGCAATTCTAGGTGGCTTTTTCTGTGTGGGCTTACAACAGGAATAGCAAATACAATGCCCTAACACATTTTTCACATTTTCAATGAATGACTCAAACTTCATCATTAATGTAAATGTACGCTTGAAGATCTCCATGAAAAACTTATGTAGATGATCACTTAGCCCTTTCCTGAAACATACAGCAAACTCTGTCCTATATATGCTAGTCCAGCCAAATTCTGTTTTGCATAAGGGGGATGAAATTGTTCACTTCTTTTTTGTTAAAGAATATGAATTCCTAATTTCCCTACATTTATTCATGTCAAAGTGTATCTTATACTGTAAGCCCTTACAAGTGTTTCAGTGGGTTTGTAGCTGGTACATGAGGGACTCACTGTGTTGTGGTGATTCACTGCAGCCTGGCAGCTTTTGATCACATGTATGAGAGAGGCAAGGACTGATTATAACTGTAGGTACCTACAAGTGTGCTCTAAAGAGGCACAGGTTACCTGCTTGAGAATAACCTCGAGTTAAATTTGCCAGTGAGGACTTACTCCCTGTAAGAAGGCAACAGCTCAGACCAGACCTTAGATCAGGAGACACAAAAATGCAGATGCGCATGTGCACCTCTGTGTGTTGAAGTGGACACCTGTGTGAAAGCTCTGGGAAGCAAGCCCCAGGATGAACCCTGTCACAGTTCAATTTTCTGCAGTGTTTAGAGGAAATGGGAGCGCAAACATTGCACAGAGGTTCACCTGGAAGGTAGCTGTGCTGCACCTTTCATCTCTGCTCCTGTCCAGACCTATGTCCTCATTCCCAGATTTGTCCAAGTCCTGCCCACTGCCCGTCTGCCTCCTTGCCCATGCGCCTGCTAGAAAGGGCTCTGCTTTCAGCCTCATTTTCTATGAAGTGTTGTTCACATTGCTCACTGCCAGCCTGCCCCAGGCACTGCCTCACTCCCCCTTCTCCCCCCATTAACTTTGCCTTCAACCTCTGCTGCATCATTGCCTTCTCCTGAGGGTTCCCTATTTATATAGAGGAGAAAATGCAGTTGCTGGGACTGGAAATATTTTGTTACCTTTTTCTACTTAAGTGTGAGGCATTTTTATCTGTGCTCTCTGGAGACTTATGCTACAGTGGGACTGATTTTATCCACTTACTCAATGCACTTTAGTTCAATAATGATTACAGAACTTCTACATAATATATTAGGTATAGCTGATTTCCCAGGGTTTGTAGCCCTATATCTCCCTAAGCATTTAAAAAGGGATCTCTGTGATAGGTTTGTTATGAATGATACACTCCTCAACAGTCATGATGTAAAAGCAATAGCAGCAGTGGGCTGAGAAGGAAGAAGAGGCAAGCATTCAGCTGGAAAATGTCAAAGCCTGTGGATAATACAACCCAACAACAATGATCTGCTTCTTTTTTTTTTTTCATATAATCCTTGTTCTTCAGCCTATCAATGGCTCTTGGAATCTATGGACTTCAGGCAACCCAGGCCAGATTCCCAAACCCTCCTTTCATCGCCTTACCCAAACTGAGGGGTTTGGCAGTTTTCTGGCTCCGTTGCTGGACTGGGTTGAAATGATCTCTTTTTCTCACTTGCCTTTTTTTTCTTCTTCTTTTAAAACTGGAAGCTGGGCTCTTCAGCTTGCTCCACTCTGGATTTAGCAGCTGGGAGCAAGCCTGTCAAAGTCAGCACACCCAGCCCTGAGGTGCTTGATGTTCTTGCAGAAAGCCTGTGAAAGGTTTGTTTTCTTCCGCAACAAAAGGAGGAGCAGTGTATGTGGTCATGGCCTCCTTCACACCTGAGGTTACACTGTATGCCCTGACACTAGAAACATGGTACTAAACTTTCCTGAGCCTGAGAGGTTTTCTGTGCACATATCCAAAACTACAGAGACAGCAACGCTTTTCCATCCCCTGCTATCCCACATGCTAGTGACCCTCTGCCCATTTTACTTCTCATCTGCCCTCCCTGACCCAGCTGTTCAGCAGCCTGATGGCAGAGAGCATCCAGCTCTGATCCACAAAGCCTGAGTCATTCAAAGCTCTCTAGAGTTCACACTGGACTGACCAGCTTAAACCAAGCACCTTGCTAATCGTACTGTCATCAGCCTTCCCACTCTGTGGTGATGGTGCTTCTTTTCTGTTTTGTTTTTTTTTTTTTTTTTTTTTTTTTAATATAAAATCCCCATTTTACTCATTTTTTCTGCTAACCTCTTTAATTTCAGTAATGGTTTTCAGCAACAAGTTCCACAGGTTGATTGCTGTTATTCCTTTTTTTACTCCTCACGCTATGAGGTATGTGGATGCTACAATTGTTGCCTAGTGGGAGCAGCCCCTGTGGCCCTCAACAGACCAGGGACCAGCCAGGAGTGCTGCTGCCTCTCACCCATCCCCATCAGAGCCACACAGGGCAGCTCTCATCCCTGCTGCAGCCTCACAGTCGCCTGATTGACGTCAGGAAATAACACAAGGGAAGTTGCTACCAGCTAACAGCTGTTTCAACAGTTTTAATCACAAGGCGAGCTGTAAGATAAATAAATAAATAAAGCCTATGAAGTGACAAAACAAATGGCCTGGTATTGGAGACAGATTTGAAGCTTCTGGCTGCCTTCGTGGGAGAGCAGCCTGCAAGCTCCCACCCTCCCTCCCCCAAATAATTAATTTATCACTTAGCAGCTCTGTGGCTCTCTGAAGATGGTGTTTGAAGGTGAACTCCAGCCCTCCAGAGGGGCCGTGGGGCTGGGGAAAGAAGCAGTTGGGTGCTGGAGTCTACAGGTGAACCAGCAAGATCACTGGAGAATTTATATCAGTCTGCTTGAGCTACCATGAGCCAGCAAACACTATTTTGCTCTGCCATCACAAATCACTGTTATGCCCTTTCTGCTTTAAACACTATGGATCAGATATAACAACACTTGATATTTATTTTATTTCAACTATCACTCTGATTTGTCAGGTGTATTTTTTATGCACAGCAGGTGTACCCTTAATGGGGTTAGGGAATAAACAGAAAATTGATGGGCTTACACACCCATTAGCTAATGGATTACTAAGCAAAAGGGACTCTGTTTAACCCCACTGCACTTAGCCCACTGTTAGGTATGTTAAAGACTATAAGCTAACAGTCAAATGTCTCTTCGTGAACCCAGGGGAAGAGAGCTCAAACTTTAATGCATCGTTTTTGATAGGCAGGTGAATGAATGTGGCTATCATTATGCAATCACACATCTCTGGAACTATTTATCCGCTGCACAACATGCTCCATGAACCCTACATGCTCCTGACCCACTGCGCTATGAGCCTGTCATGGTGGTGTACAGAAAGGGTTAAGCAGGATGAATTCCCCTGTGGGCAGAAGTACTTCCCACTTGCCCAGTGCATGTGTAAAAAGCAGAGCTGCCACTTTGATTTCATGTTCCTATACCCTAGTACTACACACCTTGATGTTAGCAACATGCTTTTTGTGCAAACGCCTGATGTCGACACCAGCTTTAATCAGTTATTTCAAGATAGATGTGCCTCGTTAGCATCAGAACAATGCAATTACTTCCCCTCCTCCCCTCTCTCAAAATCCTGGGGTTTTATTGGCCTATTAATGGTTTGATTTGTTGTTGGTAGAAACAAGAAGGATTTCAACTCATTGATCATATTATCCTACAGATATCTAGCAGAATAAATAAATGGGATAATAAAACCCAAACCATACACTCAAAGGTTACATTTTCTAAATCCTGTAGTGTTCTGCATCATAGTTTATGTTCCCTTTCAACCACAAATACACAGTTCGGTGCAGTACATGACAGCTAAAAAAGGTCTGTAATGTTAAAGGTTATATTTGCAATCTTTTGCCATCTTTCTCACGTGGAAACAGGTCATACTGATTCTCACTGTCCACAGAAGCAGTAAGGAACAACCTTCTGACATAGGTGTATAATCAAAAGCCAATTCAAAAGGAGCTTTCCGTAAATATCAACTTGATCCAGGTATATGCATGCTTTGCTTGAAGCAGCGGAAAAGTCCTGCTGACTTCAATGGAATGGCTCATACGTTTGAAAAGAAATAGGTGCATGCGTGCAGGAGAGGTGAAGGTCGAAGAATAAAAAGCCAAGAGAGAATATAATTTTGTGTTGCTTTTCTCTAAACAGTGATACAAAACCTCACAGCCAGAGGGAAGCTAAGATCCTTCCCATTTCCTTTGTGACTGCCTGTCCCTAGGATGCTTTCAGATGCCCCTTATGTTTAGCTTCAGAGGCCCATCTGGGTTGCAGGGTTGCTCAGCCAGAGCTCTGGGGGATATGGGATGCCTGTGACAGAGAGGGGATATTGCACTGATCATGGTCTCTCTGGGTTTTGCCTTGTTGCTGGTCTCTTCCTGGAGCTCGGGATGAGGAAATTGCTTCAGCCACTTGATAGACAAACAGCTGAGCTCTTCAGCTGGCTTAAGGGGGATGCTGTAGTGAATGCCACAAACACAGTGGCAATGGCAGAAGACGGTGGGACTTCAATATGATCAAAATGATGGGTCTTGGTCCCTCCATACTCTAGAGAGCAGTGATCAACCAGAAATCTACTATTGCCCACTGGAATGGGCATCAAACCTGAAATTGCTCTGTTGACAACTCAGAATGAAGCTCTGAAAGTATGAAGTGGTTCAAATGAATCATGGATACAACTTTAGATTGTAGACTCTGTGCTGGAGATTATTTAATTTATGATGGAATTCATCAGTGTCGGTCTAAAAGGTTGGAGCAACATAGCAGCAAGATTGTTAATGACTAAGCAATTATTGTACTCGACTTTTAGACCAAAGGGATACCCCAAATACTTGCACCTGTTTAATTTTGATTTCTTATTGTTCCTTCCATGCTGTAGCTGAGGTTATTTTACAGCAGCTGTCAGTCATAGCAGTAACAACTTCCACAGTAGCAACTTCCATTTGGCATGCTCACTATAAAGAAAGTGCTGTGATGGAGTAGAAGGGGTTTCTTTCTTAATATCATCTTCCCCTAGGATAGACTATCTTGCCCTCTCCAGCAGAACACACTTGGATCACACTGCAGAGTTTCTGACTGCTGCTTTTAAAAAGGTATATCTGTTTGTTTCTATCAACACATTTCAGCTCCTCTGGCATGCTGTCTTTGCAGCTCTAATAGAGACACTTCACATGTAATAGGGTCACACAGTGATCCTCACGTTCGATACCATTACTATCACCATGTTAAATTGAAACAATGTGTGTGCATCAGATTTCTGCAGTGCAGGGAAGCTGTAGCATCTACAAGTTTTGTGATGTGATGAAGCTAACGATTACGATTTTATTTCCTTGGTACCACATTCAGCTGGCAAACTCCTGAAAATCCACCTTCCCTCGTTTTCTGCCTCTTTGCCTCTCAAGAGCTTTCACCAACAGATTACTTTCATGTTAAAAAAAGAGAAGTAATTCTATCAGTAATTTATGGAAATTAGAAAACTGATTAGCATAAAGCTTCTGCTTGTGATAGTGGGGTTACAAAAGTGGGTTGATAGGTAAAAATGATCTCCTTAGTGATAATTAACTTTGATCTCTTAAATAACTGTTAACTTTCATAAAGAAGGAGAGTACAAATGACATTTGCATCATGGCAACTGTAAAAAGGCAGAACATAACTTTCATTGAAGATTACATGATAAGCTCCGCTCTCAAAGAAAATATACTCATTTCAAAGCAAAATCACATGAATTGTCAAGGACTGTTGGGTTTGTTCTTATATCCTGTGCTAACCTGATTGCACTGAGATGAGACATTGCATATGCTTGTGTGAACAGTTCTGTACACCCATGTAAATGATATGTATTTATCTACAAGGAAATGACAATGCATGCTCTGCTTAGCACTTCTATGAGACCATTCATCCAAGGACTTCCAAGTACTTTATAAACATTAATTCATCCTGACTATGTGACTGTGAGGTATGTAAATATTAGCCTTATTGCAATATTATGGGGAAATGGAGAGATGCAGCAGCTAAGAGGCTTACTCAAGGTCAGTAGATTATAGCTCAAATGCTTAGCTTCTCATTTTGTGAGCAGCCATGGCCTGTTGGCAAAGCATATGTCTCGGGGCACTGGACGTTTCCTATGCACTCCTCAAATTTGCTTTGAGTACTATTTTGAAGAATTTCTCAATATTTATTTCTAAACAATTTCACAGTGTTTCTTTGGAGGCACACAGTCTTAGCACCTCTATTTCATAAATGGGAAACTGAGGCAAAGTGGTAAAAATAATCCAAAGTACTCAGTAGATGTGAACATCCACTTTGAGAAATCAAGGCCCCAGCAGTTTTAGCCAGAAGATCCCTCAAGGTGCAGTTCCCAGTGTTAGCCAGAAGATAAGCAGTTGTTTCTTGAGTTTTATGGACTCATTAGAAACCAAGTCTTCAAAACTAAAGTTGTAAAATCCCACTTGAATTCAACATGCAAGCAAAGGAGATTTTTTGAATCCCAGTATGCCAGACATCAGTTGTGCACCCTTTCTATTGGACCTCAGACAGATTTGCACAGGTTGCTGGGGTTGAGATAAAGTAAGTGTAAAACGTAAGTTACATATGAAATGAAGCATGTAACAAGAAATGCACACACGCTCATACACAAGGAGGCTAGATAATTCTAAGTAGCAAGATTAAAAGGATATCTTGATATACAAATCCTTAAAGCTATGCAGCCTCCAAATATTTCAATTCATGGAAATCATCTTGGAACCTTTCTTGCACACTTAAAACTCCTGGCACACTTACTTGTTGCAAAAAAAAACGTTGCAACATCTCAATATCTTTCTTCACTAGCTCCTCCAGATACAGTATACACTGGCCACTCTCTGAATCATTTTATCTTGTCATCTCTTTTCCTTTGATATGCATGAAGTTAAAGGGAAATGGCAGTCTCCTAATTTCTATTTCTACCCAATGTCATGGGAGAGAGGAAGGAAAAAAAAATCACTTTTTTTAATGCAGCTTTTAAAATAAAAAAGAAAAAAATTTTTTTACAGCACTTAATAGGCCTCCCTTGCAATTTAAAAACTGATTTTCAGAAGCTCATATATTCAAATCTCCAAAGTCTATTTGAAGGCACATCTGAAGGTGCACCCTGCAACCTGTGTGTAGCAAACTCTTTTGAATCTTGTCCTTGAAACAAAAATTAGTGCCCCATGGGAGCTCAGCAGTGTAGACAACCACTAACTGCAGAATGACTGAAAGCAGAGCTGAGAGTCCTTGCAGCCGGGAGGGAGAAGGGGATGAGAGAGCGAGGGAAGATGAGAAAAGCCTTCAGGAGCCATTTGGGAGACACTCACTGGGAAGAAGAAAGAAAGACATGCACTAAAAACAACAGAAACACAGGTGGAAATGGCCTACTGGGAAATCAGGCTGTCAACAAACAAAAGCCGAAGGCCAGAAAGCAGTTTCAGTAGCAGCCCCTGCTAACAGGGCTTCAGTGTTCAGTAAATAAATTAGCAGCAGGTTTGACTGTTTGGAAATTAGTAGTGACATGATGAAAGGAGCAAATGACTTGCTTTTATCTGCAGTGGAAGCACTAAACTTCCAAAGAAATCCCTGCTTGTATAAGGAGAAGCAAAGATGCTTATATCAGCTTAGACTTGAACAACAATAATATCAGAAAAGTTTCATTTCATTTACCAGAGGCTCAGAACTTTCTTTGTCACTAATGAGACCTGTGTCCCTCTGGGCTGCTTCTGACAGTACTTCTCCTTTGAATAGTTTATCACTAAGAAGGTAAAAATAACATAGGTTACGTAGGTAGACAGACAGATAGTTATCTAGATGTTGAAAAAAAGAAGTAGAGTTGGGACATTAGATCAACTCTTCAATTATTGTAAACTGGGAAAGCTCCTTTGGGAGAAACTCCAGTGATTTACTTCTGTTGAGAATCCGATCCTGTTTAATTAAATGGGAACTAAATGAGGGACTGAATAGTAAACATTTCAGCACATGCTTACACATTCCGCATGTGCCAAAGTCCTATTGATTCCATTGGATACAATTTGCTTATGCACTCCTCCCCAGTAAGGGTTCCTACTGAATCAGGGCCTCAGTTACTGGAGCTGAATGTTTAGTGTGTCAGAGGCATTAAGAAGGGGCTCCTTTCCCACATCCCCATCACTTAGATATAGTTGGATAAGAAGCAACATTGCAGCCTCCAAAGTGAGCAAATATTTACATAAACTGTGCTCAGTGCTTGATATGGCAACAGGTCCAGAAGCAAGCTTGCACTCAAGTGGAAAGCTGGGATATGTGGGGTAGTCCTTTGATCTGGTGGTTCATTCTACTGTCCCAATGTCTGTGGGCTCACACATGCCAATGCCAGAGAGGCAGGATCTCCACTGTGCCTAGCTTTTCCCATTAGTTCTTACCACAAGAAGAGGTAAACTAGCTGCAATGCTTCTAAGAAAAACGTACAGTAAGTAGCAGCATCACTTAGGGGTTGGTACTGGGATCAGTATTGCTTAATGCCTTCATTAACAAGCTGACGGTGGAATGAGTGAGCTCTCAGCAAGTTTGTAGGTGACACAAAATAGAGGGGAAGACATCGGTCAATATGCCAGATGGCAAGGCAACCTTTCAGAGGGACTGGACAGGCTGGAGAAACCTCATGAATTTCATCAAAACCAAATACAAAATCTTGATAGGCAACAAATTTGGCTGAGTGCTGGAGATGAGTAACTGAGGGAGCTGCACTTGCTCAGCCTGGAGAAGATAAGATAAAGGGGAGACTGTATGGCTGCCTGCAACTGCCTGATACAGAGGAGGTAGGGTCAGATGCCTCTTGGAGGTGCAGAGCAATAAGACAGGAGCAGTGGACACAAGTTGGAACAATAGAAAGAATACAAAATTCAAGGAAGGTTTGATTTGTTGTTGTTAGGGTTTTTCTAACCATGAAAGTGATCAAATACAGGAACATATTGACTGGACCAACCTGATCTGATAGAACCTGTTTTGAGCAGGAGCTGAAAACAAATGACCTCTGTAGTCCTTTCCAATCTAAACTGTCCCACAATTCTATGCAAACAAAACGTAACAGAAATAGTGAAAATTATGTGGAACCATATAATAGCTTGTACAGGTCTGTGAAAAGAAGCTCAAGCCCAATTATACTGAGAATTTAATTAATTAAGGCAGACATAACAGTTGGATTTTTAGTAGTTGTTAGTTTAGTGCTACACATGAACCCAATAGGAAAGCTGGAGTTGCATAGCCTGCATAATAATACAATAAGGTAGACAAAAATCTATCCTACTGCTAGGAACCAATGAGCTATCATCGATGGTTTTATGTCAAAAGAGAGAGAAGAATTGGTCTCCCACAGGGAATGATACTGAAGCCAGTATGAATCAATATACTCATTAACAGCCCAGAGAAGAAAGTAAATTCAACAACCACTGGATATGGAGAAGATTCAGTGGAATGGTGGGGATGTGGCAAAGGAGTTAGGTGGCATATAAGAAACAGAATTGTAACCAAATGATATGTAGATTTCATCAGATGAATGAACATTTCATATTTTGTATATTCAGGGAAAAATTTTACAGCAGATAAATATAAAATACAGTGGGGTGAGTGCCTAAAAACACCTCCTCTAAAAAGCCCCAGGTTAGACAACTGCTGATTTCTTGCACCATTACAAAAGAATGAAGCAGTGTATGAGTCTTGATCCATTAAAAGTCCTGCAAGACAATGTGTTAAATTGCCACTTAACAATGTGCTCGATGTCAGGTGTGAAATACCATATCCAAATATCACAAGTTATTTTGATTGAGAAAGACTGAGAGTGACTGAAATTCTGCAGACTGGATTCGAACTTAACCCATGTGCTTCACAGTGACTTTCATTAAAGATTTTAGACCATTTCAGTGTATGGCAGATGAAAACTGCGCTAATGATGATAATGGAACAAGATTTGACTTCCTATGGTTTGGTATGGAAGGTAATGTAATATTATGTAATACTTCCCCCCCCCATTTTTGTCTACATCTTCTCCAATCTTATTCCTGGGATTTTGGGGCATGTACAGGTATATATATATGCACATATATAAAAATTTGCTCAAAGATCATGTTGCCTGGTGAAGGTCTGAGTGAGCTGACCCACAGATATTAAGGCCAAACAAATTGCCATATTAATCTAAAATGTCTTCTGTACCACATAGGTCAGAGCATTTTCCTCCATGGGTATCTCAATTTTGGGTTGTGGTGGATTTTTTTTTTTTTAGAATATAGTGAAAATCTATTCCAGATTTCAAGCCCTCATCTGTTAGAGAATGCATTAAATGCCTTGCCCAAATGTTGAGTGTGGGTTTTTATATTCTCAATCTGAATTGGCTGTTGTAGCCTGCTTGCATCAGAAATATTTTTTCCCACATAGCTACCCAGTGGTACCATTGAACTCCATAATACATTATAACTACCATTTTTCTAACATATGCTTGTGAACTAGGAACTTATATTACTCCTGTTTAAACCCATGAAAACTCCCATGGACGTTAATGCAAGCAGGACCTGATATTTATTCATCGAAAGCTAGAACCGTGTGATAGAAAATAAGAAATCTTTTAAGCCACAGTTCTTAAGGGTATGTTGCATGGTGTTTGCTGTTCAACACATCAGAGCCTCATAGCCATATTAGTTGTATGAATGGGATAAGATTACTTGGGCAATTTTCCTCTACATTAGAAACAAATCGCAGCTAAACCTCTGCTAGCTCCATACATTTTAAATTCCCATTTTCTCTCACTAGAACAGAAAAATAAATACATAGATAGCTGACCAAACTTAGAAAGTGTTCAAAGCAATCAAGTGCAAATTCTCTCCTGTTAAAATGTGAACAAAACAGAAAACCTTTGACTGAGAGGTAACTTCAGAGATAAGTAGTTAGATAGATGCTATAGACAACAAGACACAAACAAATTAAATCTATTCCACTGAAACAGTGATATAATTTCCCTCCAGAGACTATGTAAGACTGACAAAATAAACAAAGAAATAACATGTTTCTTAACTTGTGAAATGTGACAGTCAATGGCAGATAGCAAAACAAAACTAAACAGTGCTGGAAGTTCTTAGCACAAACATGCTGTTCAGAGACATTGCAGCTCTATTTTTCTTTGACTTCAACCTCCTAATAACCGTACTTTTTCACACCTTCCTCCTCTGAGGTTTTTCATCCTCTTTCCAGTATGGTCCTCCTGCTTAAGAAACACACTGCATGTTTATTTTGAGGGACAGACTGATGGCTGATATTAGCACATCTGGGAAAGAGAGAGCTGTTAGTCTGGACTGTAACAACACCTCTGAAGGCTCTTTGCCCAACAAAGCATGCAGGGACATGCTTCAGTTTGGCTTTGATGGCAGATAAGACCTTGCTAAATGCTGAGCACACACTGCAGAGCTTTGAAGGCACAGGGCTGGACATCTGTGTTCATTTTGAAGTGTTATAATTCCATGGCCAAAGAAGGGACCCTTGGTCCATAACCTGCTTGGTCATCAGGAAATTCTGCCAACTGGATTTTCAGGCTTTTCACAATGACAGGAACCTTTTTAAGGGTTCAGGTAAGTATTGAGACTTCTGTATCAAGAACCGTGCTACCTAGCATAACTTAATGACTTCACAAGTCAAAAAGAAGTATTCTCAAAAACAGAGTAAAAGAAATTTCAAGCACGGCTGAGGTGGCCATCTGTAAAAGAAAACTCTAAAGATAGAAGCAAAAGCATGAACATGCAAAGGTGCAGTACGACGCTAATTTTCGTGTTACTGATAGCAATCATTTCCCCATGAACAATCTGTATATGTCACTTACAAATATCTCATTTATTCCCCATCCTTCATATAGACATAATAATCCTTTCACTTTATTTTAGTTGATAGTTTGCCTTTAAAATGTCAGGTCTTTTCCCCTCTAAGTTGCAAATTGCTTTTGTACCTAAAAGTTTATAACAAAAAATACCTTAGCTCAGAGCTGTGTAGAGGCTGCTGTTAAGAAAATGGATCCTTTCACCCCAGCAGATGGTCAGAAACCAGCCCCATTCTCCAGCGGCCGTCTGCTAATTACTGAAGGTGGGGTTCACCTCCAAAAGTCTAATTTTAAACATGTGATTTAAGCAGCTTCCTCACTAGCTGCTTTGCAAGCAGCAGATCTGAAGGACAGATCACCTGGCTTATGTTTCCCAGTACCTTAATTTCAGCCTAAATGATTTGCCAATGTCCAACAGGAGACTTTTGTCAAGCAGGACTGTTCCCAGACTCATAGCATTGGCCCATCTCTCCTCTCACTACTGCTTGAAAAGTCTTGCAGGAACCTGGTCTCTGACCAAAAATACGAAGTGGCCTGTTATTCTCAAGAAGGTATTTTGGACATAAAAAGAAGCACAGAACATGAAATATGAAGCAATGCAGAGCCCACTACACTGGTGGAAGGAAAGTGAGATGAAGCCAGCATGTTCACTGCCTGTTTCTGAACAGCATTTTGTGGGTGAGTGGTGGTCCAAGCTAGGTTTAAAGGGCCAAAGATGGGTTGTGGAGCACTGTGAAAGATGTTGTATGTTTCCAATCAAAAGTTTTATGATAAAGCTTCATGGCGGTCTCTAAGAAATTACGAGGTTTGAAATTGGTTCAGCATTCTCACTGTTTTGGGGCCATGGCAGTGCAGGCCAGCTTTGCTATCAAAGAACACTCTCTTCATGGTTCTCAAGAGACCAACTTCTATCAGCCTGCCTTTGCTTGCTAAAACAATAATGAAAAACACAAAACATGAAACAGAACAGCCACTCAGTAAATCACATTTTGGCCTGATTTTTCAAGTGTGCTGAGTCCAAGTGGCTTCCATGGACTTTAGTGGACCAGTTTTGGTTTGTATCATCCTGGGAGTCTCCAGCATACATGGCTGTTTCTTCTGCCATTAAAGAGAATTCACTGTGCTTTTTAATTAGATTTTCTGATTGTGTTCTGCAGCCTATTTCCATGTTAAATAATAATTCTGAATTACACAATGTCACATTCCTTTTCACCCCTCACCTGATAACAGTAACAAGCTCTGTATCTTAGAGACTTGCACATTTATGTTGGCACTATCGAAAATACTAACGCGAACTGAATCTCTTCTGTGTTCTCAAAGACTAACAAACACCATTCATTTCCTATGGATTAGTTTCAACCTAACAAGCATTTTGTTGAGCCCCAAAGAATATTTCATTTGTTTAGATAATGCTGATTGCTCATGTATGAGCAGCAATTCATTCAGCAAGAAATGAAACAGACTGTTATAGCTCAGTATTTTTGAAAGGAGGGAGAAAAAAAGTCCAACAACAACTTGGAGAGTATTTAATACTCAAATGACAGCATGTCATTATGATAAGCCAATCTATTGCTGTGAATAATGGAGAAGGTTTAATCACACAGTGGTACAGATACATTTAGAATAAATATTTAATGGCATGTTTTGCAAAGCTGAAGCATGTTTAACCCCCCCTCCCCTCAATGATTTTTGCTCGGTTCCATCATGGCACAGGATGTGTATTGCATCAGTATGCCAGGAGCAGCCATGCATAAGGGTTACTGTGGAATATATGAGATTTTGCAATAAAGTGGGCAGAGTCATTCCCTGATGGAAGTGGAGAAGGGGCTGTTCATCTGCATGCCATGTCATGAAAGAGCATGTCCACTCCTCTCCACCTCTCCAGCCTGCACACATGCTCACATTTCGGGTCAGGTATGCAAAGTTTATGCCAACAGGATGGCATAAAGCCAGTCTGTGGTATTCTAAGGGCAGTCATGCTTTCCTCCTGGGAGAAATGCTCAGCCAAGTTGGAGGGGAGGGTCCAGGGAGAGGAGAAAAAGAGGCATTTTATGCACTTTCTCTGCTTCAACAACCCCTTGGCCAGATGTGTTGGTCATGGGCCAGTCAGCTGCATTTAGGATCGAGCAGCCAGAAAGAAGCTGCTGGGAGTATGGGGCTGCCAGCACTGCAAAGATGAGGAGTGTTATGGGCTCTAAAGGCCTGTTAGTCCCCCAGTAAATCTGTGTGGTGTTTACCCCTTCCTTCTCCTGCATCTTGAGTTTCCTCTTACTGGAGACTTGGGTACTCAGCTATAATAACAGCATAACGGGCTTCAAGAAAATATGTACATTATCCACGGAGGTCTTGTTACAATGGCATTTAATGACCCATAAGATTTAGTAAACACACAAGCTCATTTTGTATGAAAAAATAGAACTGGAAATTGGGCTCAAATAGAAACCTCAATGTGAAATTTATTTATGAGTGAGGAAAGTATGGGTGCAAAGGAGAGGAGCTGGGCTAGCATACAACTGGGAACAAAGGGTGATCATAAAGAAAAGAAAGAGAGAATTAAAATCATAATTGAGAAAAGCAGAAATAAAACAAACAGTGAGAGAGCCTATCCTATTTTCTGCAAAGTCTACTCTTTTAAAGGGTGGGCATTGCTGTTGCTAACACAAGGAATAGGTTTCTCCCAAGCTAGAAAAACATTTGGATTTTTTTTTCCCCTTTTTATTAATCATTGGTGGTGTGGGGAGGGGGAAACCCCCTGAGAATTCAGTGACAGGGAAAAAAAATGGTTTGTGAATTCTGGCTGTTTACGTACCTAAAAAGCAATATGATTGATTTGCAAAAACCTCTAGCTTCACAAAGTTCTTCCATCTCTAATGAGAACTAACAGCATTTTTGTCCAGCTTCCCTGCAAAATATTGTTCTAGTGCTGAATCCATCAACAAAAATGGCTAAGCATTAGCTTTCTTAATGGCCTCTGATTTCACTTGCCAGCAGCTACAGATGGAGTGGGCTAAGCAGGGCTGGGTCTGAAGCATGCTGGCCTGTTGCAGATCTCAGCTGCATTTTGCTGTATTAGAAGTAAGACTGAATGGTGGCTTTTTAGTATATTCTGACACAACTTGCTTTAAAATCACAGGGCACTTTTAGCACCGGTAAAAAAAGCACGAGTTTTTAATCCTTGCACAATTTAATTAATATAAATCGTTACACAAGTGAATTCTGTGATAAAGTATAATAAAGGAAGAAAAAAGTAAAGGAGGTGGCTGTGGTAAAAAGGCTTCATTCAGTACTGAGTGTGGAAGTTGTGGATTTTTTTTTTTTTAGTCTTTTTATCTGTCTCTGTCCTTTGAGTGTGTGATTACAAAATACCCTCACCTTTACCTGCCTGCAAGAAAATATAACCTTTTCCCTCCTTTCCCTTGTCTGCACACTCTTTCACCCCTCTCTTTGAAGAGAAGCATGATGCAGTCATACCAGTCTCCCAACCAAGTTTCCAGATGAATTTGTTATTTCCTAACTTTCGACCTCTGCAGGAGCAGCTAGAAGTAGTCTGATAACAGAACCCTATTTTCACACTTTTTTTTGCTCTATTTTGAAAGCCTCTGAGATTAAGACACTTTAGATCAAGCCTGAAGAAGAAGCAAAAGCCTGAGGACTGATCTGAATTTATGTGAACTTCTGGGACCTTGTGAAATCTGCATGTTCAGTCACAGCCCCAATAATTTTTCATTTAACTGTGGGCTAAATAAACCTGACTTCCCCTCACCATGCACTGGGACTCCAATTTTTTTTCCAGCTGAGGCTGGCAAAATGAATCTAATCTGAGAGCAAAAAAGGGTAGTTCTAACATCTGTTCCAGTAAACACAGATTAATAAGTATTCCTCAAGAACCAATATCTAAGCATCCTTCTTCCACCTTCATCAATGAGATTTCAGACCAAGAAATCATAATAATAACCTCCACAGAATTTATTATCTGCTTGTTATAAAAGGTGTTTTATGAAAAATCCTCTCTTCACACATTCAACAACCTCTGGATTAAGAGGGAGAGAAATATGTTTGAAATGACAATTATAGATGGTTCATTGTAATAGCTTTCCTTTAAGAAGGCACTAATGTCTTGCAGTCTGCATTAGTCTGCTCAGATATTTTTGCACACCTTGAAGAACTTTACGCAAAAAGCCACATTTCAACAGTGAAACAACCCAGAAAGCAATGGGCTTGTAAGGAAGTAGAAGTGGAATTATGCTAAGGAAACATGACACACAGCAATTGGCACTGTGTTCATGTTACACAAATAGAAGACAATGAACGGTACCTGATAACAGTTCCTAGTAACTACAGAACTGAACTTCATACCAGCTTAGTTCCTATTACATTCATGGGAAGCTTAAATAGAACAACACATCTTAGAAAGTTTTGTTACACAACAGAAGATTTAAGAATTTGCAGCATATTTGGTACTGATAGCACTGTGGTATGACAAAAAGAATTCAACATCACTCATTTGGAATGAGCTTCAAACCCACCAATGATGAGTACTATGTCTTCTGCAAATGGATACTTTTAAAGTAAACTTCATACCAATGAAACTAATAGCACTGCTGTGCATTTAACATGAGCTTTTGAACTCATCTAACACCAAACAATTAACCAAAGAGAAGAACACATACATATTTCTACATTTCTCCTACTAAAATATGTGGATATATCTGTTGTTTGCCATACTAAGTCAAAAAGTAAAGCATGTTTTCAGTACTCAGCAGAACAACATCTTAAGCAGAAAACAGTGTGGAAGTTTGAAAATGCATGTAAAAGTTGTCAATTGTTACAAGAAAGCGAAAACCCAAGAAACAATTTACTGGTAATAAAAGGTAGCAACATTATAATATCACTCTCATTTCCTGCACTAAACTTGTTTTTCTAGCAGTTATGGCATGTCAAATTTAATATGCTAATATTACTTTCATTATTAGATGACTACTAGGGTAGGAAACATTTGAGTTTTGACAACACAGTGCAGGTCACACCTTGACAACAAAATATTGCATTTTTTAATTATATGTATCATATAAAATGTGTAGATCATTTGAATGTCACATCTGCTTGACTTTTATTTTTTTGAAGTCAGGTCCCTGAAGAATTTTTAAGAGTTTACGATGAATGTACTTTTATACCTGTTGTCTGGGTAAATCCACACTGGTAAAAATAGCATAGAGAAAGGGAACTACATGCTCACCAAAATTTAGAACAGATCTATATAGTAATGGGAGGTAAACTTGTTTATTCACTGTTTGAAGCATTAATTTTCAGCCTCCAATTGTTAAATATCGAAATAATGGAGTTCCTGAAACATTGATAAGAAGCTGAAAATCACTTCCTAATTTACAAAGAATTGTGCTAAAATCCACATTGACAGACAGTATGGTGTAGATCTTCATAGTTGCTGAAATGTATGCCTAGTGGTTGGTACCTATCAAAAGGGAAATTAGAATAAATGAATATTTAAATATTTAAATCTTCTACGATATGTTTGAAGTGCATTTTCAAAGCATTACCATCAGATTTGAGAAACCAGTACTTGGTCGGTTACAAACTCCTTGCTGAAGAGTTTCACAAGCCTCCCTGCTCCCCACCTTCCACTCATTAACAATCAGAATAGCTTTTACATGGAATAGTGTAATTGTAACCAAATCCAGGCTGCACTGGCTGCTTCTCTCTAAGTTTCTATGAATCCCCTTTGGCTGACCTTTGATGGCCGGTAAAGCGCAGTGGAAAGGAGACAAAGGGAAGCAGTCCTGAGTTGTAGGGAAGAAAGGGGATATTGAATGAGATGCATTTCTTTCTCCAGAGGGCTAAATGTCAGAGATAGGTGCAACAGTCAATGCTTTCTTTAAAAAAGATGTATTTTTTTTGCAGAGGTGACTAAATTTACCTATCACACAAAATATGTGTGTGTATATACATATATATATTTTGTGTGAGTATACATATAAATATACACCCATACATATCTCAGTTTAACAGAAAGCACACATTGAATTAAAAGTCCCTGTATAACCACATATGAGAGGCTCTGTTCCATGAAGCAAAATAAAAAAAGATGTACACATGAGCTGGCAACATGAGCATGGCAGAATCTAAACATCCACCTATGTTTAACAGTTTCTAGCATCATGATAAACTAGATTATCTGCCACAAAGTCCTCTTAGGCTTCATTTCAAAAAAAAAAAAAAAAAAGAAAGAAAAAAAGAAAAAAGAAAGTGTAATCACCAGTAAAGAAAGAAATAAAATTTTACATTGAATACTTTGCTTATCTTACAAAATTTTGCCTTCTTAGTTACTCCTATTCATAAGGGTGATGTGTGCAGATTGTGAGAATGCCAAACATTTTCTGAAAACTGACGAGTAAGCAAAAAAAAGAGCTGCTCTTTAAACCCTTCACAGTTTATAGCCACATTTACATAACATTAAATAAGTCAACAAAGGCATCATTAGCTCCCATTAAAATATGAGCAAAGAAATTTAAACGAACAAGACAAGCTAATTGGTAAGTAATGTTGTGTATCAAAAATTATGACTATAAGATTCCAAAGTTAATGAGAAGCCCTACAATTGTGTTTACTAAATGTTTGAAAATTAAATTAAAGGTGAACATGGAAAGACAGGAAAGTTTTCTTGGTCATTTGTGAAGGTTACTGCTGCTCCTTCACAGAGTTTGCGAGTCTCTGGAGTCACCAGCCCATCATTTGATACCTGTCCATCAGGCAGACTAGGTCTCTCATTGCCAAACAGCACAGTTTCCCACCAAAATAGGAATGTAAGCTGTGATGCCAAACAGAAAGATTAGGTGCAAGCCTTTTGTGACCAGCTCCTGCAGCTATATAAAGCTGCATTAAACTATCAGTCCCTCTTGTCTTGCTTGCCTGTTGAGTTTGCTCTGGTGTTTCAGAGGGAGATAGCAAAAGCTACTGTTAACTGTGTGGTTAAAAAGAAACTTATTTCTGCTTCCAGGGCTGGGGCTGGACCAATGCCAATACAGCTCTGCCACTGCCATGTCCAACACTTCAGGCACAAAAGCCATGTCCTTCCTTGCTGCTTTTGTCCATATCCATAGAGTAGCCAGGGCTTTTCCATCCTTTTCTGAGTTGCAGACCTCTAGCAGCTCGTACTTACTGACAACAGTTGACTTTCACCAGTCTACAGTCCATGAAGCTCCATCACTTTACTGACTACAAGTGGAAAACCACTACTGAGTTTGCTTTTATATCTACCTCTGCTAAAATCCTCTTCGATTGCTGCATTTCAGCTGTGCTCTACTCCCTTCCAAAAGACAGAAACCACTGAGTAGAGATATAATCCTGCAGTGCCATTAATGAGCATAATTATAGTGCCACATTACATTGTCCCTCTTGCTAATTGATCATTCATTTGCCATTGTGCATGAAATCGCAGGTGTTATCGCCTTCACGATGCTTATCTGAATTTGCCACAGAGCACCAATTCCTTTCTGCTTCATTTCTCAGTCCAGTGGGATCAGTGTGTGTTTAAAAGGGTAGGACAGGACTATCTCGTGTTCTATCTCATATGCCCAGATGTGTGGAAAGGGGTTTCAGTAACACCAAGCAATTAGATCAGTATCATGTTCTCAGGGCACACAGAGCTGTCACAAATGCACCCATTGATCTTCTTCTACGGGGAAGTTTTGGAGATGCTGGCTGAAGGAGTCTAGAAATGTATTTTTTTTAAAACCTAATAGTAATTGCAATAGTAATTGTATTGTTTTAAGTGGATGTGCTTGCATATTTGGCAGTGAGGGACATTTTGAAAGAAATAAGAACCTCATCATGTTGGAATGCAACTAATTGTTCTACTATAATTCAGTGCAACCTTATAAAACTTGTGAGACAAAGCTGACATTCACTCGTTCTGGACAGCAGCTCACTACAAACTAGCTTTAAGCAACTGCTATGGCTTCTGTGAACATATGAACAAGTGAAATCCCTGAATCCACATGACAGAATTTTTGGTTCACTGAAAGACAGAAATGTCTTTCAGATACCTCATGTTAGTTCTCAAACTTTCAGTGACAGAGTTTTCTCTGCTGTCTTGAAATCTCTCTTGATTTATTGCACTTTCAGCTAGTTTACATTCATTCAATCAAGGAACAAAAACAAAACAGGGGGCATCAGTAAAAAATCAGGTACCAAGCATTACGTATGCATCAGGGATGTGTACAAGAAAAATTGTTCACAAGCAGTGTGTCATCCTGAATCAAGAAAGTACTTCAGTAGGAGATTAACTCAAAGCATGTGCTCGTTTACCACACTGGGACTCAAGTACATGCTCAAATTCAGCACTTTTTTTACATGTTCCTCTGAGTAGGGATAATTTCCTGATATTTCAAAAACAGGCTGATTTTTCTTCCTTAGGATAACTGGAAAACATTTATGTGATTTCCAGTTTGTTTCAGATATGGGGAGAAAAAATCAAACTGAAACTCAGCTGTTTTCTCTCACCAGTTCACCAGAATATCTGCCCCATTCCATGACCAGAATAGCTTTTCCTTCATGCTCTATTCTGAGCAACCCGATGCAATTCTGAAGCTGGTTCTACTTTGAGCAGGGGGAGAGAGGGTCTGGACCAGAGACCTACAGATGTCTCCTGCAACCTCAGTGATTCCCTGATTTTGCTCTCTGTTGGATACCCTACACATGATGATGACTTAAGTCGCAACTAAACTCATTTCAGCAAAACACGGTAAGGAGTAAGATGATAAATATATTAACACATAAATAAACACAGCTTTGTTCGGATGAGAACTGAATGTGGGACGGCATAACAAAGAGGAGGAGGGAAAGTTACTTTTACATTTCCCAGCTGCTCTTACAATAATATACAGAAACTCTGTGAATCATTTCATGGTTTATTAAATGAAATTTTGTTTGCAACTGGTGAGTTAGGAAAATAAACGTCCATGTTTGTTTTCATTTTACTTTTCCTTGGTTTGTCCAGATCTTCACAGCCTTGTATGCCAGCATTGTCCTCTGGGGCTCATTAAAAAGCCCAGTGTTTGCTACTCTGATTGTCCAGGGAAATCAGCAACAGATTGCCATTAACCCCATGAGGCCAAGAGCTAGAAATTCTTGATGCATTCCCTGTTGTGGGCAATAAGATCCATTGTAGCCATTGGAACCAAAGGGTTAATTTTGTCTCTCCTATAGCTGCTGTCAGACCTCCAGTAAAACAGTGTGTGACCACTACGGGGTACTGACCACTTAATACAGCAGTACCTGCCAAAATTGGCTTAAGACTGAGTGAGATCAAGGGGTAGAAAAATACTGGCTTTTCTAAAGCACATTGTATTACCAGCGTTTACTTACAATTCTCTCCTGGGTCAATGCTTATTCTTAGTAAAGACTTAGTAAAGTCTTGCTTCTTATAGACTCAGCTCCACAGGAGAAAGCAAGTTATAACCTTGTCTGAAGATTATATCCTTCTTATGTGCTCTCATTAAGATATGAACTATTGCCAATGGCATTAACAGAGACTATCAAGGATATTTTTTAGCCTGAAGACGTGTTCCTGCTTCATTACTATTACTGTTAATTTAAGTTGGGTTTTTTTTAAGAGCAAAAAAAACTTTTATTCTTTACTGAAAACACACTGATATGTGCTGTCAGCCTGCAACTGCCACAGTCCTGGCACACAGCTGATGGGATTCTGAGCAACAAGGTTATATGTTTGTCCCAGACAGTTGTCATTTCTGTATCCAGTATTGACTTCTATGGTGTTGGTCGCAATGGAATTCACATAGTAGTGAAACAGTGCACAGCCTCTGATGTTTTTACTTTATCCATCATGAATGGACAGGGTAACATCACTAGGAAGTGTGCCCAAAACTGGTGCGATGGTCACTGAGCAGCTTCACCCAAGTGCTCTCTTCCCTTGGAAGGGGTGGTCCCAGCAGCACTACCTGCCCTCCTCAGCCACTGTCCTCCACAGACACTGCCAGGGCTGCTCCCAACATCCCATCATACTTTAGCTGACACATCTCAGCCCTCCCAGGAGGCCTTTGCTTGTGTAGGCACAAAGTAGGCTGTAGGAAGGGGTGTCAGGTCCATGCTGAAAATGTCTGGGATGCTACCATCAGGATCCAGCTTTGCTCACCTCTGTAGGGTGCCATGAAAAATCTCTGGTGATGACACTGGTAGCCCAAAGCACCCATTGGCTGATTTTAGATACCAAATTGCTCTAGAGTTTTTCAAAACCTCTCTTTTGGGTCAGTCACTGACATGGACTCCCTCCGACCCTCACAGACTATTGTGCTGGCACTGAGACAAGAGATGGGCAAACGACTCTCTGACCAAACACAGAACAAAACAGGGGTCAGAGCTGGGCTGGGCTGGCTCTGTCAGTGCCAACCTAGTGGGCAGCTCTGCTTTTTTATCCTTCTGAGATCTCCCCACATCTGGGCCTGGGGTGTAGTAACACTTGCCAGCCTCTCAGGTTCTGTGAAACTGTGTAATGCTTTGAGACCTGTACCTGGGAAGTGCTGCAGAAATGTAAAGCATCCCTGTGGATGACCTTATCACTGGGAAAGGAATCTTAAATCCGATCCATTTGTGTGACTCCCGGAGAGCTACCGTTGCATTATTCATGACAGTCTCCTCTTCTTCAGAAGGCTAATATTACTTCCCTCCCCCCTTCCGCCCCCATACAGCATTCATAATATGAATTTTATATTCTGAACTAAGCCACACAGTCCTTTGTAGCGGTCAGTAATAGGATTCCTACCCATACTTAGCAGAGTCCACATCAGAGAGAGCACAATCAGCCACCCCAGGAGAAGAGTTCCCAAGATCTCCTCTTACAAGGCATTGTAAAAGTTATAAATAGATTACTCTCTCTCCCTTTGTACCTTCTGGCCCTTTTCCTACACCAAGGGAACATATTTGTCACTAGGACACACAATGCACACTTAGATGTTTGACATCTCTGCCTTCATCAGATGGGCCATACAGAATTTTTTTATGAGATAGAAAATGGGAAATGTTTGGGATGTGGTTACAAGTTTGGAACAGTTAAAAGAATGTTAAGAAGAATTAGCCATGGCAGCTTAGTTGGTAGTTTGTTATGGCTCCCATTTTCTAATACATCATATTCTTTTATTCCCCTAATTACTTTTTTTGTGTGAAAGACAATTCCCAGGGAAAGAACACTTCATTTCTTTGAACCACTGCCAACAATATGCACCACAATTGCTGAAAGCAAAAGAGAGGATCTGGCATATCTATTAGAGCTTTCCAAAGACATACTTTTTTTTTTTTTTAACCTTGGTTTTCCCTTAATACCAGCATTGAATAAATGAATTACATTTCCTATTTTCCTTCCTTTCCTCACAACTTCTATTTCTGTTTTCACGTTGTTGTTTTTCCTTCTTTTTTTTAAAGTCAAGACTTGATGGATAATTATTACATCTCATGTGTCTTTTGTCTTTTATTAAAAATAGCAGCTAAGAAAACAAGTCTAAATTAAAAATCTACTTTGTAGAAAGTGATTTTAAAGGCATTAGTACAGCACTCCTTCCACTTCACTCTACATCTTCAGTGTCCTATATATCCTTTCAGTGCAAGTCATATTAGCTCACCTTGAAAAGAATGAAACCCTCTTATTCAAAGGCAAATCACACCCAAATCTTCATGGATCTCAAACATTTCTCTTCCACTTTCATATCTATAGCAGTGATACAAGCCAGCTTGCCCAGTTTCAAAACATAGACATTTTGGTCCTTTATCTCTGACTCCTCATTAATAAGAAATACACTTCTGTTCATACAGGAGCAAGAGTAGGTAATGAGTTCTAATGAAGTATCTAAAAAATACACAGCTTCCAGAAGAGATGCTGAACTACTTGGTTTGGGTTTTACATGCATTTCTATCTACAGGGGACTTAGATGCCCTCAGTTGTACTTGGTGGAAAATAGACAGCATCTGCAGGTATCCATGATTCCTCGTTTCCCTGTGAAAATATGTGGGATTCTGGGTATTGAAGTGAGTGATACGTGACTCTTGATCCAATCTATCAAGTCCTATCAGTTCATCAAGGACAACCAGAAAAGACAATCCTAATCCTTTCCTAGAATTAGAGAGTTTCCAGGAGTTGTTTTTACTTAGAATAAGGGAAGTGAGCTGCCTGTTTATCACATATGACTTACTAATCATTTAGCAAATACTCATTTTTCCAGGCAAAATACAAGCTGCAGTCCTGCAAGAATTTTGTTTGTGGAAGTCCTACTGGGTGAGGTCTTTAGGAAAGGAATCAAGTGAATAACATTCAAATAAAGGACCGTATTCCATTAGGAGGAAACTATTCCAGCTGAAATCTTACCCAGGAACTTGGGGGGTTGATGTGTGGGAACTCTCATTACAATCTCAAACCAGCAACTACTAGGGAAAATGGAAGCTACTGTTTACTCAAAATGAGGGAGATCTTTGTACCCACAGTCATGTACTGAAAAAACTACTTAGCTGATAGTTGATCTTACAGCATCCTGGTGCTCTAGAGAATGGGGGCAGGGGGAAGGAGCTGACAAGTTTTGTAGTTCAGTATTATTGGTTCAACACAGTGTCAAACAAAGAAGTCATTGTATCATATTTTTCTGGCTATTCGAGATATCTAATTTATATACTTTGAATAAACAACCTGCAGAAGCATTTGTTCTTGTATTTACTTCACAAGTAACTTTGCCATCTAACTTTGGTCTCTCCCTGTCTGAAGTAGATTAGTATGAATATATACCCACAGGCTTTATTTTCCATGTAAATAGATACACTTGGAGAGATGTCAATAATCATGTTTTACAATGTTCAAAAAAGAAAGTTTCAAGACTTCAATATTTGTTTATTTTCCTCTATATTATTGCCCTAATGAGAGCCAAATACTGAAAGTCTGGCACTCAATTTGCAATGCAAATTAGCTAGCATGCCAATGACTTGATTTGTGCATGCACACAAATACTATTTGTATATTCGCATTCTATTATTTGAGCATGCAAATGATGTGCACACCAAGTCAGTAGCTGGATGGAGACTTCCTGGGAAATGAAGTCCTTAAATTCAATTGCTGTTGGCACAAACAGCAAAACAAAGCAGCACAAAGACCAAAACAAAGCAACACAAACAGCAATCTCTATAACTCTGGTGAGTATAAAGCGACACAAATCACAGTTCTCAGTTATGTTTTAGCAGCGATTCAACAGAATGCACTGCTTTCGTTCCCTTGATGCTGGGAACCAGATCCAACATAACTCTCAAAATAGCCCATCATTCTTTGCAGATCTGTGTATTTGCTATTTTTGGATCTTGAAGATATTTTGAAAAAGACTGAATTGCTGGCGCCAATTCAGTCATGCCTTCAACAAATGTTTTCTTCACCACCAAAACATATATCCTATGTATCTATCTTACAGCAAACATAAGTACTGGGGAGGTGTGTCAAAGCACTGGATAAATCCCAGATTCTACAGCATGATCCCTGCCAATCCCATCCAGGGTGATATTGAGCAGCCCAGTGGCTGTAATAAATAATACCAGCTGGACAGAATCCTTTCTTGGTCTTCTGCCAGCTGAGACATGGCAGAAACTGGTTGCTCTCCCTGACAGACACTATTAATTTGAGGCTCAGAAGTAATAGTCTCTGCAGGGTGGGGAATACTGTCCTCATATACCCATTCCCTGCTCCCAGGTGAGGTCTCAGCAACTTCTCCTTAGCCAGAGTACAGCTCCTCTTGGTCTAGGTGAGTAGGTAAAAACCTCTGGGATCACATCTATGACAGTCCTTTAGTTTTTAACTAGTTTTTAACAGGATACCAGCCTAGTGCTGAAGAGAGCAGCACCTTGGAAATACTGGGGGCTCACAAATATTAAAAGCAGGAAGCCACCAAGGATAAGAATTTTCTTAGCAGACAGCAAAAAATGTCACCTTAGACTCCTTGAGTTAGTATTTTATTTCTGGGTTGAGTCATATGTCTTTAATTCAAGTAATGAACTGTTTTACTCATCTTTTTATATGTATTAATTAAATTATTTTTGGCAAAAGACGTGAAATATATTCAATAGTTTTGCATGGGTTTAACATATGTTACTGAAATAACTCAGGCATTATGAAAAATGTTGTTAATACTATGGTATCATCCTACTTATTACTAATTTAGTAAATTGTTCCAAAATAGTGTTGTTTGGTTTGGTTTTGGTTTTGCTGTTTTTCTGGTTTTTTGGTAGGTTTTTTTTTCTGGGAAAAGTCTTTAAATATGATGCCAAAAATTTTCATCCTCCATGGGATTCAGTCTGCAAGGAAATCTATACCCATCAGAAATTGCCCAAGGACATTATAAGTAAGTCCATTGTTTGCCCATGTAAAATGTTTCCTTTTTATTAGCACGGGTTTTTTCCTTATCCCTCTTCATAAGAGAGGGAGAGAAAAAAAACAAAAAAATGATACAGGGCTCATTTCAAAATCCATGAAAGTTGGATACTCCCAAAATTCCAACAAGATTACAGAGAAATTTCATCTGGTAAATATTACGTTCTGTTTTTGTCTTTGCTAAAGCTTTTACACAACTTGACAGTTTGTGGTATTGTGCCACATTTCAAAGTTAACGTTTACAAACATCTGGCTTGGGCTCAACATTCCTCTCCATATGGACCACAATGTCTGCAGCATACATTATTTGCCTGTAGAGAGCAAGGTAGAAAATAAAGGCTTTCCTTGAGAACCATGGAAACCTCAACAAGCAAGTCCACTTTCATGATTCACTAACAGCAGCCTTGATTTTAGTGGGTCTTCATAAAAAAAAGCTTTTGTGCTTTAACGTGGACATTAACATTGGGAAGGAAAATTTTTTTCACCCACGAAGATAGACACAGTTTGAGAAAAAAAGTTGCACCCTGAATTGAGATGAAAGGCTAATACAACAATTGTTGCAAGTAGGAGACACAATTCAGGCCAAGTGAAACATTTTGTCTCAAATAGTTTTAAAATGATTAATTTAATTATTACTATTTTTGTGGTATTGGCTTTTTTGCTTTGAAAAGTCAGAAAAAATATTTTTTAACATGGAAAATATTGGAAGAAAGCATTTTCATAATTTGGAACATTTGAAGAACTAGTGATGAAAACTTTGCTAAACTGGCCCTCTTTCCAGCAAGAAAACAGGAGTTTCAGTAAGTCCACATTCCCAACAATGCAGTTGTAACAATTTCATCAGCATGTTTTGAGTGTAGATGCAATATGAAAGCACACTAATGGAAATATATTTATTTCCTATAAGGTTGATGTCTCTCATGCTTTGGGTCATAAGATGGATTTTTCCTACTGCATCCTGCAGAGCAACATGATTTGTGTACCCATGGACCTGAACATTACGGCACTCTCCCTGGTGAGATGCTGTAGGGCTGAGGACCTTCAAAATCTCTCTAAGTGAGCTGACTGGTAACTGGGAACATGGTGAAACCAACCTGCCTCCACTAAATTATGATACAACCTTCTTTAACTGGTGTTTTTCAGTACAGTCTTCTCCAAGGGATGGTGCCAGATCACCAGCTGGGGAGTGATCTTTAAACATTTGACCACCATCCTGGTTATAGGACAGCAAATAGGTGCTGGATGAAAGACAAACCTGTAGAGGAGATTGTTAAGTGGATAGTAAACAAGGTCTGGGTTTCAGATTCCCTGGCTTGGGAAATCTCTAGACTGCAGACTGCTGGAAAAGATCACTGTATACATACTCTGTTTCTTCAATTACACATTTCTTTAAAGGATGATGCTTGGATTAACAGGGAACTGAGACCTGAAAGTTCCAGGTTTTATTCTCGTGCCTGTTACAAGTGCTCTGTACGATCATTACAGAATTCCTTAACCTCTCAGATCCTGTTTGCCATCCTCTGGAACAGGATATTTTGACTTTAAATTTCAGAGGATTAACCTTTGTAAAATAATTTTACAGGCTTTGATAAAATTTGACATTAAAAAAAAAGGCAAAAATAAAAAATGCTTCCTTGCAAATTCAGCATCATGCCTGTGCTGTCTGGGCACACAGATAGGGTTTGGGACAAGAGTTATATGTACTGTGGAAATAGTCATTCTTTATTCATTTTAAAAGGTCAACACAGCTTGCCAGCATATCACTGCTGCAGCTGTTGCAGAGCTTGTTATGGCATTAGGCTGACTCGGAATGATTTCCTTCCAAAGCATTCTGGCACGGAGCACAACCCGACTCGTACCCGAAGCGAGGAAACCATTACTGATGGTGCTGATGACAAGAAAGCATGCAGGATGGCCAAGCCAGGGATCTGCTTGGCTTGGAAGCTGAAGAATGGAAGGGGGGTGAGAAGGAGGCATGAACCCCTTCTATCACTGACCTGGCAGTGCTTTCTTTCCACCACAAAATGAATATACAATGGGCTACAACACCTGCTACTAATTTGAGTGCGTGCAAGTGCTACCCATGCAAAACCTTTCGAGTTGTTCCTAGCTAACAGTTTTGGTTTCTGATGGGAATGATCACAACAACTTACATGCTGTGCAGCCTTTGGCACAGTGCAAATGTGGGGCTTGGGCTGCTGATAGACAGGGAGCTATTCTTTCTTTCTTCCTCTTTTATTTCTTTCTTTTTTTGATCTATGGGTGGAACCCCCATAATTGTCAGAGGGAATTTCATACACCCCCTGATGACAGATTGAGTCATTGCAAGAATGTATCATTAAAACAAACACACACACACACACACACAAAAGGGCTTCTAGCATTTCAAATGAGACTAAAGAGAAACCTCCCTAGAAGGTCTTTCTGAGGCATTGTTTCAGTGACATTACTCTGTCTCATTCTCTCAAGAGTGAGGAAAGAATATCTTCTCCAAAGGAGATTCTTTCGGATGCCAAAACAACCCACATGCTGTCCCAGAGAGACCATCCTGAATGGTCCATTGTTCAAGCTCTCCCCATATGCAGATCTCCTATCTGGAAAAGCATCTGCAGTTTCAAACAGCACCTCTGCAAATCATACTACTTCTCTCTTAGTTCCGACGTTTTCAGTGGAATATGCAAAATGTATTCTGCAGTCCTGGCCTTGTCTTCAAATCTTATTAAGGGAGGAAGGAGCCACTGTGATTATCCAAGCTTTTATTCAGCCTGATGCCCTCTACCACACATCGCATGGTTTGCAGTCAGTGATCCAAGCATTTAAACCAGGAAGCCAGCGGTTCAGCGTAAGCATGTCTTGGAAAGTTTCTGTGGTCAGGAATAACCCGACATAATTGAAATTCAGGTCTCTAGAAGTTATCTACTAAACTGTTTATTAAATTTATTAAGTTCTCTATTAAGCTGCTCAGCAAGTCTCCTATGGAGAAAAGTAGGTACCTCTGCAACTATTTCAACATCTCTCAGGACAGGTTGGCTGGTCTGACTCTGAAGGAGTCTTTCTCATTGCTGACCTGTGTGGGATATTGGGCAACTAGTTTAGTATGAGCACAGATTTTTTAATGGCTAAAATAAGACCTGAGCTTCCCACACCTTATGGGGACAGGTTCCAGCAGTGGGTCACCCTCATCAACAATTATTTCTACCTGATATCCATGCCAAAATTCCCTTCACTGGGGTTTACAGTGTACCTCATGTGAAAAAGTATAGTAATCTCTAGTGTCAGGGAAAAGGAATTACATGGCTACCATTTCAAACTCTAGTAAGTGAAAAGGATCTATGGTTTAAGCTCAGATTAGCTGGCCTTATGGCTTCACTTGGATCTTCATGTTTTCTATACAAACACTTCAATTTTTGCTCCTTTATCATCTTGACACAAAAGTGTTGATATATAAGAGCAAAGTCCAACAGCCTCCCCATTGCAATGAGTGACAAAAAGCAGGGGTCTCAGCAGACATTAGGCAGACACACAGGCAGAGTGAACTGGAAACAAATCTTTCTACAACAACCTTAATTACATATAAGAGCCAGATAAACAATACATAAACCTATTTACATATACTGGAACTAACCTTTAGCAGTTTGGGTGTGATAGATCATGTCTTCACATAGGTTATTTTCAGTGAAAATTGCCTTTCACCCATAAAATCCTCTGAGCCCACACAAATGCTCCTGAGCAGCTATATAGGAGTGCATGAATGCAGATACTTGTATGTATGTGCTCATGGCAGAAGTGTTTCAGAAGAGAAAGGACCAGCTGTTCATGGCCAATCTTTGGGTGCCAAAGATTCAGCTTGAGAGAGGAACACTACATTTACAGATACCTGTTCACAGAATTCTCTTAACTTGGAAGCCTTTAATGCAGTTATTGAGGTAAACAATGACAAGAGGAGATACTCTCAAATTCTCTCAATAAAGGATTGGTTTTATTTTCTCTGTGATCATCTATACAACTGAAGTGCATAGTATTAAGATGGGAAGCATGTTGCCTCGATCACCATCAGAGACCATGAGCCTGGGAGATGAGTGGTATAGATTGGTTCAGTGCTAGGGTAATTTGGGAGGGGATGGTTGGCAAATTCACTGCAGCTATGACAAACCCATATTGTTAAAAACAGAAGCTAGTACTGGACCCTTAAAACATGATCAAGTCTGCTGGCAGAGAAGTAAAGGAGGCTGCACCTAGCCATGAGCATGTTTTCCCTGCAACAGAAACCTTCACTCTGCTCTTGAATGTCTGTAACCAACTACTTTCTCCACTCGACAGGGGCACTATCATTTACCATGTCTGCTTGCCATGAGTGTCAGGTGCCTGAGGCATGGACTGTTTGCACTAAATATCGAGAGGCTGCCCTTCATAAAAATGAACAAATACTTTCTAACTTACAGAGGGGGAAATTCACAGGAGATTCCACTGAGCAATTTGTCTGTGAGGAGTGAGACATGCTCA
The DNA here is from genome assembly GCF_012275295.1 of Melopsittacus undulatus. Classification (NCBI taxonomy): domain Eukaryota; kingdom Metazoa; phylum Chordata; class Aves; order Psittaciformes; family Psittaculidae; genus Melopsittacus; species Melopsittacus undulatus. The sequence goes on from NC_047536.1 coordinate 11,230,714, forward strand.
AAGTAGATTCTTTTGTAATGAGGAGCAGTTTGCAGAGGAAATATTAAAAAATATGCCTGCAATGCAATTGTAGGTAGCTATTTATTCCTGGAGTGTGGGGGCATGAAGCAGGTATAATATCTGAGGATTACATTGGAATTAAAGGCCTGGGTTTGCCACGATTCCTCCCACACAAGGTACCTTACTCCGCTAATGTCAACTTGGAAAGCAGTCTGAATCTCAGCCAGAGCTGGGGAAGCAGACTCCCCAGTGAGCACAGCCTAAAAAAACAAAGTGGAGGTGTAGGGCTGTCATCATCAGCTGTTTCATCCTACTCATCTCTTTAACTGTCCAGAATTAATTATTGATATAGAAAGAATACCCCAATACTGGTATAGGACACCCCAACACTTGTCACTCACCCATGAATCTCACATCTGATTGATTCTTAGATGGTCCATTAAGTTAATTTTTATTTTTAGATTTGCTTTACAAAATTAATAGGATTCCCGATTTAGGGTTGGTTGTGCCCTTTGCCAGCTTTGTGCCACCAAACCTGCTAATTGTCCACATCAAAAGCAAATTAGTTCCGCTCACTGTGTCCAGGTCAGCAGCTTAGGTCAGCACTTAACAAATAAATGACAGAGGATGTGGAACCACATGTGGTAACATCCAGTCTCCACCATTCTCTTTCTGTTTGTCCTCTCTAAATGGGAAAGTGTGAAGGGACGCATAATTTGGAGATGCTCATTTTGATGACCAAGGTCTGCCCACGTGTGCAGGTGCCTCTTTCCTCATTCTCTGGTGCACATTTTAAAATCTAGCAAACATCCAGAAGTAGAAGGCAAAAGCAAAACCTGATCTGCAGGAGTCCAGAGCTGGCATCTCCCAGCACCTAAGTGCCAGCTGCCAGATAGTTTTGTTTTTATTAGGTTGACAGCTACACATGGGTTGGTGCCAACTTTTGTTCATTATATTTCATATTTTATAGCTTTGGTTTAGGTTTGGAAAGCTGTCGGCATTTGGAACGACAGCAGCCCCTGCCCCTGAGGGACAGTCAAGGCTTTTTTTTCCCCTTCCCTTTTTAACTTCTCTCTCGTCTGTGACAGCTGCACTTTCTACTGGTGCTTGTTGGCTGTGCTCCTCTCTGCCCCCCCAGGCTCTGCTCCTCTCTTGCAGCTCTGTGTTTAAGTCACATCACGAGCAGTGTTTAGCTTCACTGCAAGAACTCCACAGCAAACAAACTGAACTCAAACAGATTGGAAAAAGCAGCATTTTGATAACCCTCCACACATGACATTGCAGCTCCAATGAGCTGTCCTTCAAACCGACCTGCTAGCTGACCCATGCAGCAGATAGGGATCAATCCAGTACGGTTGTTAGCCTCCACAATGGGGCAGCTTCAAAGGAAATGTATGAGTTTCAGCCACTTGGCCAACTGTGTCATTCAAAGCTGCAGAGGGGACGTCTCATGAAAGGGTCAGCTATCTGCCAGACCCCGCCAGCGCTGATAGGGTGCAACATATTTGTAAAGGAATAAAGGGTCCTCACGTTACCTGGGAATTTCTTTCAGCCAGGGAATTCCTTAGTGGTGATTGATTTTGTCATTTGACCATGTAAACGTGCTCGCTGGAGCTCAGGACCATGACTGTAAGTGTCAGAAGTTAAAAGAAACATTAGCTCGCAGATGTTTTTTCTGCATTTCTATATTTTAACTGTCAACTTCTTATTTTTGACTAACAAACCATCTGTCAACTAACATGGACTTTACTGTTCATAACAGCTTTCCAAAGAATAAACATAATTCTTCACTAAAAATCTGTTCAGGACTACTTTGCTCTAAATTTCTTATTTGAGGCTCAGACTTTTTCCAAGTTTATTAGAGAAAAATCTTTCATTAGAGGTACTGTTTGGTTTGCATTTTTCAAGAAAGGGTATAAATACTGACTTTGATCATGCATTTAGAAATTGGATGAGCCTCCATAGCACAGTCTGTGAAACTTTCTGCATTCTTCAAATATACTTCATCATTACCTAACTAAAATGAGGGGGAAAAAATCATTGCAAAAGTGGCAGAGAACAAATAATAAAACCATTTTCAGCCAGCTCAATCTGGATTCCCTGTTTACTGCCAAGGAGAAACGCTGTCTTGGAACATGCACTGAAGAAGTCTGCAGCTGTCAGGCTGGGTCCTCAAATTCAGCACGTTCAATGTTCTTTCAAATTAAAGCATTTTTGTGAGGGGACTGCAAATTTGGAGAAAGAAATCAACAGCATCCACACGCTGCACCCCTTGTTTATTGGTCAGATATGCAGAATTGCATTACCATGGTTTGTGAACTAGAAATCTGACAAGAGCAATTTGACTCTTGTATTTACATTTCTAGCAGTTTCATCTTGTCATTTGTGGTTTTCTTCAAATTAGAAAACAATTAAATGAAGACTCTGGCAAAGAAGTGGAGCCAGATGTAACAGTTTCTCTTTACTCTTTGTTAATAGCAGCAGCAGCAATGTAATTTAATTCTGTCAGCTCTTCAGCTGCTCAGCAGCTGAGGAGATACGTGAAGGAAGAAAAGGATCATTCTCCTAAGATGCTGGATGTGCATCCAATACTCTATCTGCCAAAAAAGAAGAGGGAAGCCCTTGAACCACAACTCTGCTGGGACTCTGGGAGCATCACCCAAACCACTCAGACCTGACACCATTTGGAGAAGGGAGATCATGAGCTCAAATTACATTATCCCAAAAGTGAGCAAATAAAGTTTTATTTAATAAATAAAATACACATACTGGAAAATTGTATGGCAAAAAAGGGAATTATTTTACTTTAGTGAATTGTTCATTTACACACAACACTCATGTCATTACTCAGTCAGATGCAATCCTTGGGAAACTGTATATTGATTTCCAAACACATTTTCACATAAGCCTCAGATGTCTGACCTCTCCATGCCAGGCACACAAAATGTTAATGGATCATTTTCCACCTGCTGTAGCAGAAACTTTGCCCTCCACCTGTAGCAAAGATTTGATCACAAATCTCTGAGACCATGAGGCAGAACTTTCCTAGGGATGAGGCTCCCAGTGCAAGTGAGCAGGCACCAGGACATGTATTGAGAAACCTCCTCAGCATGGATCTAGGCCTCCTCTTCCCTCATCACTGCAGACAAAGGATATAGACAGAGCACCAGAAAAATATTTAGGCATCTAACCTGTGATTTCTGTGAGAGTTTTGTGTGTTTCCCTGACCTGTCATCTGAAAACCAGTAATGACAGCACTACCCAGAAGAGTGATGACAGCACGTTCATCAAATATTGCCAGTCCATATTTGATGCTATGCCAGTGATACAGAGAAATATCTTTATCACTGCCTAAATGTCAAGATTTATAATTTTCCCTGTTATTCTGCAAAACATAATAGCCTATTTCAGCATTTGAGGGAAGTCAGGCAGTTGCCTGGTATCGCAGATTTTAAACCTGCAAGCCCAATTGAAAGGAAACCAGGTTAAGTAGTATTATTGTGACTCTGCCGTACCACAGCCTTCTGCTCCCATGAGGGCAGTGCCATGCAAGCTACTAATTCTGCATTTGATACACTTGGGTGTCAGTAAAACAATTATAAAGAGTAAAAAGCAATAATCAATTATGAAACTGCCATTGAAGAGACATATCCAAGATGCCCGTATGCAGTGGGATGTTGTTCTATTTTCTTTACCTATAAATGTCCGTGAATGACTGACATAAGACTGGGTAACTCTTTACAGGATTTGCCTTTTTTCCTCACTGTACAAAGGGACAGTGCCATTTAGTCATCTCATGATGACATGATGAACAGAAATCGGGTGCCTATTTACTGGAAGAAGTGTGGTTACAGGTTCTGAAGCTACATCTTAGATGTGCCAATGTCCCCAGCCTTATGTAGCTGCCTTCTGCAGTGTCTACACTGTCACCTTTCCCCCAGCCACAGCCCAGATATATTTGCCTCTGGGAATGGCTGTCCATATTTCAATAATGGGCTCCAAGAATTAATCTTTAATAAAGTTCTCACTTGAGCTCCAGAAGTTAAGATCAAAGGGCAATTTAAACACTACCCTCAGGTATACAAGCGCTTCTCCAATTGAAGTCACCAAAGAATTTGGTCCACAGTATGTTACTCTTCCTTATACTAATTAATTTTTACAGACTAATTAACAAGCCATGTTACAGCCTTGAACTAAATGCTCCAGTTCCATTTGGTTTGTGTTTTCTGGGAAAAGAATTTGCTTGAAAAAGTCAGATTCTAAATGGTTCTTATTAGCAACATGAACAAAAAGTACCCAAACCTTGTTGACCTTATATGACAGACTATAAACTCTTCTGTTACAGGGATTCCCTTTCGTCTCTACAGAAGTGCTGGACTTCTTTTAGTCTTGCACACCAGTTCCAGCTGCCTAGAAACATTTTTAATTAGTGTATATTTTTCTGCTGGAGGAAAGAACATGGGTTTTGCTGATCACTCTCTTAAAGAAGTTTATATTCCTAGCAGCAAAACAAGTTGCTTGTCTAGATAAGGATCAATGAAAATGCTGTACATGGAGACTGAGACTGGAGACTCAAAGCTAGCAATCTGGGCTAATACTATATTTTAACAGAAACAGAAGCAATAAAGTCACAGCTTAAAGCCCCTGCTCCAACCTCCTGTTGTTTCCCCTTCAATCAGATGCTGTCGAAGCAGAAAGGCTGTACTCCTGCATCTCTGATTCACTGATAGTTGGCCCTGGCAGATTTTTCTGGGCATACCGAACTTCAGCAATTGCATTTATTTACCCCTGAGACTCACGTCAAACTGGAACCAGTAGGCCAGGTAAGCTTCCTCATGTTCTGGTTTCAGTAATATTCTGCTGCATTTATTTGTCCAAATGGAAAAGAAAACATCTCTTGGAAACTAATCCAGGCATGAAAACAAGGAAGACCCCTTCCCCAAATCCCCTCCCCAAACAGCTGTAACAGACTCCATAAGAAACATATGATTGCTTTCCAAATTAAACCTATAAGAACACAACTGCTGAATTGTTGGGGTTTTCCCCCTGTATATTTTGTGCTAAACTATTCTAGTATCAGATAGAAGTAAATCTTTTTCCCTAACCTAAACAGATCCAAGAGAGCACCCTCCTGGTAACATGCACTTGAAATGACCTTATTATCCACATCAGGAAAGTGTCTACAAAACTTTCATGGAACTGTTAGGAATTAAGCGCTAAAAAAAGGAATACAATATCAACTACTGGTTTCGATTAGGCTCTTCTCACCTACATCCTCTATTGGATTATACAGTTCCTCAGTGTTAAACGTACATGTAATAGAATAGAATTCAGGTGATGGTTCTGTTTTACTTTGTATCTGACCAGCTACAAGACAATATATACAAGAGACTTGAGGAAAACTTTGCTTATAAACTAAAATAAATTATCCACGTGTTTTTCTGATGTCTTTGCATTCAAAACCCCAGTAGAGTTTATCCATTAAGGGATGAGAAATTAGAAGAAAACCTTACATTTTAATGTCAAGCATGTGCTTGGAAAATACTTGGAAACTCAGCACTTACAATTCACAGCAATAATGCACTGAGGAATATTTCTCCTTAAAACCAAGACCCCAGTTAAGTGCTTTCAAGAACAACATCATTGCCTCCATGAAGATAACTGAGTCCTCATTATGTACAATCCCTGAAATAGTCTAGATTGCTGGTATGGGGGCGAGCAGGAGGAGGTTGTTATTTGCTTGAGATTTTATTTTCAAGAAAGCGAATATTTTTTTTCTAAAAAAAAGCTTATAAAGGACACTTTATTGTAGGTTTGGGTTTGGTTTTTTTACCTTTTTTGTTTTAGCATTATATTTTTTTAAAGTCTGTTTGGAAGCTACAAACTTTTCTTACTTCATAGCTTCGTCACTTCTTAAAAATGTAGGGTTGCTGATATGGGCAAGTTTTCGCTTTGATTATCAGTCAGTTTCCAGGAATCCTGGACAAGAATAATCTTTTGCTTGAGCTAGGGAAGTAATTCCTGTCACTTATTGCTGTAGTAACCTCTGCCTTGGACTTGCAATTTGTTATGTCACAGCAGGAAGTAAGGAACAAAACTGCTTTGGTGCAGGGTCATTTAAGCCAGTAGAAATAAAGGTGGTCACTTACCTTTTGTCCTTCAGTGAGAGATATAATGGCAGGAAGTAGGAGATGACAGGGGAAGATGGGAAAGAGCTGCCTTTGCAATCAGAAGAGAAGGATGTTGATGCAAGACCGACTAGAGGCTCACCTACTAACACTGTCAGAAGGACCACAGAGAGAAAACATAAGAGACTTGAGAGCGCTGAATGAAGCAGAAGAGTCTGGGCTAAGGGCCAATAAGAGGAAGGATCACCTGGTGGGGAGGGACACACCTGCAGCATTAAACTAATAAGCTCTGCAGGAAAAAAAGAAAAAAAAAACCCAAACAAACAAAACAGATAAAGTAACAATAAGAGAAAAAGGAACTAAACCCCCCATGAAATTCTACTTTTTCTTTTTCTCTTCTATTTTAACTCTGGTAAGAAATTGCTAAGTCAAAAAATTCCTACAGTGCTTCCAAACATCACCATGTTACTGAGAGCCTGGCAAACTTTTGATTTCCTAAAAGAGCTCCAGTTCTTTGACTTCAGTAACTTTGTAATGATTTAGGTTTCATTCTGGTTTTTTGTTATTAAAAAAGGAAGGGCAGGATGTTTCACAGTGTCACTGGGCTTGAGAAAGGTTTAGGAATGCATGTGCTGAAGGCCTGGAACCCATAACCAAGGAATTGGAATATTTTTTAGAAATAATAAACCTGAGAGCATTAATTGAGTCTTGTGGTTTTTAAACTAGGTTAACAATCGGTGTATGTAGGTTGATGATGTTGTACATCATCACAGAGTAGTCACATATGATGCTGAGGATTTGACAAACATGAAAAATCTACTACAATGTCCAGCTGGTGATCTTCACACTCCCCTTTTTTAATTCTTCTGTCAAGACTTTTTGCCCAGCACCCAGAGGCAATAATAATTATATTATCCTCATTTTCCCATTATCAGCCTATCCCAGCCCTCCATTACTTCAGATAATGGAAAGTAGAGTATACAACAGAGTAATTTTTCTCTCTGCTCATGGAGTAACATCAGTATGAATAGTAAGGAAACCAAGCCTGATATATCAACTTCCACCCCCCAAGGCAGGGCTGGAAGAGAACAGAGATAGATTAAGGAATGTTTGGGGGAAAGTCTGATCTCAGAGGATCAGGTGGGAATGCTGAGAACTCAAAACGAGTCTTCGCAGAGGTGTTTTGCCTAACTGCTAAGAATTACAGATCTTGCCAACTCAATATTTTACTTTCAACCTGTATTACACTTCAAACCACTTTACTTTAGGTCTCTTCTGTTGTTTCAGCATCCCTTTGCTGCTCTTCCTACTCACCAGCCATCCTTCAAAACCAGCTTCTGAGGGATGTTTGACCCCAAAACTGAAGACTTTTCCAGCTGACCTGACCTTTGAGAAAAACAACTAATATGAATGAAAAAAACCACACAACCCTTCAGTTTTGACAGCCTAACTGCAAGACAAAAGGTATCAGAAGGTCTCTGCTGGCTCCTGTTGGTAAATATGTTTTATCTTATCAGCTGGAGGACAACCCCCATGCCACATCTTCCCCTTTCCATCCTTGTTGCATAATACAGATAATTTCATTTCTGAGAGAAGTTTGTTTACCAAGAGGAAAGGCAAAAAGAATATGTTTTGTCACCTGTATGCTAAACCTATTGTCTCCTTCCTAAAAGCAATCATTTTTAGATATTAAAATGGCATGATCTGGGTATTGCATAGCATTTCTTCTAACCTGCCTGCATTGCCAATTCCGTTCACAGATTGCATTCATCCTCCTTTGAAAAGCTTACATTGTTGAGTCAGAACTTTCTTAAGAAATAGCATTTACTCACATCAGCCTCATGTTAGCGAGGCAAGGACAAAGTCAAGAACAGAGGGACTGTGCTTTATGTGGAAGACAGGAGAATTAAAAGCTGGAGCTGGTTATGACATCTTTTGGAACAACTGAGATTAAAAGGCAAAAATATGCCAAAATTGTTTTTGTGGGGTTTGCTTTTTTTTCCCCCAGTCGTGAAGTAATAACAGCAAGGCGCAGAACACAGTTAAACACAGTGATGGATAATGCACTCTTTACCAGAAAATGAGAACAAACAAGTCAGATCTTTTCCCAGCCTGTGTCCCAGTCTCCTTGGTATGAACTCTGCTTTTCAGACTTACCTCTGAAAGGGGTGAATCCCAAACTTCCAGCTGCAAGTGCAAGAATTTTGCAGTATTCTGCATTCTCATATAACCCAAACCTTATGAGTCAGTACAAAATGTCAGTCTACTCTACAAGCAAGGAAATCATACCTTGAACTGGTTCTTCCACTCACCAATTCCTCAGAACTCTCAGAATTCTGTGGAATCATGGGATGTAAATGTACATGTGTCTGTGTGTATATCTAGCCAGCCAGCTGAGCTTTTTACTTCGTATAGTATCAGTGAGCCTACTAACCAAACCCTGTCTTTTTCTTGGGTTATTTTGTATGCCCAGAGAAAAAAAAAAAGCAACATTGGACAAAACTTCTCTTTCCAAATCTCCCCTGAGGCAGCTGAACCTTTCCACCTGGCTTTATTTTTGTCTACAGTTCAGCAAACAAAATTTCCCATGCGATACAGGCAGATGCCTCAGTTTCAGGTCTGCATTAAAGCTTTGCTAGGGAAGCACAGAACAAGGGCAATGGCACTGGGGTGCTTGAAGGAAGCAATTCAGAAACATCATTCTCTATCAATGCAGGCTACTAACACCAATGTAAAAGATGTCATGCTGCATAGACCACCCATCTAACCCTAGAGAAGGTGTTAATAAAGACATGTTTTTAATTTTGCGCACGGTAAGATCATACAGGGCTCACAAAGCAGCAGAAATGTACCCATAATTCTTATGCATATTTTCAGAAAAATGATGCAGCTTCCTTTATGACATCAATTTATTTTTCACTTTGCAATTACGTAAAAACAACAATAAGATGGGAAGAGAGATGATGTGACGGATCCTAGTGCTGAATTATTCATTGCCCTTCAGCTGCTGACTTCACATCAGACAGCTCCCAACGCACCTCGCATAAATCAAAGTGGATCTTTTTTTTTGCCACAGCCACTCTAAGATCCTATCGTGTGCTTTTTCACCTAAATACCATAGGATAATGGTCTTCTTTCAAGGAGGGGATGCACATACATTGATTGAAAGGGAGGTCTGTGTCATGCAGTCATAGTCATAGATGTTTGGTGAGGAGGAAGAGCAAGGTAATGTTTTGAAAAAGATGTGTTGGATGCACAGACTTTATACAGAAAGAAGTGATTTTATATATATATTTATATGTGTGTATATATATACATCTGGTGTTATAGTGAGGATTATGCATATAATTTAATACCTATGTTTAATATCTGATACACTGTATTAACTCACAAAGCTGAGTCTCATAAAGACAGCAATATTACAAAACATCTGGGGAGAATTAAAAAAATAATTTTATTGTTTCTGTTTTGATGTATGTATTTATTTATTTATTTATCAGATATATTCTCACCTAGCACTTGGGCTTGATCAGATGAACTTCAGTTCCACTTTGGGGCAAAGTAATCAGGGTTTGCCACATGGCAGAACACCCACAAAAAATTACAAACTACAAAGGAGCATGCTGACCTTAATGAACAGTCTAAAGAAATTTGGTCTGTGCCATGCATCCAGCTCGTTTCTAGACCAGTGAAGGGTTAAGTACTGTGTTTCATTCCTGCTTTACAGGCCCTTGGGCTGGTTAATCATTGCTGACTGTGAACTCTTCAGGGATTCGGATTTTTACTACCCTGCTTGTGCAGGGTCTATTGCAGTGGGACCCCTTCTCACTTGCTCCATAAGTGCTATCACCTACACTATGGTGAATAGTAAAAACATCATTCTTCAGACATTTCAATCTTTCAGTAGGCAGTCTCTTTATCAATACTTTCTTTAAGGATGGCTTAGCAGGCTGCTATTTTATTGTGCTGCAAATGAACAAATGGGTGAGTCTATTCCTTTTCCCCATTTTCCCCCAAGCTACTACTGAGACCTTCACAGATCGCAAGTGTTTCAGGAACAAGCCCAGATTACTTTGGCAGAACAAATTACATTACCCCAGCTGAGCTACAGCAACAGTCAATATACGAGCTCTTAGCCCTTACGGCACTTACAGGGTGGCACAACTTCCCCAAGCCTGGCATGAGAGGTGTTGAGGCAGAGCTGATACACAGACAGTTACAGTAGCTCAGTTGACATGCAGTAATATATTAAGTCACATTTAATGTCTCCAAGGCTTAGGATCCTCTTTTAATTCATGTACCACCTTATGTTGTAGCCCAGAGAACTGCCTACAGCAAAGATCATCTTTCAACCACATGGGCAATTTTGCTCTGTACGTTGCATAGTAGCATTTGTGTCCACCTGCTCCAGTGGTTCTCTTTTTTGGCATAACATTTGCTTCACTGAAGCTTTGTATTGGAACTTATTCCTGTTATTAGTATTTGTAATATGTCTGTAATACAAATATGCAATTTGTCTGTAGTATGCAAAATAGTTGTCAGCCCTAAAGTAGTACAGACCAAAACCAGGGTCCTGCAAGGAATAATTTAGCCATGCCCTTGTTTAATTTGTCTGCCGGAAGCAGGAGGATGTAGAAATGACAAGATACTAAAGAACAAGAGGAAATGCAGAGAATCGTCAATAGGAGGTTTTCTGTCATAGAGTAGTTTTCAGGAAAGTCTGGGATGAACAGAGATTATAAGGTCTGATTTACCATAGTATTTGATACTTTTTAGGATTTCATAGCTCATATATGACCACAGCAAGTAATATCTCATAAATATATATGGAAATATATGCGATGTCAACTGTCAATATTAGCACAACTTTTCTCCTTTTTTTTTTTTCTTAGTAAATGATGGAAACTGAGATTCAGAGCGCATAGGGGACCTGTGGAAGAGGGAAGGTATAGGAAACCTAGAACTAAGTTCCAGGTCTCTCAAGTCCCAGCCCAAGGAATAAACAAAGTGGGAATATTCATGTGCATAAGCATTTGCAGGATCAGGGCCTGCAACTGTAATCCAACTTGGATGCAATCCAGCTTGGATGAAATTTAATTTACTCGTGAGATCTTAGTTAAAAAATGCTGGTTTCATGAAAATATAACATTACTATTGATTTTTTTTAAGCTGTAAATTGGGCAAATACAGACGTAAATGCAAACCACAAAATACTTGAACAGATGCACAAAGGACATCCAGTCACCAGACTAAAATCATTGGAAACTTGCTTCTCCCTCCCCCTTCTTTATTTTTCTGTATTTTGTTAACATTTAGAAAAGAAGAAAATATGTATTTCTGACCTCTTTGTTAAAAATATCACAAGAATCATTAAAAGAAGTATTTGGAAACCTCAAAACTCTTCTCCATTTCCATGAATACCTGAAATCTAATGCCTCTGATTAAGCAGAAAATGGATGAACTGCTATGTGAAGCTGACAACAATAATTGTGAGCTGAAAAATGGCATATTCATTGCAAGTAGCTGGTAATGATTTCATGCACAGGATTGGAGAGCTGGAGTAGGGGGAGCAGATCTCAAGTTTGTTTACAGACAAAGAGAGCCTGGGGAGGGTGTTGGGAGCTCTCAGAAACTGCCGAGCTCCTGAAGACAATAGGAGAGATGGATTTTCTGGTCTTGTAAGGCACCTTCTGAAAGCGAATGCTTCAAATGGCTGTCTACCATCAAAGACCTAAATACTCATTTCCAAATTGTAAGCTACTCCCACGGATGGCATGAGGATTTTTGGCTACTCAGAGGCATTAGCTGCAGAAAGGTCCCTTCCCTCCGATTACAAAATTGCAGCCAAAGTGAAGGGAAAATGATTTTCATTAAAATGGTCCTGTGTAGAATTTATCTTTCTTGCTCAACCAACCTACAAAACCTCCAAATTGATGGTTTAAAAAAAAAAGCTGTTCTATTTCTACTAACAAAACAAGATTTTCCCCCAGATGCATAGCCATGGCTTTTGGGAAACTCTGATTAACTGAACAGTTATTTTTCCATTAAAAAACAGTTTTAATGTAGAGTTATTTAACCATTCCTAAAATGCACACTTCTACAAATCAAATATATTACATCTAGGAAGCAAAATAATAATTTGGAAAGCTAACTACCTATTCAGGCTTAGAAAATAAGCTGGCTTTGTTTCTCGAAATAATTGAATTGACTTTTCAGTTTGAAATATTAAAATGAAACATAGTTTAGTGTTATAGGTAGTAAAATGGTACAGCTAATATTAGCTTCAATGGATAATACTGAAAGAATATCTGCTAAAACCAACTGAATGACTGAAAGATATCGATCAATAAATACATGGATGTTATTGATGCTGTTCTCAGCAAGTGCTGAGGGATCTTCTTTGAACCAAGCCTGTTTTTGTTCTGTAATCAACTTTTACTTTATAAACTTTCATTGCTGCAGGAAAAAAAGACAGAAAGAGTCCAATGACATCCCTTAAAACAAAGCAAGGAGGGTGCTGCGTACCACACACCCGGGTTAAAATTGGCTGTTAAGCACTGTCAAGGCATCTTCTTTCTCCAGCGCTACACGGAGCAGGTTACACAGGGAACACAATTGCTTGTGTAATTTACAAATTGCTCTGATTGCTTTAGACTCTTAATATCACTAAATCTCTTTCTCCCTTCCTTTTTCAACCCCTCCCTCTCCTTCCCTACACTATATTTATATCTGGGAGGCTGCATTCAAACATTTGGAGATGATGTTTCCTGTGGAAACCTTTGAATTATTTCAACAATTTCACAGCATGTTGCTTTTCTCTTCTGTTCCTTGCTGCCTTGTTCTGGTGATTGGTACTAACAGTAATAGGAAAAATGGTAAAGAAAACAATGCCAAGACCAGCTCTGCCAGAGGAATCTTAACACAGCACAAAGATCTGATTTCAATTAGATCTGCTCAAGGGAAAGAAATACTGCAGCAGGGAATTGATCCTGCGCTGAAGCCAGCCTCAGAGGGCTGGGGCTCTTGCCTGTGCAAGCAGAGGCTGGGCAGCGGGACATGCCCCACAGACCCCTCACTTCCCCCTGCTCCAAACCCCTGCCTTCCAATCTTGTAAACAGCAACAGATTGTTTGCTGGTCCAGTTTGCACGAATGCTTCCAACAAACCATGCCGTGTCTAAACTCTTTTAATATATTTAATGTGGATTCCAGAAGACAAGCATGCTCACACATAGATTTAGTAAAATCTCTGAAGAAATCCCAAACTGCCATGTATAAAGATAATTAATTGTGAGCCTCAATCCTTACCCAAAGAAAAAGTTTTTGTGTTGGAGGTTTTTTTTCCCCTCCTCTGAATGGAGACTATGATTTCCTGGTTTCTTTTAAATTTTTAATATTGCACTTTTTAAAACTTTCAAACTATTGATTCTTTTGCTGTAAAACCAGAGTCTCCTATGAAAGGTAATGAAGTGAGAGGCAGAATTAAGAATGCCCAGATGTGTTGTAGCACGTAAGAACAGTTTACAAGGAAAACGCAAAACTGCCAGCAGACTAGCGACGGGTTAGCTGTCTATATAAATATATTGTGCAGGAAACATATCTCCAAGCCTGGCTTCTGGACTTTGGTCTGGGGCATGTAAGCTCAGCTGCTACTGCCTGTGCTGAGAAAATGAGAATAGACTATTTTTATGATGGTTCAGAGCAGTTTATGCCAATCCTCAGCAAGGAAGCTAAGGTTGTTTCTTGAAGCAGGGGTATATAGGAAAGGCTCCTAACTACATGGAGTGGCTAACCTGGACCTGGTGCAGGGAAAGAAAAAGGCATTTCTGTCCAGACTGTTGTTAACCCTACTTCTTCCTCCTGTATTTGTAGCCCAGCACCTGCCCATTCCTTGAGCCCTTCTCCTCGCCCTCTTTCCTCCTGTTTTGAGTGAGCTGGCTCCCAGGTGGAAGAATTTGGATTCCTGCAAAAATTAGCTACTAAATGTAATTCTTATTTTCTGAGCTTTCCTGCTAATTTCACAAAACAACTTCTTGCATAAGTACAATCCTCCATAGGTTATGTTTGAAAGATCAGGCAGTCATTCACACATGCTATTAGGTTGCAACAGAAATGGTCTGAAATGTATGCAACAGAAACATACACATTCCCAGCTTTCCCTTAAATTAAATTTCCTATCATATTCCTCATGTGGGTATGGTCATTTTTAATTTAAATTTGTTAGAAATAGACATTAATTTTAAGGAGATTTCATAAATCCCATGCCGATGTTATAAAGCAAACACGTAAATATGTCAGTTTGCAGAAAGCCAGGCTTAAAAAAAAATATGAAAGCACATAATACTGCTGACATTCCCATCATATGCTGAAATTTCTGTCCAAAGCTGCTTTCTATCTCAGTGGCAAGGAACCATTTCTGAATAACAGAGATAAACAGATACGCAGAACCTCTGCGCTGTTATTTGGCAGCCCATGCGAGTCAGCCGTGAGCAAGCTGCTCTTTGCTCAGCAGATGTCCCGGGGAGCTGAGGGAGGGAGGGAGGTGCAACCTCTACGGGGCTGGTGCTGCCCACAAGCAGTTTGTCCCTCCTTTCCCATCTTTACAGCTTCGCATCACTTGCTACCCAGCGAGGAAGACAGAAGGGAACAAGGGGAACAACTGTATCATTCTGCCTGCAGATGTGAGGCTGTTTGGTGGAGTCTTCTTTTCAGAGTGCTGGCCAGCCATGGTGTAAGGTATTTAAGGTAACAGGGTTATGTCCCTCTCCATGGGGAAACTTTCCACACACTCCTAGACCTCAAAGTGCTCTCCTCCAAGGAGACTGTGACACAGTGATGGCAAACAGGCTGCAACACACTTGTGCAGCTCTGTAACCCTCTCCTTTATGGAGTAAAGGGGTGGGAGCACTTTGCTGTGGACAATGAGCATTAAATTCCAGAGACAATGTTCTACCATTGTAGAAAAAAACTTCTCTGTAGGTTGGTCTGAGCATATTTGATGCTTACATCCTCTCTGCACAGGCAGGTCGGGGCATAGGGAGCCCAGGGATATTGCAGAACAGTAATTGCTATGGGGGTGTGAGTGTCCGAACCTGCTCCAGCCTTCACATACTCTGCTGCAACACAGCTCCCATTGGGCAGCACTTGGAGACAGCAAGGAAAAGAGGTCTCATAACATTTCTCCTTTAAAACTTAGGAAAAGTTGAGCTTGTCCAGAAAGCACCCTTCTGCTGTCCAACTTTGGTTCCCTTATTTACAGAGCAACATTTATTTCTATTGCCCTCCTGCCTGTTGCTATTTATAATACAGGGAAGTATTTTTCATACAGAATATCAGGGAAAAGCTTTCCTGGGCTGTTCAGCCCATTGCACAGGGGCTGCTTTGTGTCCCTAGCTAAGGGCTTGCCATTTTGGGGAAGCTGTAGGTTCATAAGAAACAAAAAAATTTACAGGAGAAGGTGCTTAACATTTTGTTGCAGTCTTTGAAAGCCTTTACGAGAAGCTGAGTATTTGGAGCAGATAACTCAGCCATGCATAGACTCAGCTGTGATTTCTTTCAACATATTACTCTAATTTTCTCCTTTTCTATTGATCTGTAGGGTACCACCTCTTCAAACCCCAGACAAATTGATCCTCTGAGTAACATCTGTGCACACTATTAATCTTTTTCACACATTTGATGTTCCACATTACTGGACACAGGACACACACTATGACTCAAGTGTTAATCAACTAATACCTGAAAATTAAGCTTGTGTCTACTGTATAAACATTGACAGACTATCCATCACCTGCCTGAGTGAATAAATGAATTTTGCTTTTGTTGCATGCACGGTAGCACTTTGTGACCTGGAATATTTACTGGGCTCACATCACACTGTGAGGCCAATCTGCAGCTACCTCCAGGCAGCCCCCTGTGCAGGATGGGGTGCAGGCAAGAGGGAGGGCTGTGTACCCCCACTCACCCCAGCAGACCAAGCCACTTCCAACTACATCAACAGGCTTTCGCAGAGTATTTTAGAGCAAAAAAAAGGGGTGGAAATCCATTGGCCAGTTGGGCTAAGGCCACTCCATACATGTCCCAGGCTACTGTCTAAATTGGGTTCCAGAAGGACCACGGAAATACTTAAAGTGTTATATGCACCATCCCCAATTTTACTGCACATTCACCAGGTGCTGGATGTTTGCCTGTGGTGCAAAAGGTCCTGAACTTGCATTACTATCAAACCCTATTTTGGTGCTTCCTAAAAGGCAGGGAGGCACAGTTTGCAATGCAAAATCTTGGATGTGGCTCTATCTAGGCTTTTTTTTTTCCTCTCCTTTTCTTGCCCCCCTGTAACCATTGAAACAGATGGCTATTTCTTCCTAGGTAGAGCAATCTGATTGCAATGTCTGATTGCTATCACTGCTGACTCTGACACCCTCCTGGCAGGCTCCTCTCTTCTGTTAAGTCAACTTCCATTTAATGAATAAGAAAGTGGGAGAAGAGGACAGGCACAGCTGAAAAGCAGTGGGTTTGGGTCCCTGCTCGGACCAGGCCAGGCTGTAGCAAAAGTAGAGCAGATCAATGGCACCCCACCCTTGGCACATGAAAAGGGCCAGAAAGGTTCTGACTGAGTTTAATAAAAGGCAGTCAAAGCTTAGCTGGAGCATTGTTTCTGGGTAGGACAAAGCTGCTTGAATTGTATTTGTTCCTATTTGGTTCTTTTTTTAAGTGGCTTTCTTGGAAGAGGAAATTTATCCAGGGAGAGTCTCTTGTGACAACTTCCTGAAAGCATCTAAAAAATCTGGAAAATTAAATATATGAGGTTATTTGGTAACTAAAAAGTGAAACCTTGTATCTACAGAAATTAAGCTGTTGGGGTTTTGATGGATGCCTGAAAGCTCTGGGAGAAAAATTCCAATGAAAAAACAGCCTTTGCTAGTAACAAAAATAATTTCCTCCTCACCAGGACAGATTAATTCACTTACATTCCCCTCTCAGGCTGGAATTCTTCATGCTCCATCTTTTTCTAATAGCAATTTTTTTTTCTTTTACAAAGCAGGGCAGAGGCCCCATAGTAAATGGGGAGGGAAGAAAGCTGAAAGGATCCACACTGGAAAAGGTGGTGGGAAAGTATGTTAGAGCAGGTTGGGCTCCCTGTGTGAGATTCAATTACTATAGCTGCTAATGGGGTGACAGGAAAGCGTCTCCAAGACTTTGATGGGACTAAGTCACTCTGCAACTGCCAATGTCCCTGCAGACTTTGAAGGAATCACAGCGTAACTTTGTCCTTTACAAGGACCCCAGGTAAAGCACTAAAGGTAGGACAAGTGGTTTTCTCTTCTAGCTGTCTTATCACTGCATTTTCCCATGCCAGAGGTCCCCTTTCTGTATTTTGTCTCTTCACTTCAGCATTTTAGTTCAGTCTTCACTGATACCTCCAATCAATATGGGAATACAAATAATGACAAAACAAAAAACATCTCAATAGCAGATAAAGAATAAGAGCAATATAAAAAGCATTAAAATTCGTAACTGTAAAGAAAACAAAGTACTTCACCATCTATATTTATACAGACACATGCACTCCTATAAGATTGAATTTTCCATGGCTCTATGAATACACTAAAGGTGTTGCACATTAAAGCTCTTAGAAGTCCACACTGTTCATACTCTAGATCAGGCAAAGACAGACATGAGGGACATAAAGGACACAAGCATTTAATCTCAGAGAAGCCTGATTTTTCTATGAATGAGGTCTCAAGCTCCAAAACCACTGAGTCTAAAGCAGCTCTGCAGGTACCTAATCCTGCTATCTGCTACCTGGCACGTAATCCTGTTATTTGCTACTTCTCTGCCACACTCTGGTTCAAACAACTGCATATGGTGCAATCTCCTGGGAGAGTATACATGTGGATTCGAGCTACTCAAAAAGGGCACTGGACTGGTTTTGCTGTCACCTTTAGATGGTGGTAGGAAGAAAAAGTTACATCATCCTTTTTTCTTAAGAAAACATTTGCAGATGAAAAGTCTCTGGATGAGCAGGGAAAAGTGCCAAACCGAAGCCCAGAGTGGTGCCCGGGTGGTAGGAATCAAGAATCTTCTCTGTGCACAGTGTTTTCCATTACCAAAGAATAGCCAAAGAAACTATCAAAATTAGTTATCAAAATTCTCTCCATCACACCAAATATCAACAGGAGGAACATAACTGTCCCAGGAGAGCTGATATGCATGTCCAGGCTGCTGGAGTCTACTGAGAAACCAAGCAGATGAAAACTAAGCAACAGCAAGTTTTATGTCTGCATCCCTCAACACAGTGTGCTGATCTGCATCGGGGAAAGGAATTTATTATAAACAAACCAGAAAAGCCTTCTCTAATATATATGCAGTTGCCTGTACCTACTCTCCATGCATCCCAGAGAAGAGTTCCTGGTATCAGCTGATGCAGGAGGTGAACCATGGAAAAAACAGGTTTCGCTCAAAGTAATTCCATTAGGGCCTGAAATGACTGGGTGAAACATGAGTAAGGGAAATCATCGCAGAAACACAACAGCTGGGCTCTATGACATCACTTGCAGGAATCAAAGGAAATGAGCTTTAAGTTATGCAGAAAAAAATGGCTTTTTTTTTTGTTTGTCTACTCATAAAGTTACAGTTTGATTTCTGAATGAGAAAAGAAAACCAAACCCACTTTGAAAAATTTGGTCCTGATATATTGCTCTTTTAGGTAAATCATTTTGCATTTATTGAAGCTGACAAGGAAATAAAATGCCTGAAATCCTTTCTGTTTGCTGTGCATGAAGACGAATTATTGCAGAAGCAATAGTACCACATGCTTCCAACAAAAATACAGTAGTGCACAATCTAAAATGTTCTGGAAAAAAAAGGGAGGATGTAATGGTTAACATCTATATTATTGTCGCTGTCATTTGTTTGCATGTTGTGACCTTATTGTATAGCTTATCAGTAACTAGCTCTTTACACACATCATGTTTATTGTCAAGGGAAATCAAATAAATGACAAATAACTGCTTTTAGAGTTCAAAGAGCAGAAAAATAACACAAGCCAGAATATTTTCTGCAAAGGTTTCTGCCTCATGTTTAGCTCACTTCTTGTGTCTTACTCCAAGATATGTTTGAATCTTTAAGCCACAGCCCAGAAGACCAATCAGAAATCAAGGAAGCATCGCAGACAGACAGGCTGGCTTCTAGTCCCTTCGTGCTCAGTAGCATGGGTATTTTAGGAGCTTGTTTCAAGGTAATGCACTTAATTGTTTACCAAAAAATAATTTACTAAATCAGGCCATTCCTTACCTTGCTCCAGTTACTGCTAGAGGGGTAAACAAGCATTTTTGATGGATTCCTTTCTTTATGGAAACAGAATAGAAGAGCTATGAAGTCAGAGAGCTGAGAAGGGAATCATCCTACTGGAGCCATCACCTGGGCTCCCCCTTCATCATGAAGAAAGGAACAGCATCTCCTGAAGCAACCTGTTGTAACCAAAGTGCATCTTAGAAAGGTGACATGATCACCTTCAGGCAGGGTGAGTTCTCTCTCACACACACTCTAGACAACTGCAATAGGCTTTTTTGGCAAAAACTGCAAGAAATTACCATTTTCAGTGTCTCTGTAACACATCTGACCTGCATCCACAGTGGTCCTTGCTCCTAACTGTATCCCTGATTTGACTCCAGATGGACAGCCCGTCCCTGTGTTGTTCTCTGGCATGCTCAGTCTCATGTCCCTGTTTTGTCTCCCAGGTTTGTTTCCTGCCTCACACTGTGCCAGCCTTGTTCCAGTTTACAAGGCTGTAGCCTCAAACACGTTATCATAAAAAAAGCGTCCACAGTAAATATTTCCTCATAAAAAACCCAACTTTGTTCACAAATAAATTAAGAATGTGCTTAAATCCCAGTGAAAGAAATGGAACATAAGCATGTGCTGAAAGTCTTTCCTGAATGGGGGCCTATTGCCTCCCTCTTCCTTAAACCTATTTTGGTTGAGCTCATATTTCTTGTTGGCAAGAACTTAAAAACAAAAAGAAGAAAAAAACCTTTCCTATAAAACTTGAACTTAATAGACCACTCCAGCATCCTTAATTGCCATATTTTTTTGTATTGATGCGAATAGTTATTAATGGACCTTTTTAAGGAAAATATGATACTTCATGTCAAAAATACACAGCAAAATGAGTTTACACAGCTATACAACATAATGCTTTGCAAAATTAATCAACCTGGGTAGTTGGAATGTGGGAGAATGTTTTGTTTCCAAATGGAGAATTATTACAATATATTGGGGATTGTCGTCTCGCCAGCTTCCTTTTAATCAGCTCCTTTTTTTGTATAGAATGAAGGCCATGAAACATCTTAAAACTGCAACCTCTTCACTCAAAAAAGAGCAAGGCAGATTTATATTTTTTCTTAAATGAGTGAAGGAATCCACTGATGTAATAAATATATCCATGTATTCCAAATATAACTTGGAGCCAGTCTAGTTATAAACTGCTTAAGATCAAGGTTCATCATAAAACTGGGCCCTACCTTTATTTTCGTAATACTAGCGGTTGCCACTAGAATTCCTGAACCCCTTCTTCACGCCATCTGGAATGCATACACGAGCAAGTTTATGATGAAAATATACTGAACACTAGAGCTAGCCTTTTTTAGGGTAAAAGCAACTACAAAGGCAGTAATGCACAGGGACCGTACATTTATTTTCTTACAAGAACCAATGTGTTTTTTTCCTTTTGGTTTAACCAAGCTAAAGACAGATCATAGAATGAAGCTTTGCAAATGAATATTCTATGTTCAGATCCATTCTGTGTGATCTGGAAATGAGAAGGATACACCTAATATCTTTATCTACTTGATTCTGTCACTGGTTGTTTAATTCATTACATAGATTTTCAGTTTGGGCCAGTTGTTATGTCCAAGATTTTATGTCACACATCACCCTTGGCAGTCATAACTTCCATTACGGTTATATTGGAATAAAAGGTAGCAAAATTCACTTTGGTCACTTCCTTAGTGTCACTGAAGATGAAAAGTGATGATCTGACGATCTAGCTCTGATCACCTTAAAAGTTTGCCCATGATTGCCACAAGCCAACTCCTAATCCAAACACATTTCCATACTGTGTTGTTTTATTCTGGGTGGGTTTTTTCACAGGTCTCTCAGTTTGTTGAGTTTTTAGCAAGAATAGTGCGAGCAGCTCATTCATTCTTTAACTTTTTCAGATTTTCAGCCCAAGTGTACTAACTCTTGCTAAGACCAAAACCAGTAAAATAATGCCCTAAATTTCAGATCAGGGCTCTGATTCAGGGAAGTCCTTAATCATGTGCTCAACTGAAAGACCATGTGTCATTTTTAACAAAGTCAGTGTCCAGACATCATGTGTTGTTCTTCACTTTGAGTGAATTGAAGTCTAGGTGAATTAAGCATGTGTTTTAAATCAGGTATGTGCTTGAGCGTTTTCTTGAACAATGATGGAGTTAAGCATGTGCTGAAGTGCTGGCTTAGGGCTGTTAAAGGCTGGTTTTCCCTCCTTCAGCTGAGAAAGGAGATCATCTAGTCACAAAAGAGCCTTTCCAGCAGAAGATTTCACCTTATCATTTCCTTGTCCAGTGCATAAGTATCAGCTTTCTGATTTAATGAAATAGTGGAGGGACAATCTCAGTCTGCAGGACCAGATCACAGAGAAATAGGCTCTTTATAATAGTGCAAGAATACTTTGAGCTTCACAAATAAAAGCACTCAAAAGATAGGAGCACCAGATATTCAGCTGCCTGCGTACCCTTCCTTCCCTCCCCAGCACAGCCTATCTCTGTCTCTCTTTTGAGGCTCATTCAAGGAGCTCACCAACACCATGGTCCATCAACAGTGAGGTGAAACAAGTGAAGCTATTTGCAAATGTGTGTGTGCACACACAGGGAATCCACTTGTTCCTTTGCTCTTTACTGGGAAACACAGATTTCCTTTCTGCCTTACACTTACTTGGGTTCTCTGCTATGAATCTGCTATAAACATTTCATAAACATGAACCATGTGACAAAATAAATCCTAAAAATGCCTTGGACACAATCAGGCCAGGTAGTGCCCTGACATCCCCAAAGGGGCTGGCATGTTTGCAGCTGCAGTTCTCCCATCTCCACTAGTCACTGGCTCCTATTGAAACCAGCCCAGCTCCTGGCTGCTCCGCACAGGAAATCTTTCCCAACAGCAGTCCTATTTTCAACAGTAACTGCCAAAGCCGAGCCAAGGCCATGCACAAAAAGCCTAGTTTACCAGATGAATTCCCACAAAACACAAGTGACGCTATTCAGGATCTCATAAGCGGTAGGTCAGTGAATAAGGTGTTAGGACTCCTAAAGTTTAGCAGGAGGGAGCTGCTTGTCCCCTGGCCATAAGCTGCCTGCAGTACTGAAGGGCTAATTGCTGTGCATTCCTCAGCCATGATGTCACTGAATCATGATGCTAACTCTTTCCCTCCTATGGATGGAGGGAACTTGTGGTATATCTCTGAGGCACCCAAAAATACATGTGCTGACCCTTTAAAAAGAATCTTTTACCATATACCTATCAGAGCCAAACTAAATGAAGCTGAGGTCTCTGTCCAGCATTTGGAAGCCAGTTAAAATAGGAAATCAGTGTTTCTCTAAATACACAGAGTATATTACCTTAGTCATAAAATTGGGGACTTTCAAATCTAATTTGTTCAGCACTAGCACTGTTGAAGGCTGGGAAGTGTTCCAGAGGAAATCACCTCCACGCAAACAGAGATTAGCAGCTCCCCATTGCAGACATATGGAAATGATTGCCTATAATCTCCGGTAATTGTGGCTGTATTACATTCAAATCCTGTTTTCAATTTTCTTAAACTTCTAGACTGATTGTGTTATTAAATCATGCTGGCTGATGTGTTTAATAAGGACCTATTAAATGTTTATAAAATTAGGGAAATAAATACAGGCTTTTAGTCAGATTGTGTGATGGATCTGGTAACCTATTGTTAAAAGTACTGCTGGTAAAAACGTGTCTAAAAAAATAGACTTAAAGGCTCCCTTTAAAATAAGAAACCCAATATTCAATACAGGCTATTTCCAAAATGATATTCACAGATGTTTAGAGAGAAAAGAGGAGTGCAATTAGAAAGTTCTCACTGAGCTGTGGGAAGCAGCACTTCCTCCACAGGGTGATGTGTCCCAGGTTGGGACAGCATGGGGAAAACACAGCATTGTCCCACGTGTGGCTGTGCTGGGCCAGGGTGCCTGTGTGGGCACCTGAGTAGCTCCAGCACCAGTGTTCCAGCTGCTCATGTAGAATGTAACTAACTGAGGCCATACGCCATCCCAGGCACCTCTGAGCACCCAGCCCTGCAACGGATGGGCAAATATCTCCCGTGGCCCTGCTCTCCCTTCTCTACCCACAAACAGCCAGCTTAAATAATTAAACAGCTCCAAGAGACCATGCCAGAAGGTTTTGCAAGGCAAAATGATTTTTAAACCCAGGGACATTTGTCTGGCACCAAAGAGAGGACTAAAGGATCGCTCCTGCCTCCTCCTTTGCCCTACCTCCTTTTTACTAGTTCCCCCTTTCCTACACAGTGCTATCCACAATTAGAGACAAAGCCTTTGCCTCAGTTAGTAACCCTGCTAGCTCCTTGCACGCCTGATGCTGCTTTTTGGAAGCAACCTTCAGTTTTTAACAGCTAGCTCTGTGTTTTCTTCATTCTCAACTCTCTTTTACAATAGCTCTCACCTGGTTGCGAATGTGCATGCATCTAACTTGTTTTAACCGCAGTACACATGCTAAAGTAATTTTGTCCTCTATCTTAAGGGCAAACATGAACCTGTTTTCTCCAGCAAATTAATCTTTTATTTTATTCTTTTTTTTTGAGGGAGGAGGGTGAAGAGAAAGGGGGATTATAAATTAATTAATTGTTGGGGTTTTCAGCATAAAATGCACCGCATCATTATCTTTGCATAAACACACCATCTTTTAAAAAATATAACTAGCCCATAACATCATAGTTACAGAATATTATCAAGTAATGAGGAACTTGCATGGTTCACATTAGAGACTTTGAAAGGTTTGAAGAGAATTGGATATAAGGTTAATATTTGGCAGAGCCTTGTAAATAGCCTGATTGTTATTTTATATTGGCTGAAGTATAAAAATCTGTGCTGCGTGCCAGCAAAAGCCGAGTGGTGTGGCCAGGTAGTTACATGGTTCTGTTGTTAGCCTGTTTCATGTAGGAATGTTCTTGTTCTCAGTAGGTTATTTTTTGTGTGTCTGCTTATACTCAGCTAAAATAGAGCAAGGACCCAGCACGGCAATTATTTTTACTAAATTTTGTTGGTCTGCCCTCAGGGGACCTTCTCCCAGTTTAATTGTTGGAGGAACTGTTGCCTTCTGGGACTTTATTTCAAATTGTTCTTGTTAGAATTTGCTTTTTTAACAAAGTAAAGGGCTTTTATTTTTAAAAATTTAATCCCTCTTTTAATGCACATGAAAATGCATAAAACTCCATCCTGAAATTAATAGAGGTGTTTCTTGATGCATAGATTTCTAAATTATTTGTCTAAAGATATGCTTAGAATTGATTATATTATGGGGGCATAAATCTCCTGCTCCCCTCCCCCATGCAGGAGCTTTGGAAGTGAATTCAAGCAACCCAACTGCATTTTAAGTTAAGACAAACATGGGGGAGATCATTTGTCTCTAGCTATACATGAAATAGCTTATAATAGTTGCAGCTGAGTACATGAAGTATATGTTAGAACCCCTTTGATATAAATCCCAGCATCAGCCTACAAAGATATTGCATTTATGCATCTGACAGGATTCACCCATAAATAATAATAGGAGAAAAATCCAAATTTATAAGCTGGTATTTCTGGATTTATTTTTAATGTGACTGAATATTCGTCCCACTTCTACAACAGGCACTACATTAAGCAGAGCACAGGCAATCTGGTCGGAATCAACAGAAAGAAAATAAATACTGAAATGTCCCCTTGTCCAGCCCCAACTGGGCAGAGATGTGGGACAAACTCTATGTGAGGACAAATATCATGCTGCCACATAATTCAAAGCAACTGGGGAGTCACATAACTTATTTTGCTATTTTTGGATTAGTTGCAGTATTTCTTGTTTTGGGGAAAGCTCTTCCCTTTCCCAAACATATGGTTCTTCTTCCATCATTTTAAATTATATTTACAGGCTATGAAACCTTTGTGGGCTAAATCTCAGCTTGTGCGAATCGGCATCCTCCACTGAAATCAGCAGAATGGTGTTGGGGTCTCACTCACAGACTCTCTGACAGTCTACCTGCTAATTCCTTTAAGACAAAAGAATGGATATGGTCACACTTTATTCCCCTGCTTCCTCCTTCTCTGATATTTTTTGCCTTTAACCCCGCATCTGTAATTAATCTGGTAATCACTGCCTCCTTCTTCTTCTCCCCCTCTTTTCTACACCCTTGAGGAGGTTTGGAA
This sequence comes from Melopsittacus undulatus, assembly GCF_012275295.1. NCBI lineage: Eukaryota > Metazoa > Chordata > Aves > Psittaciformes > Psittaculidae > Melopsittacus > Melopsittacus undulatus. The sequence goes on from NC_047536.1 coordinate 11,256,321, forward strand.
GGAAAGCAAGCTGAACACAAGCATGCAGGTAGCTAAGTTCACCCTATATCTCAAAGCACTTTATTTCACTCAAAATAAAAACAGTATGTAGACTGAAACACTAAAAGGTAAATAAGACCCTTGAGCCTTTAAACGTAAACTTACCAATTGGAGCATTTGAAAAGCCTGGATGTCCATTGTCGGACCTAATGTTAACAGTTTAAGCCCACATACTGAGCTCATTCATCAATTAATCATGAAGCAGAATTAGAACCATCAGCCAAAATCTTTAAAATCCTCCACCTCAGGACCAAAAGCACAAACATCTGCCCTGATGCTTCACCAGCCCTTGCAGCATTACTGGGTTGTAAGCTTGCAGTGAGTTTGGGAGGCCTTAGACAAGAGTCCACATCACAGAGCCACCACATGTAATGCAACATAATTTTTCCCAATTAGTTGTCTCTCTTCAGGAAAAGCCTGAGGCGGATGCAGCAGACACATCCCTAGAGAGAGCTGTCCGTCTAGGTAGGCTTGAGATCACTGGCGGATGAGTGAGACTGTGTGTGTATGTATAAAAAGCAGGAATGGGGAGAACTCACAATACAGCCAGTCTTCAATATTTCCTGCTCTTACACCAGAAAAAAACATCAAAAATTCACATTATTATGCAGGACAAACAAAACTCAAATAGCAGCCATTTAAAAATTTCTTCTTGTTTAACACTGAAAGTAGAAAAGAACCAAACAGAGGAGTTAAAGTTAAAAAAAACACAACAAACCCAAAATATTCAAAAAAACCATATTCCCCCCCCCCCCCCAAATAGAAAAAGACTCAATTCAGAGTTTTCACAAGCTCCTTATTGTTGTTAGTGTCAGAGCATATACTAAAGTTGGGTTTAGTGTTTGAGCTGGTTTTCTGTAATATGGAAATGGCAGCCAGGCTGGCAGCCACCCGTGATGGAGCAGCACCCTCAGCACGGGCACCCTTGCCAGTTACACATCCTGAACCCAGGACAAACCGTTCCCCATCCTGTCCCAGGTTTTGTGTCTGTGAGAAAAGCATGGAATGGATCCATGCAGGTGGGCTATCCTGTGACACTGTTAGCTCCAAGCAGTGGACATCCACATGATTCTTCGAACATAAAAACACCACCATCATTCGATCAAAACCACTTTCTCTTCTTCACAAACCATTTCTCTTATTTCCCCCAGATTTTTCAGCTGTTGAAACCACAAAGAGAACTCCTATTGAACAAAGACCAGCAAAGTCAATGGCAACATTTAATTTCCACTTAATTTGGTCAACTGGATCATTATGCTGGGACTGAAAAAACCTTTTGGCTCAGTGCTGAAGTGCTACTCCCTGCCTAGCCTTACACCAGGCTCACATTAGACAAATTAGAGGAATGGGGAAAAGGAAAAACCATGTGAAAACAGATAATTCTTTGAGATCACAGCCATCAGATACTGGCCTGATCCTCTGCCGTGGTGGTTTCACTGATTTCAGAGTAGTTACCTTGGTGCTGAGGAAGAAGACTGCACAACACAAGATTGTGATGAACTCAGCTGATATTTGATGAAGCTACTGTTTGTCTAGGTCCTGGGGGACCACAAGGCATCCTTAAATAGGGTGTCCCTGGGAATAAAAGGTCTAGTGCCTCTTTCTAAGTAAAAGCTTGGCAACTCATGCAGAAAGAAAAACTAAATAGAAAGAACAAAACACTCCCCTGGCAGGAAAAGTTGTGAAAACAGGGCTGTTTTCAGACTGACTTGACAGTGCACACACAGAGGCAAAAATCAGGAATCAGAATCAAGGCAGAGGACAAGATGGGGTATGTGTGTGTGCAAGTGTGGGAAGCAGTGGTATTTGGCATGGATATCTTAAAGAATTGCTGAAGCTGTTTGGGGACGGTATGCAGCACTTTATTGCTTTGGCTCAGCTGTTCTATTGCACAAGTGACAGCTAAAGGCTCTGAAAAGGGGGAAGAATGAAAAAGTGAAAGGTGAGGAAGTTTCAAGTTTTATGTCAGAGCAATGTCAGGCTGGAGAAGAGAAAGGGATGATGTAATGTAATGGGTGGGGGAGAGAGGGAGAAAGGAGGTTAATGGGGAACTGTAAAATTTCAAATGCAGTGTTTTATTACAGTATTGAAACTGATGCTTACAGTTTAACAATAGGACTGGCATGGAATACCTTAGTGGCGTGAGCCAGCAGTGCCAGCAGGATTTCTTATTTTTTTTTCTTTTTTAATATTACAGAAGGAAAGCCTCAGTCTTGTTTAGGTTAACAAGCCTCAAGCCTGGTGAACTGGAGTATGCTTGGAAAAGCTTAGCCACTGGAAATCCTCCTGGACTACTGCTCCAGGGCTGTCGTGTGTTTTATGGAGTCTGTTATTTCCTTCAGATGCAAAAGAAGAAAAGTGGCAATGAAAGCAGGACCAGAGCTACTTGTGGTCAGCCATCAGCTCCTTGGGAAGAGTCCCACTGGAGGTGCTTCTTTGAGAGCAGGAAGTCTTCTCCAGGCTGCCCCTAGCTCATCTTCAAATGATAGAGATGCTGCCAAAATAGCCTTGTGAGCTCAGACAGGGTGTAGCTGGGCTCTTTATGAATCTGGTTTGTTGCCCAGAGCATTGTATAATAATAAGCAGCTTGTGTGGTCGTGGCAGGCTTTTCCCAGTCTCAGACACAGGGATTGAAATGATTTCCTGTGCTGATGGTCACTGCTGGATCTCTAACCATGTCAGTCCCATCTATACCCAGAGACTAAGTGATGCTTGATGCAAAGATGACTCTGTAGGTAGGATTACACAGCAGGAAGAAACTCTGCATGGGGAGAGCTGGCAGTGAACTGCAGACAGGTTTAATAAGCCCAAAGATGAGTGAAGCAAGTCAATGTGTTGGGAACATGGGCTTGAAAACAGGCTCAAAGTATTCCTGCTCATACAAGTTATTACATGAGGTAAAACAAACCAGGGAGGGCAATCTTGCACTGAACATTTTCTCTGTTTCTGAGTTACAAGTAAAGGCACCAGCCATCATCCCACTGGCATGGAGCTACAACAATTCATGTTTCAGGCTCTCCTCCAGGCTCAGCCAGCAAAAATCAATACCTGTGCCTCTAGAAAGACCCACACGAGAAAGTACTGACAGTTCATTCCATTGCATGCAAGGCAAGAAGTAGAATTGCAAATAGAAGATCCCTAAGTCCAAATAAGCAAAGAAATGAATCCAATAAAGCACTTGAGTCAAGGAGTTTAAAATGCCCAGAAAAATTACAAATTCTATGCTATTAAATCTGAGAAACATTCATTAAAAAAGCATTGTTATTTATCTCCTGTTATGTATCACAAGGCACATCAATGCATACATCTCTTTTCAGTGGAAAGATGTTTTTGCCAACACATCTATGATGTGGGTGAACCCTAAGGAGGCAAAGCAGGAGCCTTCTCTCTCCTTTCCCTGCTCTTGCAAGAGGAGATACAATCCTGAGGTTAAATTCCAGCCAGCTTCACCATCCCCAGTGCAATCAGAGAAACTTCTCAGCTCCTGAACTCAACAAGCCAACAGGGAAACTCTTTAGCTGCCTCTGCTGCATCCTGCTTTGATCTGTTTATAACTTTAAAAATAGACAAATAAATGACAATGTAAGTCCCTGCAATCATGACCACTGTTTCTGGGAGGAATGAGAGAACTTCTGGCACAGTGGGCTAGCTAATGTAGCCCCAGGCTAATGCTTTTAGTGATGAGAAAATAAAAAATGCCCAGAAGAAATGCATCTGACCTGGACCACCTTACAGAGAGATGGCATTTCATGGCTGCTCACTGGAAATTTAAAATCTTTAAATGTTAGAATTTTATCTTTGTTTGACCAGCTGCTACCTTTCTAATGAATCTGTGTATGCACAGGAAGACAAAGTGGCTTCCACATTCCCTTTCCCTTGTAGATGATGCCAGAGCCCTTTACCAGTGCAGGGTGAAAGTCTGAAGCCACTGCTCTGAACCAAAGACACAGCTTCTTCCGCCTTCATGCAAGTGCTGCATCGTGCCCTTAGGAAAGAAACTCCTGGACTGCTTTGATTCAAGAGCAGTGCCACATGGAGGGACACACATGAAACACCAGCCTCTCCTTTGGTCCTGGGACCGTAAGCCTTATGTCCCCAGCCCCTGTGCATGTCACACATGAAGCTGAGTCCCAGGGTTCCAGGTAAGGTGACTGTTGTGCAGCAGCCTTGAAGCCCAAGAACCCATTCTTCACCACGGCTGGTGCTGTCCCCTCCCTGCTGCCAGCAGCAGTGAGAGTTGACGTTGTGCTGAGCAGCTTGCCATTCTCCAGTTTCCCTTAGTGACCAAGCTACATATGTTCAGAAAACTGAATTTATGTCAGCAGCTCGTTGTTCTCAGCCAGAAGATTCAGTCTGATTTGTATATAGCTCTGCATAAATTCCTCGTTAACCTTTACAACCATCTGGAGCGAGAGTTGCTCCTCATATCACAGCGGACTGCAGCAATGGCAATAAGCGTAACCGAAACCGCAGGGCTTTACAAGGCTGTACCAGGCACCTTGCCTAGAGCTGGAAAAGGAGGGAGAAGGGAAAAAAACACCTCTGCAAGGTCCCTAACCAGGACCCACTGTTGCATCACCCCACCCAGCCCAGTGGGAAACAGCCCTGAGTGAAACTCATGGCAGTGCCTTCCCCAGGGGCAAGGGGCTGTTATTGTTCATCTCCTTCAGTAGCACAAACCCTGTACCTTCTGTTGCTCTGTTTAAGAACAGGCAGCTGCTTAATGTGAGGCTGCTGAGCCTCCGACGGCAGTTGCGTGCTTAATGCTTCAATTTCCACATTTTATTTTATATGTAATTTAAAGCCCATGGTGCCTTAATTGTAAAATAGGCCTTATTAAAATAATAGCTTGAGAAGCAGTGGGGTACCTTGTGCGGCAGAATGAAACTTTCTATCTTAACTGCTGTTTACGAGGATTTAAAAGGGAGATACAACCAAAATAGAGCTGTAGAGATGTTTCCAATGTGAGCGATGGACCAAAGACTACTGCATAATTAAGCCTCTTCCCTTTTCCTTCCCCTCACCCCCCATGTTATCACTCACTTTCTTTAGATATCCAGAGTACACCCTTGGCTGCATTTATGATTGATGATACAGTACGGATACTTCAGTACCGTAAGCAGTGTGGGGTTTTGATTAATGATGCTGGTGGCACTCCCAGAAGACCAATGGCAAATGATATTGTTATCAGAAAACAAACAAACACAACTAGGAAAAAAGCAGGATCCTATGAGTTTGAAGAAGTCTTTCATGTCCCAAAGTCACCCTTCTGCTTTTCAAACTCTACATTCTGGAGACAACCCCTTGGAGATGGAGGCACAACAGCAGAACTCTGAACTGCCTATAAACTCCATGTATCTTAGCCCATGCAAGGAACAGCCACAGTCCCACTGTTAGGGCTCCCTCAGGGCTGCTGTGATTTATGTAATGCCTCAGGTCTCCAAGGTAATGAATGAGCAGGCTGTGACCAACCACTTCGTCACACCTGATATTCTTGAAGGGTGGAGATTGAGAGCAGGCTGGCACATGATCCTCAGGCAGGGTTATTTGCCCTGGGTACCCCCAAACAGCCTTACCTGAATGCTCCTCCACGTTATGCCACTTGCAACATCATGTTCACCAGTAAGTGAACTGCCCCTTGAGTCTGGCCTGATAGTTTTATTTTGTCCTCAACTTTGTGTGCTCCAGGCACATTGAGGCCTGGGAAGGTTTTGGGTTTTTTCCACTTCCACTGTCTATGTTGTGCCCTTATCCTCTTGGGTCTGCAAGGCTTGGCAGGGTTTCATTGCCTGCTCAAAGGGCATGTGCATTCTTCCCGTCAGACTTCAGTAGGACTTTTCTACTCTCCTAGACTGAAGGATGAAACAGGAGGCCTAGTGCCCCAGGGTTTGCATGCTGTGGCTTCTGAAGCCTGTCTTGCTGCCAGCACAAGCAGTCAATGATCACGCTGTAGAGCTGGGGACTGTGCTTCTCCTGCATTCACAGCAGCCCTACTGACAGCTCTCCTGGTGATGAAAAGCCTTTAAAAACAAACCAAAACCAAACAAAAAACAGCTGTGGCTCCATGGACGTACTTCAGCAACATCAGCAGATTGATTGCACAGAGGAGCTGCTGCTGCCTGGGATAGGCCCTCTTAGCTCCTGGACTTTTGGGCATCTTCGCCTCTATGGACCTCCCTATGCTGCCAATGATTACTGCTAGTGGGATCAGGCTGTCTGTGATCCATGCACAATCACATGCTGTTTCCACTGGAACCACAGCAAGCAGGGAGCCCACTTCTCCCCTGCTGCTCCACTAGCCCAGCGACACTGCCTGCAATACCCAGACACCTAGTGCAAGAAAGCACAGACACTTCTTACACTGGAGCTACTGGTGGATAACATCCCAAAGAGCACAAACTGACCTGAGCTGGTGTCCCTGTTTTGAATACACATCATTGCCAGTTAGGACCCTGTGCTTTCAAAGCCTTGGAGAAAATGGCAGGGACTCCTGTACAGCCTGGGTTGCTATTAGGGAGCCTCACATCCCAGAAAAAGTGGGAGCAGGGCCAGACCTCACCCCACCAAGAAAAGCCCCACCTGGGGCACCACACACTGCAGTGGATGCAACCAGGTACAGGCAGCTCAATTACAGCTGCTTGCTATGTGGAGGTGCTGGGATTGGAGAAAGGGGTGCATTGTGTGCCAAAGACCTTGGTGCAGATATAGGGATGGAGGTGACAGATAGAGGCATGTGTAGTATCTACACAGCAGTCTGTGGTTTTGGGTGCTGGGAGAGGACATGGCTCTACAGTCCCCCCCACTCCCACCTGTACACTGCCTACAAACCCCATTCCCCAAGGGCTACTTTCAACTTTCCAAACCCATCAGCAGATTCATACAGCTGCTATTTAAAAATAAAATAAAATAAAAATAATAAAAGAAAACCAGAAGAAAAATAGTTCTTTTTTTTTTCCTAATCCTCTAACAGTAACGTTTCCCCTCCCAGCAGTCACACTGGCCAGGGGCCCACGACTGGATTATTTAGTCTGACTCCCAAAGCAGGAGCAGATTTACAATTCAAATTCTCATGAAACAGCAGGACTAGAAACTTCGTCAAACTTTATATTATTGGAAAGAAGAGGTTCCCAGAAAGGATCCGAGCTAACTGCCTTTAAAGCTGCAATATCTTTACTGTATAAAGAAGTTCCCTTATGTTGTCTTTCAGATGTGTTTAAAATGCATTAGTGCTTTTCTTCATCACTTACACCTTGACAGAGAGCTAAGACCCCACAACTTTTAAGGAAGGATTTAAAAACAACTACAATAATTAAAACATATTAAAAAATTCAAAATACTTTTTAAAATTAAAGCATTTCTGAAGGGTGTGCTTCAATCTAGCACAGGATGTACATGCAGTACATGCTAAAGAAGAGGGACAAAGCCTCATTCTTTGCCAGGAGTTGCAGATCGGAGATGCTGGGATCTGTAATAAAGTCTGCTAATGAGGTAGTCCAGATCCTCACAATTTCCAACCCATAGCCACCTACAGCAAGAAGTTGAAGGGTCTAAAGGCATAGACCTGGGGTAGAGAGGACATTTATTGCTGATATATCACTTTCCTCCCTGCCAATGCAATGTGGAGGTTGATACAAAACTCTTACTGCACTCCCCACTTGAAAGAGCCCAGCAGCTGGCTTCAATCAGGGTCAACTGACAAGGAGTTTAACATCAGAAGTCAACAGATACATATGTACATGATATTTGCTATATGTTTATTTATATACTTATACATTGATATGCAACATCTTCAGGCAAGGGTATTGGTAAAATGTGGAGAAAATCAATTTTTTCTTGGAATATAACATGTCATTTATAGAAAGTGAAACATTTTCCAAATATATTTGACCTTATTAAAATATCCTATTTTAGTAAATGTTTCATTTTTTTTACATATTTTTATCATGCTTATATCCCAATTCACTAATGAACTCTGAATTTGATTAGGCTATTCTTAAAAGAGAAAATATAAGGAAATTGTAACTGAAACAGCAAATGAGTCCATTCTGAACTCTTCAAATTAATAGCAGATTCTCATTTTTAACATCTTCCATGAAATGACTGGTTTGGGAGAGGAAAGGAGAAGAATGACTTTTCTTTGACCTGCTCTGGCCAAGTTTTACTGTAAAACAATATAACATCACTATAATGTACCTGGGATCCAAAATAAGTGTGTCTGTCTTGCCATATCTCTGCAGGAATTATCAGTAATACTATATGTTCCAGTTTCAGATGGTTCCAATCAATCTTTTAGTATCTTACATGTCTGCCTATTAAGCTATAGATGATCACTTGGACTCTGAACTCTCTTTCTTCGTAAAATCATCTGAGTAATATGAAATCATGTTGCTGGAGCCCTGGAATTTCTGGGTTTCATCAATATTTGCCCTCATTTTTCACATGGTAAAGTTAAGGAAATATCTGGTAACATTTTAATTCCATGTTATTCAATGTGGCTTGTATAGGTGTGGTGCAATTGAGTCCTACACAGGAAAGACTGATTTGAAGTCCTGGCAGAGCGATTAGCTGATTCCCAAAAGATATGGATATAAATTTCTCCTAGGCACATCTGCCCTGTCTGCTTTTAATTTTGAAACACCAGCTTTAATTTAGAAACCGTACTGTAAGCTCTCACTTTTGTGAACAAGGATGACATAATTTGCTAAGCAAAGACCCAGAGCCAAGCTTTTTTGTCTTAAGTAATCAATGAGTAGTAACCAACAGACAAATGTTCCTTCACTGATCCTCTCCTGCATTCACAGGTTATTGTGCTGCATGGACCACATCTTAACAGAGAGGCTGAGCTGCTCATCTCTCCCCTCATTTCCAGAGCTGCAGAGATCACCTCCTCTCACATTCTTGATCAGCTTCCCTTTGGCAACAGCAGCAGCAGATCACATGGAAAAGTAATATTAGGAAAGTATTTAATGTATTTATAGCTGTCTTTTAATGACATTTACCAGCTGGAAAGGAGGAGGCCTGCCAGAACTGAGTGATCAATCAGCTTTGAGGAACTCCAGCAAGTGCTCTTGAGACCACCAACAAGCCTTCCTCCAGCCCTGGCTCCATCTTCTCTCCTTAGGCTGCAGATCCTTGGGGCAAATCAGGCTGACAGAGTGTGTTTACCTGGCCTTTATCACAGTGGGACCTTGAATTTAGCCCAAGGCTGAGGCTGCTGCAGTGTAAAAATAAATAGTGGTATTTCTCAGATCATGATTTTGAAATTTCTGTTCTGCATCAGTAGAATCTGTGAGCATGAGACCCGTGAACACCCCATATAATAAATGTAGTGTGCCAATCAGTTTTTCCAGAGGACGAGAAGAGAGACTACTGCAGCCTGTGCTTGGCCACTGTATACAGGAGACCTTCAGATCTCTCCTTACAACAAAATGCCATTGGACAGAAGTTCTGGCTGTTGCAGGAGTCACCTGCACTTAGAAAATGGCAAAGATCAACCCATATGGAAAAGATCTTGATTGAAAGGTCTAAAGCAAAGCAATTTTCTGCTTCCTAAAAGATGTGGCTATAAATAGAACAGTGCCTGAAAATGAGCAGGCAAAAATTAAATACAAACATAAACAGAGAGCAAGTCTTCTAAAGCAAATAAAGGGCTTACTATATTTGTCCCCAAACAGAATGTAGCAGACCCACCAGGCAATGTAAATTCGTTCTTTACCTTGCTGCCCCAGCTCCTGTGACATGTAAGTCACTTTGGACACAATCACTTTGCGCCAGGAGGTTAAGCCATTATTCTGCCTAAGTTCAGGTTGGCCTGAAGTGTAGTAATTGAGCAGAAGTGCATGTTCCCATGACCATATTATCCCCAGGAAGCCGTGCCCCACAGCCACAATTCTGAGCATCCACATGCACTCCTGAAGAGAGTCCCCCAGGAGACACTTCAAAGTTGCTCTAAGCATCATGCGAACCTTTTGTTTTAACATCAAGGGGTCTTCAGCCATCTTATCTGTTACTCTAATTGCTCTGACAAGCTGTGGAAATACATGTCATTTAATGAGTAAACCTATAAAATAATCATTTGCTGTCTGTGCGCTTGATGCTCAGAATCTGCTGAAATTTCATGTGGGAAAAAGCTCCACTGGGCTTGAAGGAATGACTTTTTAATTTCCCCTTTTTCCTCTGAAAGGGAATTTTACAGCTATTGTAGGAATTTATGTCTCTCAGACTTCAAGTGTCCATCACTATTTTCTAGCCCCCTCCCTGTACAAACTGTATCTGAAATATTTGGGGTCTTGGTTTTGTTTATGATTTGAAGATTACTTTTTTTCTTTTGATAGCTGAATTAAAATTCAGATATGGAATAAAGGGTTGAAAATTCTCCCTATTTACAAGACAGGTAACAACAGCAAGAAGTAAGGAGCTGGAAATATCTCATCAGTTCTCTGCACTAATTAATATTACTTAAATAATTTTAAGTAATAGAACTTAAAAATCCCATCTTCTTACAACTGCATAACCTTGAATGGAGACAACAGGAAGCCAAAAGAAATCTCTAATGTCAAAAGCTGCAGGATGAAACACCTGAGAAATGAGTCCCTTGCAAAAGAAATCCCAGCAAAATACAAGTAAATAGTACAAGGGGTTGAAAGCTGATAAAAACACCCCCGATTTTTAGTGGTTTAAAACAAACAAACAAAATCAACAACAGCAAAAACCCAAAAGCCAAACCTTTCTCAAACATTAATGATTTGCTTCCCCCTTTTTAAGAAAATTGCTTTTCAGCTAATTGAAAAGTAAAAACCCGAGTGGGGAAAGTCTGCTGGATTTTACTTGGCCAGTTTTATTCCAGCTTCTGTGGTTTGATCTTACTTTACAATGAAATATTTGGCTACACTGTAAAAATATAAAAAATTCCTAAAACCCAACTAGAAAAATGAATTGGATGAAAGTCTACTTCAGGCCCTATTCTGGCGGAAGATGCACATACCCTTAGGAAAGATGCTGCACTCTCAAGAAAGTGGTAGTGTAGTGTAGCTGCTGCTTTCTCAGAAATCTTCACCCATAGAAAATTTACTAATGGATTTTCAGAGCCCCCCCCCAGGCTTCTTTTGCAGAATCTTTGGATAATGTTTGCAGCTAAAATGAAGCTGAAGTATCTTTTCCTAGATGGTGATGTTAAAATGTCAAATAGTAGTTTTACAACCAGGTTATATATTTTGTGCAAAAGAAGTTGCAGAAACAAAACAACAAGATTGAGGGCAAAGCTTAATGCATCCAGCTGCATCACCAGGGGAGAGCTTGGGATGGTGCAGTATTATAACAAATATCACTTCAACTTTAGAATTCAAACACTTGACAGAGAAGAAAAGTGGCTCCTGGACAGAGTGAATGTCATCACAAGTTCTGGGGTCAACTGTTTTAATTTTCTTTAATTCAGACTAATAAACTTTCAGAAACATGGATGCACTTCCACCATTGGTGCTCTGCTCCTTCTGTAAGGAAATCTACAGTCAGAGTGGTTAACTAACAAACTACTTCAGGGCTCAAGGAGTCCTACAGAAATAGCTAGATGGATTCCTCTGAACTGCTGAAGCAACTCCAGAGGAAGCTTAAATGATGAATATGCAGAGATGACAGTATAGGTAATGAGAACATCTACAACAGCATTATGAAAGGACTGTCATTTTCCCTGTGTTTGTACAGTGCCTACAATCAGGGGACCTGACCCAGCTGACTTCCTCTAGAAACTACAGCAATCCAAATAACAAATAAAAATAATGGGATTAAATCTGAATATGTGATATAAGCCATCATGCCGCAGGGCATATCCAACCCACCAGCTGCCTGAGGGGAAGGTATGGAGGAAAAATATTTCCCCATAGACAGGTCATCTCACTGCTGCTGTCCCTGAGGTTTCTTGGATCCTTCTCTGAAATGCCTTGTCTGGTACTCTTCATTGTGAGAGACAGGATACTGAACTAGATGGACAAGCAATCTGATCCACCATGGCAATTTCTATGATCCCATAGAGATGCTATGAATAATTCAGATTTGCTGCAAAAAATCCCCCACACTTCATGCAAGTTAACTGGTGTCTCCAAGAGAAAAGATCATATAACCTCTTTATAACTGTGTCATTGTCACTATTTACGTGTATATTTGACAGTTTATGGGTGCCTCCCTGCACAAGCTGTTAAAGTGAGATGTAATTAAAATTATGACTCATCTTTAATAGTTTTAGATGTCACAGAGGGCCCAGTCACAGAAAGCTTTAACCAGACTCTTTGGTGGGTAGCAATAAAAGAGAACCCTGGCTTTTAGTGAATTTGCATGAAATATTAATTGTTTCAGTCTCATTCCCACTTGGAAGATGTCCTCATTCTTGAAGAACACACTCTTAGAACTACACCAGGCTGAAGTGTCAGCAGGAAGAATTGAGAAGGGAAGCACTGGGCAGGGGGAATCCTCTTTAATTTGGGGCTTTCTCTCTGGGACTTCAGTTTGTTCTGAGTGGAGCCTTCTAGGAGCATCTGTCACTCCTGAGCCTTATCTGAGGAATTTTGGCTTTCAGGTGACTGGTAGCATGTCCACACTGTAGAATTGAGACCCCCGTGTTGGCGGGGCCCCTCAACTCTTAGGTATTTCAGAGCACCTTTTGACATAGGCCACAGCTTCACATGTGGCAGAACCAGGCTTGCATGGGGTTGTATCTAAGTGAGCAAGCTCTCCTGCTTAGCCAAGATGTACTTTGAATGGAGTCACTCTGCTTCCAGCCCCAGGATGGTTCTCATGCATCATGCTCTGGGACCTATGCTATACAAACCCACCTATCTTGGGGATAATACATGAATGCACACCACTTGTCTGTCTCCCAAGGGGCGTACAGATATGCCAGAGCAACAAAAAAAGAGTAATGGTTTGGTGCTTGGAGTTTCAAGATGTAGGTTCTACTTCTAGACTTGCTACTGACTGCTTGCATAGCTATGGACAAGTCACATCATATCCCTGTGCCTGGGTTTCCTCTCTGTCCTCTGTTAAGCCTGTGAAGCCTCTGAGAACATGGATCTCCTTCTCCTGCAGTCTTCTGCAGATTCATACAGAAGCAGAATGAATACTGCTTTTTTTCAGTTTTCTGTTTCAATCCAAACTACCAGAAACTGTTCAAATATTTGTAGATATCACCCTGAGTCTCTTATACCTTCAGAGAGACTGCCGTGAAGTTTGCCAATAGTGAACCAGACTTTTTTTCCCTTTATTTCTTTGAAGGGAGTCTTTGTTATAAACCAAATATCATGCATCTCCTACAGTGTTCTCAGCTCTAAATCATGCAATTGGCTTATGAAAAGAAAATATGACAATTTACTAAATTATGCCTAAGCGCTTCAATACTCCTGAGGAGCTGGACCATTTGGAGTTTGTAATCGGATTGACCTGATAACAGTTTTATGAGTTTTCTCATGTCAGAGCTATTCTTGCAGTCTCCTCTTTCATTCCCCACAAACATTTATGTGGAGAGAGGGAGCTGCTTGGTGCCTTTTGTGCTCCTCCATGACTTGTTGCATGATATAGTTGATCACATCTTCAAGGTCTGATTAAAATATCCCACAAAGTATTGGGGGAATGTTTTAACTCCAAACTACTTGTGAGAAATAAAACCCTGAGACAAGTAAAACAGTTATCCTGAAGCTTGGAGCTTTGAGCAAACAGGAAGAATGGCACTGGAGCATTTCTGAAAACACGTCTCAACATAACTTCTGAGCTAGTTTTGGAGACTTGTGTGTAGACAAGGTCCAGTAGAGAATTTCCAAAGTAAAAAGTAGTGAATACAGTCAAGATTTAATGACTTCAGGACTTTGGTAAGGACCATGCAAAGTACCTCTTGAAAAGCAATAAATAAAGTACAAGAATTAGCTGTAAGAAAATGCACAGAAAAATAGAGGATGAAAAAAACTTCAAGTGTTTTGTGGCCTTGACAAATGGACATCTACAAAGAAAGAATCTGGTCCCTATTCAAGGATACCTTCTAAAGACAAATATTTGCCTACAGTATGCAGACACAGAATTATGTGCACATACAGACTCTATTTCTTTACTTGTAAGGAGCTGAATTTGATATGAAGTCAGAATGTCAATGAAGAGAATAAGAAAACTTTGTAAAGACAGTTAATGGAAAATGTCTATGTTGGAATAATGTAATTGGTCCCTGCTGAGTATTACAGGTAGGACAAAACGTTAGATAGTGACAAAGGAGGAGAAGGAACTAATACATGGGAATTTTCCTTTTTTCTTAAGAGCAGCAAGTCTCAGCCCAGGCAGGAACAGGGAAGGCTGGTGTAAGGAGTTCTTGTCTCTTCTTGAGAGCAGGGACCAAACTAAGAGTAAAAAATTTTAAAGAACTCTTTACTTTTCTCCTGCCTTCAAAAGAGAGCATGTGGGGATCTCATTGCAGGTCAATGGGAATTGCACAGCAAATCCAGGGGTACTGCAGAATCTCAGATTATGACCCTGTATCTTTGAGGATGTGAAATAAAAGTTCTCACTATGTCAGCCCCTTCAGAACATTTCTTTCAATATGTTACATCACCAGTCTCTATCTCAATTAAGCTGTTGGATATTTATTGCCATTTTCCTTCTTCAAGACTGCATGATCTGTGTTTTTTCTACTGAAGTTTAGACATTGTCACTGACTTCAGATGAATCAGAATCAAGTCACCTATCTAAACTTTCCTAATAAATGTGCACACTCACAAACTACAAGATGAAAAAATACCTTAGGGGATTGTAAGTGAATGTCCTCGAAAGAAATGGAGGATGGCTTACATTCTGAGATGACCTTAATAAGTCTTTGTCTGCTTGGGTATGCAACACATCAGTAGCATATATTCAAGACAGATGAAGAGCTTAGGAAGTATAGAAACATAGATTCAGACGTGTCAGCTAGTATGCACAAAAACAGCTGCTTAAAAATAATGTTTAGGGTTTGTCTTTATGCAATGACAGGAAAGGAATTCAGTGTCAAAGTTGCTTGGACATTTAGCCACATGTGTTATTTTACTCCAAAGTACACTTTACTCTGATCCTTAATTCTTATGATGCCTTCTTGAACTACAAAATCATCCATACAGATCTCTCCACACTACCTACAAATAACAAATAGATTTGCTGAGCTAATGACCCTGCCATTTGGGCTGGCCTGCATATAACATCCAAAAAAACTCTCAGGACAAATCCAACAGGCAAACTTAAACCCTAGCATGAAAAATACTTGTGTTATTTTTACTATTACCCACTCCTTCCAGCCACACAGTACTGATGACTCTATTGGAAGTGGTATGAGTCTGTCAAACACAACCCTCAATAACCATCATACCTATCTGTGCAGTCCAGGGGATGAAATGTAGGCAGTTGCCACTGCCTGGACTACAAGCTCTTTGGGGATGCATCTTCTGCTGGGGCTTGTGAGAGACTGAACATACTGTTAGCAGTTAAATAATATATCTGTATCATCACCATATAAAAAATACAGCCAAAAATCTGTTCACATGGTGATTGTTGCTTTAATTGTCACTTTGATGCTCCTAACCACATTCTTTCCAGCTGAGAATAAAGCTGAGCCTACCTTATAGCACTGTGCCTCTGTTTCTCTGAGTATGCACCTACCTGGACTGCATATTCATTGGAAGAGAGACTGGATCTGATGTTTGGTGCTTCCAAGAGAGTCTCTCGGGTGGAATCTTGTTAAATCCATTAATAAAACAGTTCCTTGTCAAAATGCAGTTGGGGGAGAGTGACTTTTTGGAAGCTAAAAGGGACCTTTGAAGGTTAGCTACATTACAGCTATGAGAAAACAATGCAAACCAACAGAAAGTAGACAGCAGGACAACTTCTTCCGAGTGCATTCAAAATTGACCCATTGGGATGGAACTTGGTTACAGCTGGATTGTTAAATTGCTGGCTAAAAAATAAATAAATAATCATATACATTTATTGTAGCTCATGCCAAGATTGTAAGTTACAGGTGTTCTGATCTTTCTACTTTCATAAGTTGGTTCAATATTTAGCATATGCTGGTAGCATTTTTTCCAAAGTCAATGGACTAAAAATCAACTCTTTTCTATGGAACATCACAGGCTGAAATGGAGGAGCTTGCTGCAGTATTCCAGGCTAGACAGCTACTTTTGTCTCTCCCTGTTTCTTGTTTAAAGAAACAGCAAAAAGAAAAGAAGAGGGGAAAAAGAACTGCATGAAAGAAAAAAGTAGATAAATGGAAAAGGAAATCTTAATAAGCTTCTTTTTTCTTTTACAATTTTTTTGGAGACTGCTGTATCAAATTAAAGTCATACATAGGTTTCAAAGAAAATCGTATGTCGGTGGAATGGTGAGCCCACCTGACAACGCATGCTAACAGAATTGTAAATGTAAAGGGTAATGCTTGTCACTTCCTGACAGCTCTAAATGGCCTTTTAGTTCAGTACGCAGAGCTGTCATAAAAAAACATAAAAATGCATATGCAGACAGCTGAAACTGCAATGCACATCATTATCTGCAAATGGTATAAGTATCCTGAACAAAGGGCCTTCCAGTTTAAGGACAAGCATAAGACATTTTTCTGCCTCTAGCCTTAAAACAAAGTGCTGTCAAGAAAACAAGATTCTCAGTGCCAGAACTGAGGATTTTCTGTCAATCAGCAAGGTGCTACATTTGTACATATTTTTCTGACCCCAAATATGAGAAGAGCATCCTTAACAGATGTGTATTTAACTTCTGGCAGATACATCTGTTTCTTCCGGGGTTTTTATTTTTTTATATCTCTTTTTTTTTTTAAATCCCCCTCAAACACACTGCAGAGCAGAACAGTTTTGTTGTGTACTTATTAGTTCCTTCTATCCTAGCTTTTTCTCCTTACTTGTTTAAAGTATCCTCATGGTGGCTTCACCCTTATTGTGCCAAGATGCTGGGGAACTTTAGGGACTAGTGTTGAGCCAATAAGGGAGCCATGCAAAAAAAGGTGAGCTCCAATCTGGTGATGTTCGGAACTACTGTGCTAGTTTGCTTGATTGTGGCTTAAACATTTTCTTTTCCAGTGAACTATGAAAACACACATAAAAGTCATTAAGGCTCAGCAAAGGCATTAGCATACTTAAACAGCTCTAAGAATAAGCCTGTCCCCTAAGAAGTGTTAGTGACCACAGGAACCATGGTGTGCAGTTTGTGTGCAGTGGCCACTCACTAATTGCTTGATTCTGATTTAGACTGTCCCCAGCACTCCTATACTACCATACGCACTACCATACTCAACGACACCTCTCCAGATGGAGACTGGGGTACCACAGGCTGAGAAAAAGAACCTAGGGTTCATGATGAACACTCTGCCCTGAGGACAAACTGGCATGAGCAAGCTTCTACCCCAAGCATTAGAGTTCACCACACGAATGCATAAGGGAACAGGTAGACAGCAGCTGGTTATCTTTCCTTTCTTAATTCTCAAACCTCTAATCCAAATCTCATCTACACTGACCCCACTCAAGTATCCACTGCACTGCACAGACCCACAGCTTCGACCCTCAATAGCAGCCAAACCATTCCTTCTCAGCAAATAACCTGCACAAATATTCATTCACCAATGGAAACAAGAGACCAAGGGTGAAACACGAATAAGCAGCAGGTACTTGAAAAACAAACCTCAATTTTGCTAGCTGATAGACATTTAAAAGGTGTCTCCCTAAACTCTCACTTTGGCCCCAGTCTCAGCTACATACAGATATCTCCATGCTCATTAAATTGCATAAAACCCCTTTTTTTCTGCAGATTGGTGTCTACTCCAGATCTTCAGTGTTTACTTGCATTGCTTTTCATGCTACTCTCGCAGTCTTGGGTTCAGGCAGCACTTTAGCATCTCTATATGCAGCAAACAATAACTATTCTGGCCTTGAACACAACTTGCAGTAGAGGACCTGGTGTGCATAACAGATCTTTGATGTATTTTCTCATAGAATCATAGAATAGTTAGGATTGGAAAGGACCTCAAGATCATCTAGTTCCAACCCCCCTGCCAGGGGCAGGGACAAAACCTTGAATTATCTACCAAATGTCTCATTCCAATCCTCTCTGTTTGCAGCATAAAGTATGAGAATATGAATCAAAGATATTTTGGATTTCAAAACTTCTGAGATCATGGAGGTAAAAATATCTCAGTCCACAAGAAAAGTAAGGGAATAAATGTCACACATAAAAATTCTCTATTCATCTCATGGCTTATATTTACAAAGTGCTATGTTTGAATCTGTAAATTTTCCAGTGTGAAATTGCCCTGAACAGTTGCTTAATGGCATCTTAATTTTCCTTTAATTAATCACCTTTAGAATTTCTAGCTGTTTCTTCATTAAAATTCACATTTATCACATGTATAATCTTCATTCCTTTCTTCCAAAATTGCCCAAAGAAGCCATCAAACAATAAGGCTGAAATCCTAAAAATTCATTCCTTTTGTATCTGCAGTAAGTCGATATGGGAATACACAGTCATCTTGGAAAAATACAGGTTTTGTTTGAGATTTTAAGAGATCTCTAGTAATTCTGGCTGCCTCTCCCTTCTTGCTGCTGTTTGAGACATCTGAGGACATCTAAATCTGAAGTTTTGTTCCTGTCTCAATAACTGATTCTAATCCAAGCTCAAGAAAAATAACATCTTAATGCTCACTCAACAGTCTTGCTTCCGAAGCTGCCTCTACAGACGCATAAATAACTGAAAACAGCTCTGCAGTACGTCCTCCCCAGAGCCAAAGCTTGCACATGCGCCTACCAAAAAAAAAGGAGCCTTGCAGACTATGTGTAAAAGCCCCATCTGGTGATGCCTGACATAACAGTATGTTTCTACCTAATTACAGTACACTTAAAAAATACACTGTGTATTATTGACACAAAAATAAGTGAATATATGTCTGTCTGCTAATAAATTATGCTGGACAGAAGAGAAAGGTTTTCAACCCCAATGGAGTGATTTGATGAACCAGACTTCCTACAGGAATAGGGGAAATGAACAGCCAAAGTAGTTAAAGGATGGAGGTTGGTACATGTGTGAGAGATGCCCAACATGTCAGTCTGAAGACCAAAGTGACCTATACCACTACAAAGCAAGCAGAGACTAGGCAAAAGTGTCATTGATTTCCTTGCATGTCTGGCCTTAATGACACATGTCTGACATAACTGATGCTTCATCTAACAATTCTTATTTGAGCATGGCTTTTGTATTGCCGTGTTTAAAAAGTAACACTGTCAAATGCAGCAGTGAAAATCCTGGACTAACAGCTGAGCTACACCAGCCAAGGTATAACAATATTTTAACCACAGTGATACAGAGTAGGATTTGAACACGCATCTTCCAGACAAAAGCCCTATATCCCATAACCATGACCTGTGCCAGCCAGGCCTCCCTCTCAATCTGTTCCCTTTAAATTTACAAGGAAAGAAATAACAAGAAAGAAGGACATACTTTTATTACATTTTTTCAAATAAAATGTCTGTGCTTTCTGTGGATGGTTCCAGCCCGATTTATACAAGGTGAATTTGACCTTCAAGAGGCAGAACATCTGGGAATGACAATTAAAGCCATCTGCACCCAAGGCAAGCAGGTTGCTTGCTATCCACTCTGTTCTGTCGCCTTCAGAACATAGAGGAGGGGGGGTAATCTCAAGACAGCCATCCCTTTTTTATTGACTGTCTCCTGTGCTTTTAGAGATGTGAAAATACACAGAGCCTGGCTGCACTGCCTCCCAAGGAGGCTCACCAAGGATGGCATGAATACTCTAGCAGTGCACTTGAATATTTGTGATTCAGGTTCTATGGGGATAATATTACCCAGACCCAGGTTTTCTTTCAGATTTAAGCTAGCCTCTATACATCTCACCTGTCATGACTTGGCCTGTCTGAATTTAAGCATCTCCTTTATGTGGCTGAGTGGCTTGTGCAATTTTTTACTGGCCATCAGAGTCCAACAGAAGTCAAAGGAAAGGTCATCAAACCCTCTGTTCCTGGAGGTATTGCTTTAAAATCCGGCTCTATTTAGGAAGGATGAAGATGTTGATGATAGTTTGAAACACTGTTAAAAATCCAAACCATCATTCTTTGAAGGATTTCAGAGCAACTGAATGTTCCCTAGAGCTTGTAAATCTTCAGATGCTTGCTGCAATAGGGTAACTTATAAGCCCTTAAAACTCAGTTTTGTTTTTTTTTTTGTTGTTGTTTAACTCAAATATTCTGAAGGCCTATCATGCTGCTTACCACTATTTCATTTTTTAGCTTGTACTCTTCTGCTTGCCTGTACAATCTGATTTCTCATTTCATACTTCGCTGGTGAGCTCTTTAGGACAGGAGGGTTTAGCTAGCAGAGTGGAATTTTGGTATCTGGCCTGAGATGCTAAAGCAATGCACGTGACAGAAGTACTTAAGGCACTGTGTCATGTAGGTATTTGCACAGAAGGATCGTATTCACTTTTGGACATGCAGTATAGTGTTAATGACTCATTTTGATAGCCAGACCTGGTTGGAATTTCAAAAGCAAAGGAAAAATACAAAGCCAGAGGATGGGGAAAAAACCTAACTAACCCAGAACTGAAAACTTTGCTGTTGTATTTGGAGTGTTATTCTTTTCTCTTTGTATCATTTTTTTTAGCCTACTTAAGAGCTCCCTGTGTGCCACCTATCGGCCCAAGCCATGCTCGGTTCTTCTTCAGACAAAAAACAGGGGTGGAAGAGTTGTTAAGGGCCAGAAAGCGGGAGGTGGGAGGCCAGAGATCGTGTACAGCACAGCTGGCCAGAAAACAGGGAAAGGAAGTGTATTTTTTTAGGGAGATAGAGCCAACTACAGCCCAAAAGGCAGTCACACCCCCTGTTTCAAACTACGGGTGTGACTCAGATAAATCCACAACATGAAATTACACCAGCAGAAAGATATTTCAGAAAATATTCCACACCGTGGATGACATAATCAATTATTGTGCCTTTGGAGGTTTAACCCTGCCTTCTTTGAGTGAGAAACCAGACACTTGGAGAATTAACAGAGATATATTGACAGGTCTAGGTTCCACAACAATTCCCCTTGTATATGCCCCATAAACACCTTTTTTTCCAGTGTCAGTCATACATACATTTTCTACCACAATAATTCTTTGCTAAGATCCCATTCCCATAATGGAAAGAGAAAAAAAATGAGTGACACCTCAAACAATATTTGATAGTCTAACAACAATTTCTAACTTCAAAGACTATCTACATAAAAGTTGAAGACTTTTGCTACAAACCCAAGCCATTGGGAAATCATTTTCCATCTGACATCAATTCCCCAGCTACCAGAATGAAGGCTTTAACTAAAAGTGTAACTTTCACTAGAGGTTCTTTAACATTCTAATCTATGCTGTGCGAAAGTATGTGCATAGCCAGGTTATATTGTGTCAGAATTCAAGAATGGGGTGTAAAAGAGACCCCCACAAATCAAGGAAAGGGATGGCCTTCATGGCCAGCTGATAAGCACTCATTTACATGACTGAGTTACAGTGGTTGAACAGATAGAGACAGGAATATTTGACTGATTAACCCCAGAACTTTATGAATATAAAAACACAAGAGGTACAACCAAGAACATTCCCAACCCCCAAAGTTATTGTCCTAAAGGAAGGGAATAAATTTTTCAGAGCCAAATCATTACAGCAAATCACTCCTAATGTACTGAGCCACTGGAGGAATCAATGGATGCAGGTCTACAAATCATGTATTTGAGACCTGGTGCTGGCAAGCAAAGATCTGTATGGTTTGATGACGGGCCATTTTCCCTTCCCAGAAACATTGGCTAAACCCCACAGAGTCTTCTTTAACACTCCCATTTTTTAAACCCTGCTTTCATTTCTAGCTGAAGAGGAGACTGAATGTCTAAGACATCAAGTTGTGACCTTGCGGTGTATTAAATGGGTGAGCATGTTAAAAAGCTTGTAAATGTACCTGGACCTTTTTTTCTCACCATCTGTTTCATACTTGATATCTTGATAGATAGTTCAGCTTATTACCCACCACTAACGTCATCTCTGTGCTGAAGCCTTGTTATTTGAAATACAAGGTCTCTCCTTTGTATAGCTGTGACCAAGTACATTGGAACTAACTTAAATTTGTTTTAAATACATTAAATTGGTAACATGCAGTGTTTCTGCATACCAGTTCTAAGTTACATAGTAAAAGCTTAAATGATTAAACCAATTTAATGTACGAACCAGGCCCTCTGTATGGCAGAGAACAGGTTTTCCAGTGAAATGTCTGCCTGGTAGTTAGCATTGTGCAGAGGTATGCAGATGCTTTTGCCGGGAGAAAGTGAAATAATTGATGCAGCTGAAAATGACCTTGATCTTAAAGTCATTACCTCATTCCTTGAAATATCTGAAAATACAATGACAGAAGCAAGGGCCTGAGTGACTACTGTGACTTTTAGTTTGTCCTGAGTATCAGTGTGACATGGGTACATGCCAACAATAAATCATTTTCCTGGAACACATGACTGTAAAAAGTTGGGGTCATGTTTCCAAGCTGGCTTTTCTTTTTTCTTTTTTTCATGTCTGTTGGTTCCGTGTCTCTGCAGACTTTACATGACGTCCTCCTGTCTGCCTACATCTATTTTATAGATTAATGGTACCTGTAACTACTCAGCTGAAAGGTAAAATAATAGCAAGGGTGATGAAACCACATGCTCCATGACATAGGAGGTTGACTCATGGGGTCAGGAATGAGTTCCTGCCTTTCACAACTGGCAGAGTCTTGTATTGCTACCAAAGCACTGTGCATGGCAAAGAAATGGCAAGACACACCTGGAGATGCACAGAAGTCCAAAAGGTCCACTGTGTTTGTCTGCTTCTCAGGGAGAAGGGTAGATTTCCCCAAGCTATCATGGGACTGGTTATACCACACCAGAGCAGGTCTCTAGGGCTTTTCATGCCAAACCGATCGAGAGCCCTGCAAAGGCAAATAAAACCTTTCTGATCACCAGATTTTCATCTGGGTTGCCAAGATCACCTGTACCTGTTGGAGATGCATAAAAGGAGGGGCTGGCAGGACCAGACTCTCTCCTACAGCTCCCAACAGGAGCAAGCCCACCCTTTCTAAGGGGGAAAGTCAGTTTTTGCAGCCTCTAGTCTTGCCTGGGATACCAAGAATGGCAGCTTTTGCCTTATTGGTGTTACAAAAGAACAGTTTCCCACCCAAAGTGTGGGATCATGGTCATGCCAACAAACTATATTAGAATCATAAAACAGTTAGGGTTTGAAAGGACCTTAAGATCATCCAGTTCCAACCCCCCCTGCCATGGGCAGGGACACCTCACACTAAAGCATGCAAAGCAAAGCTTTGTCCAACCTGGCCTTGAACACAGCATTCACAACCTCCCTGTGCAACCCATTCCAGTGCCTCACCACCCTAACAGTAAAGAATTTCTTCCTTATATCCAAGCTAAACCTCCCATGTTAAAGTTTTAACCCATTACCCCTTGTCCTGTCACTGCAGCCCCTAATGAATAGTCCCTCCCCAGCATCCCTGTAGGCCCCCTGAGGAAGGCTGCTATGAGGTCTCCAACCCAGCCTTCTCACCTGCAGGCTGAACAGCCCCAACTTTCTCAGCCTGTCTTCATACAGGAGGTGCTCCAGCCCCTGATCATCCTCATGGCCCTCCTCTAGACTTGTTCCAACAGTTCCATGTCCTTTTTATGCTGAGGACACCAGAACTGCACACAATATGCCAGGTGAGGTCTCAGAAGAGCATAGTAGAGGCATAGGGTCAACTCCTTCAAACTGCTGGTCACACTCCTTTTGATGCAGCCCAGGATATGGTTGGCTTTCTGGGCTGCGAGCTCACACTGCTGGCTCGTTCTCATTTTCTCATCATTAGTTAAAAGACTTACTACCTTTTCTCTTGAATAAGAGCATGCACAGAGGAGCTGGGAATACACGAACCCAAAGAAAGGAGGGAAAGCATTTTGAATGTAGCAAACTAAAATTTGTGCAACAAACATAACTGCAACCAAATACCACATACCAACTGTTAGAAGACTTGATTCATGCAGCAAAATGTCACACAAGCAGTTTTGATGCAGCCAGCTGTCACAGACAAAGCACTCTACATCAAAAGGTGACAGGTTACAGGAGGAGCTCATGGTTCAGGAGGAACCTGAAAATCACACTGATGACTTTACCTTCGAGAGGAGCTTCTACGGAAACAGTGCAAGAACCAGAGTTGAAATTGTGTAATAAACACACATGCTGTGGTCTTAAGGAGTGGAAGCTGGGAAGCTCCAGTGGTGTTGGTGGAATTGGTGGAAGTTCTCCACCTGCAAGACAGCCCATGGCTCTGGGAAGCAATGTGCTCTATTGGCACATTGTAGTTTTGTCTTTTCATCCCTGACCTTTCCATGTCTTTGCT
Organism: Melopsittacus undulatus; assembly: GCF_012275295.1. Taxonomy (NCBI): domain Eukaryota; kingdom Metazoa; phylum Chordata; class Aves; order Psittaciformes; family Psittaculidae; genus Melopsittacus; species Melopsittacus undulatus. Next base: position 11,280,806 of record NC_047536.1, read on the forward strand.
TTCTGTAGTCTGTCAGAGCTAGCACTGAGAAGGAAGGTATCTGCAACAGTGGAAATGTAAAGTTTTGAGAGCTGACATTCTCCACTGATACAGAAAAGTATTTTCCTAAATTTAACATTAAACACACATCAAGGTGTTAGAAACACCACAAAAGGTGGTGTTGGCAGGATACCTATATCCTGTACATTCCATGCAGCCAAACTTGATTTCTCTTAAACCCTGCCTGCATTAATCTTCATTTAATTTTGTGTAAACAACACCTCTAACAGTGGCAGCAGGACCTCACCAAATAACCAGAGGTTGTTTCCCAAACCAAACACAGTCCAGATCTTTCAGCTCAAACTGAGGATTGAGGGCAGATCTGGATTTACTCACAGAGCTCAATTTGGAATCCAATTTTATAATCAATTCTTCGTTGTTTAAATCAATGCTGCTGATATAATGCATCAGAGAACCTATCCCCTTGATAGAGGATTTTTAAAAGCTGTATTTTATGGCTATGTCATCACCAGGCATTTGTGGATTTAAAACATTTGTGAAACAGGATTTTCTGGTAAAATCTTGTGTGGTCCATTAGGCATACAAGACACAGCAAAGCAAATACTTGATTATGCTCGAGCACTTTTCTCTGTTTCTGGTAATATTCCAGATGAATGCAGCTTTGCCACATGGTTATCTGTTCCTAAGATACCTTCTGAAATGTGTAACTTTACTGTTCTTCCTTGCAGCTGACAAGTTACCTGGAACCACATTAGCTTAGAGCTGTCCCCTGCAGATATTTTGTATTTTCCCATCATATTACCAAGCAAATTTCCCAGGAATTCCATTCAAAAGCCTTAAACATACTGCATATACGTATGTTTTTTCAGCACTGCCATATGTATATTTTGTTTGCTTGTGTGCTGTATACAAAGCACATGTGGAATTTGTAAGCATAACAAACAGAATCATTAACTGAAAAATTAATCATGCTCATGCAAATTGTGTGAACTTGCACTATAAGTTTTACTAGAACTCAGCACACTGTCTTCAGTATTTAATACTTCTCTTCAAATCTCATGAATCCAACATTCAAATATGAGAATCTAACAGTTCTTAGCTGGCAGAAAAATGTCATTTTCCAAAAATATATGAATAAAATGAGGATGTCCAAAGTACATGCATAAAGTGATATACACACTCTTGTAAAGCATGATACATTACAAGGCAGAACTCCTTAGCATATGGCATTGTACCCAAAACAATATTCTACAGGGCATCAAATACAATATATACAACTTAATGTAAAAAAACCCCACTTTTTAAGAGATATACTAGAAAAATAACAGTAACACTCCACAGACAGAAATGTCTCCACTTCTGGAGTAAATCTCCCAAATTTTTCTTCCCAAGCTGACCTAGACATTGCCTCATGGATTTGCCACATTCTTTCTTAGCAAAATTTTACTTGCCTAATGTATCGGACAATACAGCGTCTTGAAAGTTGGGAATGAAACCAAAACATTGGGCCACCTAATGCAGTTCTCAGGATACATGGAAGTCCATATTTGAAGCATCTAGTAAATCTACCAAAAGCCAACCCATAAGTATTGGCTCATCACAAAATTCTGATCTCCAGGACCAAAAAGACCAGAAGCTTAGCATGGAATAAGAACAGAGCAGGAGACAAACCGAGTACTACCAATGCAAAGGAATTGTTCTACACAGAACACCAGCTTGTACTGCCGTTTTCACAGACATAAATGTATTCAACATTATCTAGTCTGAAGTGATCCTGCCTCTCCACTCTGCTCTCATGAGACCTCACTTGGAGTATTGTGTGTAGTTCTGGTGTCCTCAACATAAAAAAGACATGGAACTGTTAGAACAAGTCCAGAGGAGGCCACGAGGATGATCAGGGGCTGGAGCACCTCCTGTATGAAGACAGGCTGAGAAAGTTGGGGCTGTTCAGCCTGGAGGTGAGAAGGCTGTGTGGAGACCTCATAGCAGCCTTCCAGTATCTGAAGGGGGCCTACAGGGATGCTGGGGGGGGACTATTCATTAGGGACTGCAGTGACAGGACAAGGGGTAATGGGTTGAAACTTAAACAGCAGAGGTTTAGACTGGATATAAGGAAGAAATTCTTTACTTTTAGGGTGGTGAGGTGCTGGATGGGTTGCCCAGGGAGGTGGTGAATGCTCCATCCCTGGCAGTGTTCAAGGCCAGGTTGGATGAAGCCTTGGGTGATATGGTTTAGTGTGAGGTGTCCCTGCCCATGGCAGGGGGGTTGGAACTAGATGATCTTGAGGTCCTTTCCAATCCTAACTATTCTATTCTATGATTCTAAGTGTACATCACACTGTGTTCAGACATATTCCATCCCAAGAACTTCAATAGAACACTAAAAAAAACATCTTTTCTTAACATCTATCTTACGGGGACATACGGCAGCTCCTGAAGCTCAGAAGAAAGCATGGAGGAATTCAGCACAGGAAAAAAATATAAATAATGTAGTCTCTGGAACTTATGGCATGAAAAAAGGAAACAAGATTCCAACTTTCAAAGTAAAATTCATTCTAACACCGTCACTGGGATAAATGGGAAAATACTAACATAAGCATTGTTAAAATTCAAAAGAAAAATTTGTCTTTAAAATAATGCTCTTGATTGCTTTTTCTTAGCTTTCCCCATAAAATGACAAATGTAATAAAACACAGTCCCTTACCCACACCAAAATAATGCTTGGCTGAGCTCTGCCTTTGGTGCAAAGATTTCTCTGTTGAGACAGCTTGTTCATGTCCTCATCGGAGTTTTGGAACCATTTTCTGGCTTTACTGCACATTCACTGTCTTGCCATCAGTAAATCACAATCTGTACACTACAAATTAACATCTGTAAAATTCAGAAAGTCATTCCTATTTTAAAAAGTTGTTGTGAAACTCAGTGAGTTAACCACTAATTATTTTGCTTAAAGTTAATGGAATTAAAGTTGTTTACAGCACATGTGATTTTTGTAATCAGTAGTAGGTCTCAACTACTAAGTAATCATCTCAAGCATTTTAGTCCAATCTGAGCTAAGCAAAGTGAATGTAGCAGAGAGAAAGTTCTAGCAGGCTCCTATGGGAACGGAAAGAAGATTTTGCATTCAAAAGAAAGGACGTCCAAATCTTCATTTGCCCTTACCCTGTAACAAACCTCACCCAGGTTCTACATCTTCCAAAGAACACCCTGCCCATATCATACAACTATCTAGTAAAAGATTATACCGTAACTCTGACAATGTAAAGACAGACAAAAGTTTAAAACTAACAACAGAATTACTTGGATTTACTTACACTGATAGGTTTAAATCCCCAGGGGATAGGCTGTATCATTAACAGAGAAGGTGAGGAATGTAAAACAGAGGCAATTACTCAGTACTTCATAATAACATGAACTAGAATTCCCTGAAGCACCTGTGCTTGCCTCATGTAACTCATAGGTCAGTGCTTGGGATTGAAAGATACACATATTTTCTTCTGCTCTCCTTGGAATATTCTGTGTTACTGTAGACATATAGAAGGAAGCAATCACTGGCCACCCTGAGCACTGGTACAGAGGGCCCTTGGGCATGAAGTCAGGGTGTCCCTTGCACACACATTCTCATCAGAAGTTGAAAAATCCACCCAGAACCTGTCTGCTACCTCCAAACAAGTTCAGTTCCTGATGTGAACAGAAAGTCAGTCAGAAGTCAAAGACCTAAAGCATATAAATTACCTCGAAGAGACTTATCTCTCTAGGATGCCACTATGATTAACAAAGAGGGATAAACTCCTCTGTGGGCAATTTTTAGAGCAGGGATCTTACTGAGGTGCTTGAATGATCTTGGAGAGCTCTTTCTTCTCTATCGTCTGTAGGGAGAGCAGTACCCTGACACACAGCATAACCTGGGATCCTCTTAAAAAGAAAATCAGAAAAACATCAAACCAAACCTGCTTGATTTTCATGCTGATGGCCCCTGGGTATTTGTGGAACAGGGTGGGTTGAGGGGCAGTCTTGTGATGACTGCAGGTTCCTTACCAATCCCAGTTCAGTCATAATCTTCAATGAGGATAAAAAGCCATTTTCCTTTTAGTCTCCAGACATGTACAGGTCCTGGCATCTATGCGGGCTCACAATAGACGACCTATTTTATTCATGCTGCAAAAGATCTGGAACCTGACACTTCTCTTGGGCACTCAGTCCTAACCGGCTGGATTTGTCTCTGACACTCTTCTTTCAAGACAAGTGTCAGCAGGTGATGAACTTTGTATTCTTTCGCTCCTGCAGCTTCAGAGGCTGGATCTCTGTTTCTTCAGAATTTATGAATGGTAAATGTCAAGCCCTTTGTTTTTTTCAGACCTATGCTTCTGGTGTCAGAAAATAAAGGAAAGAGGAACAATACATTTCTTTCTTCCATTCTTTATTTTGCAAGTTCTTACACTGAAGAAAGAGAGCTGTATTTATTGGTGTACAGTAAGCAAAAATAATAATATGCAGCAGGGAAGACACCAACATATCATTGTGACATCCTCCTGGCATTGCCCACTGAGCTGTGTGCATTGGTGCACCTGACAATTACATGTGTGATAATGTAACAGCATACCTTGCAGGGACCGATTGTATTAAATGACTATTGCTAACTTTTACTGTGATTTTAGTGTTTTGGTTAATTAGTTCCACCTCATGAGGCAAAGGTCTCATAATTATACTTTACAGGACGATCATTAGCTGAGCAGATTGCTTTCTCAGTTCAGGGCATCTCTAGCAAGGGCTCTGTGGTCATTGTATAAAGATTACAGCAACGGAAGGGATGATGACAATTGTACTGTAAGCCCTCCCCTTCAGTGAACCAAGAGTTCACACTGGTCTAACATGACTGGACAAAGCTGAGATTCAGAACAGTCTTGGCTAAAGCAAAGCAAATTATTTAACATGAATGGTTTATCCCTCATGCCTTTTTCTGAATCATTCACATCTTGTCTATGGATTGACTCTGATAACTTCATGGATACATATTTCAACTAGGGAGAAACTTGATGAAATTCAACAAGAGCAAGTGCAGAGTCTTGCATCTGGGGAAGTACAACCCCATGTACCAGTACAGGTTGGGGGTTGACCTGCTGGAAAGCAGTGAAGGGGAAAGGGACCTGGGGGTCCTGGTGGATAGGAGGATGACCATGAGCCAGCAATGTGCCCTTGTGGCCAGGAAGGCAAATGGCTTCCTAGGGTGCATTAGAAAGGGTGTGGTTAGTAGGGCAAGAGAGGTTCTCCTCCCCCTCTACTCTGCCTTGGTGAGGCCACATCTGGAATATTGCATCCAGTTCTGGGCCCTTCAGTTCAAGAAGGACAGGGAATTGCTTGAAAGAGTCCAGTGCAGAGCCACAAAGATGATGAAGGGAGTGGAACACCTCCCTTATGAGGAGAGGCTGAGGGAGCTGGGTCTCTTTAGCTTGGAGGAGACTGAGGGGTGACCTCATCAGTGTTTACAAATATGTAAAGGGTGGGTGTTACAATGATGGAGCTAGGATTTTTTCAGTGATATCCAGTGACAGGACAAGGGACAATGGGTGTAAACTGGAGCATAGGAGGTTCCATGTTAACATCAGGAAGAGCGGCCTGTGAACTATTTACTTTGATTCTGCTTTTGTCCACTGTGCCTTTGATTACTCCTTACATAGTCCCAGTTGAAGAGCACTAAACTCCAAAGACACACCTACTGCTCAGTCATTTCAAAGTCTAAAGAAAAACCCAAACCTGATCATCACAGGCTTTCAACAGAGCATAAGCACATCCTTAAAGACTTGACTGATTCTGGATCATCTCATTACTGAAGCTATACAGTACAGGTTTTTCCTTCCCTGGTGAATTACTCACAGTGTGAACTACTGCATGTGAGCACCCAGTGTGCCAGAGTTGTATGTCACCTCCCTTTCAGGAGCCCAAACTCTACCTTCCTACAGACCAGTCAGGACAAAAGTCAGCCCAAAACAGCAACTCTCTTCTCATGCAACAAGCAGCTCTTTTGTTCTCCCAGCAGCTGTGAAGCAAACACAAAAACACCTCATTTGCACGGAAGCTTGTTGGAAGAACAGCAAGAAAGGAACAGCAATTTGATCAGATCACTTATTCTTTTGGACTAACACTTCTCTGGCATACTTCCTGCTGCTCAAAGCAGTTGCCATGTAGTCATTTTGTACACAATTTCTTTTTTAAACTAAGAGGCTGAAGACATCATAACTGACCATAGCCAACACAGCTTGTAATTTTCCTGGAGGCAATCACACACCACTGTCCCTAGATGAGGGCACCATGATGGTAGAATGGTATCCCTTTTCCAAGCTCTCCTTAATACCCCCTCCTAATAAAGAGTGTTCCTCAGGAAGTAGTGTACCTATTACCCACATGTTAATACCAGCTTAGGTTTCATTATGACTAATGTCATTATAGTGAATTCCAAATGAATTATTCACGATTGGCTCCTTCTCTTAATGCTTTTGGCATTTGACATGTTTTCCACATTGCCTACAAAATGTCTGTGGTAGGAAAATGCTCATAGGTGTCCTTGGCAGCTAGAGGCTGAAAATATAACTGTTTTGCTTTGTATCCAGTGAGGAAAGCTTAACATTTATTTTCAGGAGAGAAAGTCTTTTGCTTCCCACAACCTGTCTCTTTAAAGTCAGTGTAAGATAGAATGGATGGAAGTCTGATGCACCTGGCTTGGTTCTTGGTCTTATGTAAAAATAAATAAAAGCAAATACCATGTTTATTATTCTGCATCACAAACTGGGTTTTTGTGAAACGCCCACTGCCAATGAAAACGTCTCATGTTCCCTAACCCCTCCCCCAAAAAAACAGTAAAATCCAATACTCCTGAAAGTAACTTAATTTCTCTGGGTCCCAGACTAAAATTTCTGAAGCAAGGAAAAGAATCACATATTTCCTTGTCTCTTTTTTTCAGAATATAGTTAGCTTTTTTAAATAAGGAAACCCTTAGGAAGCAGATATGCTATGAGGTAAATGGAACCTGACTTTGGTTGGGACCTGACTTTAGCTGAGACCTGAAGGACTCCATGTCACTGCATGGCCACTGGAGCAGAGATAATGACTGCTGCCACCTGCTTTTAGCACAGCACACCATATTTTTCCACTTGTGGTTCACACACACTATTGTTGAAAGCTTTTATCAAGAAGGTAGACATTTTCCAGCCTCATATACAACATCCTCCAGTTTTTTCTCCCCAAAGGAGTGAGCTTGCAGGAGCTAGCAGAGCCCAAGGTACTTGGCAATTGGAGACTCAGAGATTCATAGATTTCTTATATGATAAAAGGATTTTTTTTATTTCCTTTTTTTTTTTGTTTTACCAGTCAATCTGAAAAAAAATTAACTTTATGTCTAACCTTAATGAAATGCTCTACTCCTTTCCCTGTGCTTGAGGATGTGCCTTCTTTTGCTCCCCAGGGGGAACAGACATATACAAGAAAGCTTGGACCAGGTCATATCAAAGGCCCATCCAATACAATATCCTGTCTTTGGAAATGGTTAGTAATAGGCATTTAGGAGAAAGCATACAAGCAAGTACGAAATTCTCCATATCTTCTCCATTTCAAGCAATTTGTGGTTTAAGGACTTCCTGAGCTGTAGCCTACATCTGCGTCATCTCATTTAATAGCTCTTTAGAGACCTTTGCTTCCATTCACTTGCTTAGTTGCTTCTTGAACTTCAGATATCTAAAACATCCTGTGGCAACGAGTTCCACAATTCAATTATGCATTGTGCGAAAAAGTAGATTTTGTTTGTTTACAGCCTGTTGCGCAATCATTTCATTTGGTGCTGTTTAGTGTTATGAGAAATAGCTAACAACCATTCCCAACAATCATTTTTCCATATCACTGCTTATTTTAGACTGGCAAGAGATAGACAATACTGGAAAGTACTGGAATCGCAAATTACAAACAAATGTGCAAAGGTTGTCAAGAAAGATCAGACTTAGAGGAGAAGTTATTTTGCACAGACAAATATAGAAGTCAACAATTAATATTTTCATACATATTTCTTAAAGCTATATAAACGTGAGAAAATGCTATTCTTTCATTGTTTTCTGCTGTGACTGTGCCTTAGGAACACAGAAAAAACTTGCTCAAGTCTTCAATACTATTTTCATTGAAAACAAGTATCTTTATAATACAAGACACGTCGTACAAGGAGTAATATTTGAAATCATGTTAACTAAAGTGAAATTTTCTTCCTAAGAGTTAAAACATTCTCAGTTGCTTTTCTGATCAAACACCATACTGAAGCATTCATGCTATTCCCTTGCTGTAAGTATCACAGTAATGTTATCTAAATAAAAAGGCAACAGTGAAAAAGAGACCCACTGTATGATTACTAGCTGTCGGTTCTTGAGGTATAATATCTAACTTACAAAAGCACTTTGGCATGTTTTTGGACAAGCCTTATCAATAGCTGTAATGAGAAATGACTAACAAAGGACTTTCTGTACAAACAACAAATGAGATGCTTGCAGACAGAGGGGAATATATTCTGAAGGAAAAAGAATGAAGCCTAGTGTTCTCATTCACTGGCCCTTCACCTAAAGTTGTTTTATTGTTGTTCGTGTGTGTCTTAAGTACCACGAAGAGCAGCATATGCTATTATAAGGATGTCTTATTTCATCTGACTTTTGTTCCCCACAACCAAGCACCACTGTCATTATCAGATGGCAAAAGTAAACTAGTGATAAAATCCTAGCATTTATTTTCTTAAATAATCTCTAGAAAAGCTGACTGGGTACATAAGTCAAAGCTGGAGACATAATATTGTCAGGACATGCTTAGTTTCCAAAACAGTAACTGTAGTAAATGAATACACAGGTGTAAGTATTTTCTTCACTTAATTGTAATTTATACATACAGAAATCTGTTTTTCACTTTTTAAAAGGTCTGCTTTAGACAAGGTTAGGAAAAGCAGTTAAGACTGATGTCAGAACTGGAGCAGCAATCACTGGGGAGTGACAGCTTGTTTATCTGGAAGTAACAAGACTGAACTCAACTCACTGCTGAAGGGCAATGTAACAGGCATGGGTCTGCCTCAAGTCTGGGCAGTCTCACTGCAGTCTCACCATCCCTTCCCACATCATAGCAAAGGATCCCTGAAAATTCACCTCACATATTGCAAAAGAACAAAAGAAATAATAAGTTGAACATTTTGATTTAAAATGGACTAACACCCACTGAAAGATTCCCATAGTTTTCACCTGGAACTAAGGATCTAGTTTTTTATCACAGTGGCACAGCTGAAGTTCCTGCACTGGCCTTCAAGGCTATCTGTGCACTTACCAGCCAATACTGGACCAGCCTTGCTCCCGCTCTCTCTCCACTGACACTGGAAAAAACCTCCTCTGCCTCATGAAATATTTAGTCTAGAGGACCTCATGTGATCTGCCCTCTCTCGGAAACTAAGTAATTTTGGTGGTGTGCACAAAGGCAGCCATAGGAAGTAACGATTAGTATCATAACATTATCATGCTGCTTCTTGCTTTCATTTCTGTGGGAAAAAGAAATAAGCAAGAACCAGCAAAGACCCTGCTAAATCCATACTCAAAGAGAGATGTGAAACCAATTAGTAAGCTAGCCCAGTACCCGTAAAGTTGCCGTCTACACCACAAAATGTTATAAAACAAAGCAGAACACAAAAGGAAAAAGAAAAAAAATCAATAAAGAACAGCCCATGCTAAACAATCAGCCTGCAGGTGCTTGCAAGGTGCAAATTCAATATGAATAGTGGCACCTTTAGAAAACCAGCTATGACCGAGATGAAACCGAGCAGAACAGAAATTCAGAAGCAAGTGAGGATACATTTTCAAAATATGTCAGGATTTATTCCATTCCTAAAAGAAGCAGACAGTTAATCCACCCTGTTGGCAGGTGCATGATAGCAGGTGATTCCTTGCAACAGCCTCTGTAACTATTCTCATTATATTATGCTCCAGATGGGGATAGCAGTAAAGTGAGCAGAGGCAGAGGATGGGGAGCCCATTTGCCTAGCCTGCAGTGTAACTGATCATGCAAAAACAAAGGGCTACTCAAACAGAATTTCTTGAGTGGGGATGACATACAGCATTGGTTCAAGTGTCTGTAGACACCAGCTTCTGCAATGCATCTTCGGGAATTATGGATACCTCATTTTGGGGAGGGGACAAAGATGTTGCATTTGAGCAATTACTGAGACTCAAGTAGGAAATGAGGTGACCTGGCTTCAGGATGGAAGGTGCATTTCCTAAAGAATGTATACTTAGGAGTTCAAAGTGCTGCTGTCTTATCTAAGTAACTACACCCTCCTCTCCCCCCAGAATTCAGTTTTCTACAAAAGAAGTTTCTAAGGAAAAAACAAAAGCAGATTTGGGGAATTAAAATAGTTAATTTTTGCTTCTATCAATTTCCAATTAACTCTCACAAAATGCTAAGAAATTTAAGGGAAAATTTGTTTCAGATTAAGAAATAAGGTTGGTTGCTTTTTTTTTTTTATTTTTTTGTGTGTCAATAAGTAGATTTTAACATTGTTGGGATGCCTCCACCCTGTTTTCCCCCCAAAACAAAGTTGACTCATTTCCAAGAGGTGCAGCAGCACTGGGACATGCAGAACCCAGCAGCTGGTGGAATACAGTTTCTTCAACATTTCTCTAGCCAGCTGTCATCATCCATAGCAGGATGAGCTGGTCACATCTGCTGACCTCCTAAAACAGTGTGCCTGCTGTGAGTAATTCTGAGGTTTCCCACACAGTGAATAATCCCTGCAAAGTATCACCGGCCCAAAGCCTGTTGTTACCACCTACCAACCTTGGAGGAGGAGAAGTACAGACTTAAGCTGGTTTGTATTTTCAAATAATGGAAAAAAAATCTATGCTAAACAGCAAAAAAACCCCATCTTCCACACTGACCCTGCAGAGCACTCTGTACTGCATGCTCCTGAGTGCTGGATCCCTGGGGACTGGAGAATTCATCCTTATTTATTTATTTAAATTAAAAATCTTAGCTGTGACCTCAGAGGTGTGTGTTTATTATCAGCTCCAATGCACTTGTCACAGCTCTGGCTGGAAGGGAAGCCACGGGAAGATTTTAAAATAATAATAATCCAAGAAATTTCTCCATTTCAAATGTCATTGGTTGGGGTGGGGTTTTTTTTTTTTTGTCCTAATTAGAATACAGTTTGTCTTTCAGATTCCAAAGCTTTTGGATTAGTGGTTTTAAGCATGATGTCATTTTCCTGTCTATATGACCACAGCATAGCCTTTCTCTGAGTGTTTGGTAACAACAGAAAAATAACTGTGGAAACGTATGTTCAGTTCTGCAGGATCTGAATTCCTGCCACACCATTACCAGTCACAGTTTAGGAGCAAGCAGGCAGGATCTCTACAACGAGATGTGTTTGTTCAGTCTGATCCTTTCCAGAAAATGAAGCTGGGCCAAAAGAACTCATCAAGTCCTACTCAGAGCCTTACACAGTTACCCATTTCAACTACCCATGTTTTATGTGCATATGTAATGTGAGGATAGTTTGTCTTTTAAAACAAAACAGGCAGAAAAAGAAGTAGTGGACCAGATTTATTCCACTTATAACTATATTATGTTATTCCAGAGCCAAATTTCATCCATATGTGAACTACAACCCTTCAGTGACTCAAAGTATAAGCAGTTTCTGAATTGCCGTCTCCCTTTCTCCCTTAAATGCACTTCTGTTCCCTTGAAGGCCAAACAGGACCCCTGTTATGTGGTATCTGTGTTAGCATTGCTGAAGTTTTCAGTGGTCTTAGTGATCTGATGCAAATTATTGAGGACAGTTATAATTCAAAATATGTAAGGACAGGTCTCATCCCTCAGTGTGTCACTATCACCTTAGAGTGAGAAAAGAGGCTGAACACCAAACTGGGATGACAATACAAAGGATAGCATGATAGTAAACAGGTAATTTGGCTACAACAGCAAGTCAGCAGCTGGTCAACCCTCTTGTAAACTGCATGCGGATAACAAGGATTTGGGTTTCCCCAGAAATGTATCTTGGTTTTGATGGGTTTGACAGTTGTGTTAGAAACTGCCTCAGTGACAGTGGTTTTCTAGATGGTTGGTTTTCTTAGGGACAGATTTGAATGAGCCTTGTACTTTTGGATCATCTACTGTTGTATGTGCTCAATAAAAATCCACTCTGCTGATCCTGAGCAGGTGGTTTTGGAGCATAGAGTTTCTGTCTTGCATGTTCAGAGCTGCACTGAAAAAGCCTCTTTGGGATGGACCCTGCTATGCTGCAGTTTAATGAATAAGCAAGTTATCTCCCCTTAGCTCCAGTGAATGAAGCACTTGATGGACATCAGGTGAGAAAATAGGCAGGCTAAGCCACCAGATACATGAAACCACCATATCCCTCTCTCCCCCTTCCTAGAATCCAAGGGACACATGAGCACTGTGTGTGCAACAGTTCAATTAGTATTTGAAGAGAATCCCAAAAAGCCATCTTGCCATCCCTCCTGCAGGTTTCTAAGCCAAACCCATTCAACACTGGAGTGATAATAGTTGACAGGAATCAGTTTAGTTTGGCTGAAAAGGAGGCCACTTAAGGAAAAAGTACTGTTTTGGAGGCCCACCCAAAAATGCAAAGGCTGGACTCTGTCTGAGAGCAGAACTTGGCCTCCTGTCTCCACTCCCAAAAAAATGCTTGTAAATGTTATGCTCTTTGGGCTGTATTTTTTTTTCCCTGCATTAAAAACTGAATTAATTTAGGGCTTATAAAACCACAGGGCTGATAGCAACTGGCTAGAACCAGATGTTAGGAAGACTGTAGGATATCATACAAACAGATCGTGCACATATAACTGTTCAGAAGTATGTAGCTGCATTACTTATTCTCAGCCAAGTTACTGAACAGATTGATTTCTGAGGCAATATAAAAACATTATGTCCAAATCTCAGGGCTTGAAAAGACAGGGAGGCGGGAGGAAGGTAGAGATGTGTGTAGGTATCCATATCTGTAGGTGGATAGATGTGGGAGAAGAAATATACTCCCTCTCCCGAGACTTTGCAGCTCTGTCCTTTCCTGCTGTCCCAACCAGCAGTGCATGGCAAGCCCAGCAGGGACAGATGTAACGCTCAGTTACATCTGTAACTGAGAAAGTTGCTCAGCCTTTGGAGGAGAATGAGTGTCCCAGAGTGAGAGACAAGATGACCTAAGATATCCAGCCCCACATTCTCCTGGTGTGGAGCCATATGGACTATTTTAGCCACCACCATTCAGATTACATACAGATCCAAACACTTTTAGAAAGATGTATACCAGAAATATGTGCCTGAAAAGCAGCATCCCTTTCAACAAGGCATGGGAAGTAACTGGAGCAAACTGCCAGTAAGCCCTATGGAAAGACAAGCCTGTGTATTGGCTCCCTTAAAGGACTTGAATTGTTAGTTTTAAAGGCTTGAAGGCATTTTTTTGAACAAAAACTGGATCAGTTTTATTGACTCAGAGTGAAATGTTTCTGGTGATTGCTGTTGCTCTTTGAGATTTCTGTTAAAAGACTTAAACAACCTAAGTCTTCTTTGCTCCCCAGCTCCATTCAGTGCATCCCCACTTGGCTTTACACAAACACCAAAGCCTCCCAAAGCTCAGTTTTGGCCTTTCAGGCTCTCCCTCACACCACAGCATTTATCTACCAGCAGGGCCTTCTACTGTGTTGGTGCTAATGAAGTCCTTCCCAAAACCTTTCTCCACCACACAGCCTGCCTCACTGCACACCAATATCTACCGATCATCAAGCAACAACAGAAAACCTAACACAGCCACAACTCAGCTTCTTGTTTGAATCAAATTTTCCTTCTATTTCCTTTTCACAGACTTTGAGACTGGAAGAAAGCATTGCATCCCTCAGTCAAGCTTTTGCACCCCACAGGGCCTGCACTGTGCCCCATGGTATGCCACGAGCAGTGAAATGTCCACTACTGCTGTGTTGTGATTGTGACAGGAGACTGAGTGCCAGCAACCCCTTAAGCCACATACAGGACAAGGATTCAGTGGGTGAAACCTCCTTAGGCGATCCTACCCTGTGAGCTATACTGCATGCTATATCCTGGTGACCCTAGTAACATCATCCAAGAGACAATTCCTTCCCAGCTAGATCCAGCAACCACTGCAGTCTGTGAAGAGCCTCAAAGCTTCTGTTCCCATTATACAGCAGTAGTAGCACACCAGCAGACACCTTCCTCAAGTGCCATCCCTCCCTCCCTCAGGTCCATACTTCACACTTTTCATCACAGTTTTCATCTTTCTTTTCAGGCAATGCCCACACAGATTTTATGAGACTTCACTTAAATTTGCTTTTTTATACACTTACCTTATTTATCTGCTTTGTCCAAATAATGGGAAGACTGAGATCTACAAGCTTCTTTAGTCATCTATGTGGCACAAACTGGGATCACAGGTTATGATCATTAGGTAGAGCCTGGGATGAGAGGAGACGGGAAGTTAACAGTGATATTGATGGCTGTGGTGTTTTAAACCAGTGACTCAAACTTGGCCAGCAGAAAAGCTGCAATGTATTAAACTGTGAAGAGTTTACAAGAGCTGAACATCTAAAATACAGCTCTGAGAAATTACTTCTTAAACCAAGCAAGCAAGAGCATCTTGGACAAAACCAGGAGAATATTGTTTCCACAGGAAACACTCTGTGGGTGTATTATAAGCTGTTCTCTGGCCTGTCACCACATTATTTCTGTGCTTCTAGTATTTCTCTCTCTTTTCTCATACTCAAGCACTGTCCTATGATACAGCAGAAGTGCATTTACAGCTAAAATTACCAAAGTGGTCCATTATGGTTTTTTAAGGTAGTAAAAAGACTGCAGTTTGTCACAGCTGTCTAGAGTCTCACCTAAAATGGGCAGAGCAGTGTTCTTTTCTCCTTTCCACCTGTGCTGGTTGAATCTGTGTGTGTGTGCAAACAGATTAAAGCTATGTACAAACAGCTCTTTTTATGTGCTCTCTGGAAAAAAGAAACCAAAGTGTGCTTCAGTGAGGCAAGAGGTCACAGCATTCCTAAGCACTTATTTCAGAATAGCTCTGCTTCAGCCACAGCTTCCTGGCTTCCCACAGTGGCCACACCAGCTTTACTAAAGGCAGGGAGAACACATGGAGTCATCTCGAGGAGGACTCTTGAGGTAAAAGGCATGTGCAGCAGAAAGTTGCAAAGAGATGAGAGAGGAGCAGCAGACCCTCATAACAGAGCCAACCATTAGAGGGCCAGGCTCAGAACCCCAGGAAGACCCAGCTCTAAGTCAAACCTTTCCCTTGCACAGCTCTCAGATCCATCACATACCACTCCCCTACCTCTTCTGCAGTTTCCCCAGGAAAAAAAAGGAATTTAATGATAACAATGATATATAATTCTCAGGCACCAGTCATATTATACCTAGGTAGAAATAAAACTTCAAAACCAACATCCACCTCCCTCCTGCTCCTCCCAAAGCCCTTATAAGCTCAGGTCCCTCAGGTACACAGCTGTGATTGGGTCCCTGTTGAAAAAAGTGAAGCAGCCCAGCCCAGGCTCCATTTCAATTAATTATGTTAATTTTGTTTTCCTTTTGTCAGATGGGTTTAGGAATGCACAAATGGGGAACATCCTCAGCAATGTGGAGATTTATCCAGGGTGTTACTGGGTTGTTTGCATCTCATCAGAAACCACCAATTGAAGGAGGCTGGAGGCAAACTCTTTAGACAAAAATAGGTCCTGTGGCAGTTTGGAAGCTACTTTTGTTCTACACTGGAGTCATACCTCTCCCCTTCAGAAATGGCTGCAGGAGGCTCAGGTTATGATCTGACGAGGCCCCACAACTAAGATGTCAGAATACATCTCTTAAACTTGTGTGGAGGAAGGCAGATCTCAGATTGTCCACTCAGTGGGGTTGAGTTCAGCTGACAGAACACGTGCCAGAGAGCAAATGACTTTCTGTAAGGTCTTTCCAACCTCAGATATAGGCCCACTTCTGCAGATGAGGCACTCATGTTGGCCTTAAAAAGCAGGCAGGAAACTCCCAATGAATTCATTTGCAAATGCCATGCTGTGAGAAGGTGTGGTTTTAGGCTTGAATTTCAGTGTGATGCAGTATCAAATCATCCACATCAGTCTAACACCTTCTACACTACAAGGGAGGACAAAGCAGTTTAATGTTATTAACTCAAGATAAATGGGTTATATTAGAGCCTGGGTATGCAAAGCTAAAGGTGGGACTGCTGGTGTGGGCACAACTTAGAAAGAGTTTTCACTGATTCTGAGCTGCCTCAGTTGAACACCACTGAACACAACACCTTTTGTGTTTTCCTATGGGAGGATCAAGGGCCTCATCTAATGGCCAATGACATGAAATCAGTCAGTTGCTGGGCATGAAGCAATTTACGGCACTGTAGCTGAAAGGAAAAGTAAATAACGAACAAGCTCTTCAGAGCAGAGGGGGATTCATCCCTCTGTTAGGCCTGCATGAGCCTCAAGATGGAAGTCTACTCTTATTTGAGGCCTTTGGGTGTTTGTATAGTACAAATATTTACTAATAACATAGAGTGAGCAGGAAAATAGTCATTTTTTCTCAGTGGCTTAGGGTTAAGTACAGGGCAATGGCATCTTAAATCCAGATGTTCTCCTTTTGGGATTTGCCCACGAGGCATATTCTCATGAGATTTCTCTGGCGTTTTGATTTGGATAGTAGCAAGCACTTTTAGCCCTATGATATCATGAGCAGATGACCCAAAATGCTCAAGGATTTTCTTTGTAAATTCCAGCAGTTTATTTTATGACTAATGCAGGGAAGAAAGTTTTGCAGATTTCATCTTCTCATCCTTTTGTGTTTCTATTTTCAGATGGTTTCAAAAGATACTGAACTTGGCCTGCTAGCAGATTTATTTAAATCTATATATTATATATAAATAAAAATACTGCATGAGTGTGTGTGGAAGTTGTTCCCAAGGTACCGTTGGAATGACTCATCCTGATGAAGAGGCAGAGACAATGCAGATGTTGGAGGCTGCCCCACTGGAAGATTGAGATAAATATAGGAACCTCGTTCCTATTGCAACTGTAGCAGGGTACAAAAGTTAATGCCATTTTATCACCTGTGCTTGAAAAGAATGGCTCAATGGTTACAGTTCTTGAACCTTTGGCCAAAATAGTGGAGTGCCCAGATCCTTTATATAAAATGCCTTAAATGCAACAGGGGAGGTGCAAGTGCACATGAAGGTGCACACCATTTACCAGCCATGACTGCACGAGCAAGGGACATATTTAAAGACCAAGGAAAAACTAGACACCAGAACCAGAGCAAATACATACAGGAGATTCATTGGAGGTGAAACTGGGCTGACTTGGCCAATGCAGTTTCACAACATCTTCAATTCAAGGCTTGTACAGGGGTGATTTTTCTCTCCCTCCAATTCACTAAGGAGTTGCACGCTACTTTGGTGGATTTTCTGCACAATTACAGATTATTGCCATGGTAACGGATGCATCACATGACAACTTTGTTACCTCAGAGACAAGAAACAGCTGGTTAAAGAAACAGGCATCCTCCAGGAATGGGGATATTTATTTCCTTTTCTTCTGTTGGCCTCATATTGTTTTAGGAGTTCTTACTTACTCTCTCATGGATGCAGCTTCCATAAATTGGTTAAAAATGTTTCAGTACATCACCTAAAATTTATTTTCTCCCATGTCATTTTTTTCTCTCTTATTAAGAAATACAGCATATATTCAAAGGAAAAAAATAGAGTTCCTGTAATTTTGGGAGAAATGAAATGGCTTTTTTCTTACCTCATCAGCATCTCTCTCTAGTCCTGCCATTTTGTTTTTATTAAGTTAAAGAGGATTGAAACATTGCTAATAACATTATTTGAGAGAAATTCCAGATCCCCCGAAGTCACTGCTACTTTGCCATCAGTTTGAGGGAGGCCAGAAGTTCTCTTTCAGGCCATATTCTGCAGGCAGAGAGCCAAGTCCCTCCCTGTTGCAGGTATCTCTGGAGTAGCAGCCAAACAATAGTTCTTTAACTGGCCAGAGAACACTTACAGATTGTATACTCTTGTGTAGCTCAGTAATTATCATTTACACTTGTGAAAAAAAGAAGTTCAGAGATGTTATTTATTGCTACCTCATTTTTTTGACAATTTAAAGAAGACTCTTCAAAAGCTTCACAAAGCTAGCCAGTTTGGATTTTTAATTCCAGCTGCCAATTTATTGTAGTATTTCAGTGCATAAGCTATAATAAACCCCTAGTTTCTTTTTACCCGTTTTACAACCTGTTCACCTGCTAAATGTTATCTCTTGTTCACCTCTGGGGAGCTGGGTGAAGCCCACTTGCAGAATGTACCACAGTCAGCATGGATGGCACAAACATTCTCCGCAGCCTGAGGCTGAGTCCTGGCCCTGCAGCATCTCCAGCACCCATCCTGTATCATCCACCCTGCACATGAGACCTGAGGCTGCCTCAGTGCTGCTCCACTCCCTGGCTCCCAGGCACCAGCAGTGTTAATTACAGACCTCCCAGGCTGGTGCTCAGTCAGCCAGGCCACTTCAGCCCACAGTGAATGTCTGATTAATTAAAAGCTTATAATTAACCTTCATGGCTGGAATTTCCCAAAGACCTTCATGGGCTGAGGTGCACGAATCCCATTGACTTGATGGGAGGCTGGAACCAAATCTCTTTTGCTCCTCAGTGGGAATCCTCCTGCACACTTGCAAAGGAAAAGGTTTCCCTTTCCCAGGTTTGGACACGTTTTCCTGGCCTTGCAGAGCTGCTGAGACCTCAGAGAGAGATGGAAAATAAATCATACACAGAAAACTCAGCTGTGTCCCTCTGTGCTACCACCACCACTGCTCATGCTATGGGTTTGCATGACCAGAGCTCAGAGCCACACAGAGCTCTGCATCACCCAGCGGAGCTGCTCCGGATTCACCCCAGCAGGAAAGAGATCAAGAGTCTGGCTCAGAGTTTTCAATGCAAATAGCCTCAGTAATGAGGGCTAAGCAAGAGAAACACATCAGACATGTGAGAGAAACCCAGTTTTTTTCTTTAACTGTTTTTTCTGTTTCTTTCAGGAGTCAGATTTCTGCCCCCCCCACCATGTTAACTGGGAAAGCCACCTCTGCACAGGACATTTTTGTTAATGAGCCCACTGCCTTAATGTGGTTTTCTCCAGTTAAATATTTCTGGTAAATGAAATTGTGTTGTACAGCTTAATTTAGCACTGTGATTTTTTTGTTGTTGTTTTTCTTTAACCACATGCAGCTCAGTGACTTGTAACCCACTCCCTCAGCCTATTTTTAAATTTCATGCAGACCTTTTTCAGTAATTTGTTGGGGTATTTTTAGAAGCATGAGAATGGAAGGACCAAACAATGTTGCTTTATCACTGAGAGCTTTTGTTTCACATGCATACAGGATCACAAATGAAATGAGTTTGTTCTGCTCTCAGCCCAGGCTCTGATGAAGGGGAAATCACAGGTGATTAGTGAAGGTTGCTAATCTACTGATTTCTGGTTCATGCTAGCACTGTATGGAAGATGTTGCAGGCTTATCCTAAGGTTCATATCTTGGACCAAAATATCCAGAGGACAGCATACAAAATTGGATAGAGAAGTTGTTGCAGGCTGTTCATAATCCTGAACGGCTACTGTGCACAAGCATTTGAGACCTCATTCTGACCCCCTTCTTTTCCTGATTCCCCTGTCTCCTCTGGCTTAACTGTGATAGTGCTACTGATGCCAACATCATGAGAAACCCTCAGTTAAGACAGTTGTGACAAAAGGATGCAGGACAGAGCATGGGGATCCCTTTGACACTTCCACTCCTGATCAAGCTGTAATAAATTGGCTTTGAAAAACTCAGTAAGATCTCATTTTGGTGCCATCTTGAATGTTTTCTAGATCATCCCACCCCCATTTACTTGCTGAGCCCAACAAACAGTTTTGTTCCTACTTGGTGACAAAAAAACAGGGGGTGTGGTGAAGGGGGAGTGGGATGCACTTAGTCCCTTAACAAAGTAAAAGCAGAAAATCAGCCAACTGAAATGCCCCAAACTTAAACAGGGCATTAGGCAGAATTAACAGCCTAGACCTCCAAGCCATCAGAAATTCCCAGTTGAATAAAAGATTGATTTCAAAGACTCAAAAATACCTCAAGGCCAGCATTTCCAAAGAAGACAGGAGCTGATTGGAACTGAAGCATTCCTCTTGTTCGGTGCATTTGAGTGAGCATTTTAAGTCTCCAAAGATTGAACTATAAAGAGAAATTAGTTTATTAATAATTCACAGGCTCCAAGAAGAAAAAATGTCAAAAGCATATGCTCATGAACAAAGCTGATTTTATTTTCCCTGTTTAGAATTGAGCAACATGTAGAAAAATGGAGGGTGTTGAGCTCAAAAAATTTAATTCAGGGCTTTTTCTCTTCCTTCCCTTTAACCCAAGCAAGAATATATTCTGACTTCCTCACGAGCGCTGAAAGTTCTTCAAATCCCAAATGGTTTATGTGAAACATTAAAAGCACACTATCATCTTCAGCTCTTTAATAGTTTAGGACATTTTCATGGCATAGTTATTATCCAATAGCTCTTAATTGCAGCTTGTACATTTCAAGACAACACATTCACAGACTGGAATAACAGAGATTTTAGACTCCCCATTCAGGGACATTGTTAAGCACATGCTTACTATTAAGCACATGAGGTATCTCATGGAGAGTGAGTCTGACACTGCCTCGTCCCACTTCGCCAGGCGTATGAAATCTGTAATATTCGTATGCTTAAAATCAATCATGTTATTCCTCCTGCACTTAGGTATTACGATTCTATCATTGTCCCTTATAATTTTGGTAATTACTTGATTATAGGACATTAGATAAACACAGGGATTGGAGAACATACTTATTAAAATTCACTGAAAGACAGACAATAAGCAGGCTGTGAATTTACGATAAAATGTCTTCCATTGCTCGATAGAGAAATTACAGAGTAGGGTCATCTTCACAATTTTTATCTCCCTGTCTTCAGCCAAATATTGGGTCTTGTAAAGGTCCTTGTTTCCCTCTACTGGAGAACTGAATGAAAAAATACAGAATAAAAAGAAAAGAATGTTTTAAAAATAAATGCATTGACTCAGAATTGATTTTGAAGTTTCCATTTGTCATTGGAGAAAAAGCAAATTGAAAAATTTTAAATTAAATATTAAAATTTCAATTTTCTTTCAAAATTTTTCATGGGAAATATTTACTTCCTTTATGTAGGCTTTTAAGAAGCACCTTGCACCATCAGTTTTTGACCCTTACCTACTGATCTCAAAGTGCTTTTGCAGCCCTTTGTAAAGTCTGTAGCTCTCACATCATCACTTGACTGCTGAAATGGCACGTGAAAAAGGCCATAAGGTTCCTGTGTTTTCCACCAGTGAAGGTAAGTTTGTAGTAGTAAAGACCTTACATGGGCCACAAAGTAAAGACCATAGATAAACCTAACATGAAAGCAAGAGGATGCTTATTAACTTCACTGGCATTTCCCAAGCTGATATGAAAGATGCAAGCACAGAGGACGTCTGCCAGCTGCTCCAAGGTCCTGGGAAGACAGTTGCACAGCTAAAGAAAGCTCATTTCCCTTCTCTTAACTTCATCTCACTATTGCAGATCAGACCATTATGGGATATAATTAGCCTCAGTTTTACATATGATTAGGCCTGGAAAGTTTGATTCAAATAATATACTTGCAAATCAGGAGTGTAATAAAATTTAGGATGTGGCTGTTGTGGAATCTTCTCTAGTCCAGCAGCAGTAAGTGATGGGTCTGCAGACATGGGTCCTGATCCTGACTGCCAGCTCCTGTTATGCCTACAGGGCTGTACAGTCTCCCTTTGCAGCATAGGCTAGGGAAAAGACCCACAGGCAAAATCAACAGCAATTTGTGGCATCTAACCTGGGTAGCTGGGACATGATACCTCTTCCTCATAAAAGAAATAATGTTTGAAACTTTCAAAACCACCCTAGCTTTTAACAGTGTGTGTGCCAGCTGCCTCCTTGCAGGAGGGTGCCCAGGAGTGATATTAGTAGGCAGAAGAGTTCTGCATCGCTGATGAACTGTCTGAACAAGATGGGTTGCTCCCAGATGTGCTCTCTGGGAGGGAAAGCAAAGGCTTCTCCCTATGCTTTTCCAGAGGTATTTTATCCCCAGAAGGACTAAACAATTAGCTACTACTACTGGACATTTTTTTCCTTAATTTCAGGAATGAGAAAATTCTTATACTATGACACAATCTCAGCAAGGAAAAACCAGATTATGAGTTAGAATTACAATATGAATGTGTCAGTCCCATTTGTTTCTCAGTTTCCATCATATTAAATCACAGTATTACTGCTCTTGGAAGGAATCTGATGATAAAGAAAGCCACCTCCCAACAACCGATGAGAACAATAAAAGTAAAAGAAGAGGCCAACCATCATCATCCTAAAGAAAATCTACCAGCACCAGCGCCCTGAAGCAGCTGTGATCGCCATGGGACTCTGTTCTGACTCAGAACATGGGCTGCAGCTGATGTTGTTCCCCTGAATCATACTCACAGCCAAAAAACTGTTGCTCTCTGAATATAATACTCTTAACCATGTGAATTTTTTTCCCCAAAGACAATTATTTATTTCACCTCTGAATGAACCAAAGTGGAACTTGTTCCAGAGCAGCACTTGAAGAATGTAAAAACTTCAATAAACTCTTTGTGAGATTACTTTCCTTTTTTTTCCCTTCTCTTTGTGAGGAACGTGCGGTCAAGAGACAGGGATCTTTGTCTTTTCTGCAGGTTCCTCACAGCATGCAGTGTTCATGGTGCACGAAGAGCAAAACAAAGCAGGTTTAGTTGCTCTTGGCTGCTCATAGTTTTTTCCTAATATTCTGCATGGCCTGAGCAAAGGATTAGTCTTTTGTTGCTGTGATAGGTGAACTGCAAGAGATGGAGGTTCAAATTCTAGAGTTACTATTTCATCCTCTCCCAGGCCAATTTCCTCTTGGCTTCAGCTGGAGTCCTTGAAATCCAGGGAAGTTTTGCCTGACTATGGAGTGAGTAATGATTCCAGGAATCAACATTTGGAGATAATACCAAATTGAATATCTTTGCTAAGTTAACTTTCCTCCTAAGGTCATCTCTGTAACACTCAAGCACACAATGTGCTATTTTCAAAATGAGCCAGTCTCATTGTGTTTATCATAAGGCCGATATATGAATTACTGTTCATTTTTCCACGAGGCACATATGATTTGAGGCTATTAGGTGATGCTCATCCATACCTCCACTGGACGTATGTGTTCCCTGGGAGCAGTTGTCCCAGGTTTGGCAGTAATAACCCAGTGCAGGCAGCAAAATCAATCCCAACAAGTTTCAGAGGGACCCTTCCAAAGCTTCCCCGGCATTTGACAGAGGGCTGCTAATGAGAGGGAAAGATCATATTCATTGCATGAGTGACAGGTGAAAGGGAAGATTAATGTTAGCATACACCTGCTCTTTGGTGCCCCAATTAAGACCTCCTACTGTCAACAGTAACGTAAGATGCAAATCCACTGATACCCTTCCCCCTCCTCTAGGAAGGCTGTGGCAGGATTCAAAATAAACTACAATAAGAAAAGAAATGCAAAAGCTTCAGTATCCTCCTCACTCTGCAAATTATTTGCTTGCTTACTGGTTTTCTCCCTTTCCTGCTTTTTCTTTGCCACCCCTTACCTCAATCTTCTCATCTAGAGAGGGAATTCAACCTGGGATGCCTGCCCTAGGGACAGTCCTGGGAACAGACTGGAAAGCCGTGACTGGAATTGACAACATTTATCCCTGTTTTAAATTCATTTGAACCAACCTTGCTCAAGCCACTGGCAATAGACAGCAGGGATGGGTAGAACTATCATCGAAGGAGATATGTGGAATGGGGAAGGAGGGGGGTGTTCATCAGCTTACCCTGCACAGGATCTAGGGAATTGCTTCTGAGGCAATATTTTAATGCAACATTGGCAATCTGTGTTGGAGTATTGCAAATCCATGAGTAGCTCTTGTGAGTGCTTTTCCAATATGTCCATACTATCCCTTATTGT